>NC_043993.1:25163702-25491702 GCF_902150065.1 Myripristis murdjan
AATGTAGCATCTGCTCTAACAGTTGGATGGAAATGGACCCTTGAAGAAGTAGTTCATTTTGCTCAGTCAGCAGGGTTATTATAGGACAGCTGCACCAGCGCTGCAAAGTCCTTGGTCTTGACACAAACAAACCTATATCGAACCAAATAATGAGCCCTGTCTCATACAGTGTTTCCATACAACTAAATTGCACATCATATTTTGTCGCAGATTATGTTTGTTTGCAACGCATCACAAGAACATTTGTCTAAAGTCCACACTAGCAGGCAGGTGGGGTGGCAGATGGGTCAAACAACTGCCTTTCACCCAGGCGATCTGAGTCCAGCGTGAAGCAACAGTGGTGGTTGTAAACATTATGTTACATTACCATAACCAAGTGGTTTTTATGCCCAAACCTAATCTTTTCTCTAACCTTAACCCAGTACTTTTGGTGGCAAAAGGTAATGAAATTGGCTAAAATGCTGCCCAATATGATATACAAATATGTTAACGTAATCAGCGACAAAATATCAAATATCAATGCAATTTAGGTGTATGGAAACATATTTTTTAGGAGACAAGGATGGTTGAAATAACACAAAAAAGAAACTGGTAGATGAGGTAGGGAGTCAAGAGGAGAAGGTAAAATGTGCCAAAGCTGTTCTTTAGGGCATAGGAACAGAGGATGAGCTGAGGCAGAGCTGTGGAATAAACAGGCAGATTGGATAGTATTCATTAGTGAGGCAATTTATGATGTAAGTTGTGCTGCATTAATTTAAATTCAGAACTTGAGATTTCCAACTGTGACAATGTTGTGTTCACGGAGTCAACTTGAGAAAAATGGATGCCCACAAGAAGCAATTGCATTTCCCTCAAGTGTGAATACCAAACATATCTGCAGTGGCATTTGATTAAATAGGAAAACAAAGGAAATTTGTTTTTATACATTTTGTTTTGTTTATATGTAGTTTGTCTCACTTCTATACATTTTTATATATATTGCTATTAATTCTCACCATTGTTTTCTTATATGTACAGCCCATTGAGAGATATTTTGTGATATAAGGCTATAATAAATTTTTACTTAACATTTTTGTGTCCTCTGATGTCACTTGAACTGAAATCAGAGAAACCCAGGCTCCTAAATGATGCCTGCATTTCCAGCTTGTAATTCCATAATGTATGACTGTTCATTCTGTTCTTTTCACAAGTCTGAGTTCAATTTTAACAAGTTGTGAGTTGAAATGAATGCAGCCTAGGAGCAGTCAGCAGAGGCTAGAGTTTGGAAAACGGGAGCAGGCATTGGCCATCAACTCACAGCTCTGCCAGAGATTATGAACACCTAGCCAGAGGGCAGTTGACTTTACAGACTTCTCTGTGCCATAGGAAGATGCAGTAGATGAAGCAAATGAGGGGAGAAATTGTATTGAATCAGCATCTGACGCTGGGCAGTGAAACTGGGTGCACCCTTTTCTAACATGGGGTGCAGTGGATTTGAAGGCACATTCTCTCCCAGTTTTCTGGAGTCGGGGATTCATGGTGAGTGCAGCAGCACTGTCTTCCTAAAGTGAGGTTGCCATGGTCCTTCATCTTAGTGCCATGTATTTTATAATTGGTTGGCCACTGGCTGTGGTGGCTGCTGGGTAGCAGTGATTAGAGAGGTTGACTGCACACTGCAGCTCTGGCTGACTGATGATATGACCACTAACCAGACACACTGCAGCAGAAAATACAGCATGAGGAAATAGCATCTACTGTAGATAGATGAAATGACACTTATGTGTGGATGCAAATCACAGACACAGGGATATAAAGTTAATTTATAATGGACACAAGAGGCAGTTATCATGTAGACATGGTATAGAGTTGCCCTAATGCATGATGCTGTGCATCTCTCTTTGTATTTCATGCACGTAAATACAAAGCAGCTGTGCACAGAATGTATCACTCTATTGTGTGTGTTGGCAACAGGTAATGTTTTTGCTTTTTCAGAAGTGAAGTGAAGGGCTTTGCAGACAGAGCAAGACTAAGCATTTTATTGCCTCTGCTTTTTTGTCTGCATGCGCTGTGCACACAACTGTAATGCTTATTTTTAGGAGCATGTCAAGGACAGTAAATGTAAAATTACACCACTATGTGAAAGTATGTGTTTTATAAACTTTTTTTTTAGCAAACAGTTTATTCAATTACTGCGGTTGTTTGTAGCCAGGCCTCACATACATGGATTTATTGACTACATGTGCAAATTAGTGATTGACAAGATGACAAGTAGCAACACTGATGATAGCTTTGCCGTAAATTTTTGTGTTCCTCCCTCACCTCTTTTGCTTGGTGACAGCACAGCCCTTTACAGAAATGATGCTAGCAGTTGTTCTTGTTAAATGAGGTTACTAGTTATAGCTTTGAGTGAAAAAAATGTACACTAAATGTCCTAAATGGTAAAGATAAAGGTAGAGAAACTAACTCTTTTAATACAGTACAGTGCAATATACACTGTGCAGCAAAGTAAATCCAGGTAAAAGCCAGATGCCCTCTTTATTTTGAAATCTATACCATTCACAAAGGATGAAATGGAGATAAAGAGAAGCAAATGAGTTGCAGGAGGATTTTGAAACCTTGAGGCAATTTGTGGTCATTGTGGTTTGAGCAAAAGGGGCTGCAACTCAATATCAGAAAGATGTCTCGTAATTTGTATATTCAGTGTATATTGTTGCTCGACTCAGTGCTTTTTTGTTCAGTTCAGCCACATACTTGCTTTATTGACTCATATGTCTGTCTTCCCATAAGTGACGCTCATATGCCCCTATACTAAACACGTCTAGCCTTTTTAGATACAACATCTGGCCACATTTTAGCCTTAACTTGAATGTTTCTTCTACAGATGTATCCCTTTCACATTTTTCAAGCACTGTATCAAATTTTCACCCAACAGAACAATGGATGTAGTAAAACAAAGATGAAGTAGACAAAAGGGTACAGATGGGAGAGGGCACAGCAGATATGAGGAGAGGATATACACAGGAAAACAGAGAAGAGAAGCAATTCCTTCCTTGTTTCTTTACAGAGGCAAGGAAGAAATCAGGAGAGAAAAGGTATAGAAGAGAAGAAAAAGGAGAATAGAGCAGAGTGAAGAAAAGCAGAGGATGCAGGCTACTACTGTACATGCACTGTGCTCTGTGAAGATACATTCATGCTGGAAATTATAAAATGTATTTAACACTACAGTAATTTAAAACATACTCACAACTGATGGCCCACTGGCATGGTGTATGTTGGGGTAATGCAAGTAGTGGGGTTTGTGCATTTTAGCCTGAAGGTGGCGGTAGAGGAAAGGCCATGAGGTCACCAAAGTTGATAGGGTTCCTCCTCTGGGTAACATGAATGTGCTTTCCAGATTTCATGGAAATCTGTCCACTAGATTGTGAAATATCAAATGTGACATACTGGCCCATGGGTGGCGCTAGAGGAAAGGCGATGATAACACCAACATTGATGTGGTTCATACAGCAAATTACTTAGCAATCTCTCCATTACATTTATGCTGTGTGCAAGTCAAATGTTTGGCCTCAGGGTGGCACTAGAGGAAAGGTCATAGAGTCACCATCAGCAGCAAGAGGAACCTTCCTTTGGGGAGTGTATACCACATACACAGTGTGACCTGCTGGTGACACAAGAAGCAAGGTCATGATCAGGTCATGTCACCAAAACTGACAGGGTTCATCGTCTGGGGAGCATGAATTCGCTCACCCAATTTGTCAATCTTGCCAATAGATTTCAAGATATGTTGCCTTTAAGTTAAGTGTTGAACGGATGGACAGACAGATGAACATATAGATAGATTTGTCACAGCCATCCTCAGGCCTAACAGCGGGGCAAAATACTCAATTTTGCCACAAGTTTACATGGCTACCTTTGATTGGTGGGCTCTTGTTTTAGGCCACATTTTCCAAATCAGATTGTAACTACATTTAATGAATAAGCAGATTGACCAGTTCTGAATTAGCATCCAAGAACTGGAGTCACCTTAGTTCTCAAACAGCACTCACCACAAAGTGTTATTTGTGCTAACATATAAATCGGAAGATTATTGTGTGTAGGTAAATGTTTGTATGTGTGTGTATGTGTGTGTGCAGATACGTGCAAATTAATACCCTAAGATCTGAATGGTTCAAATGGCAGTTCTTTGATTCGTTAGTTTATTTACACAAGTGACAGCTAATTCCTGACAACAATACTCTCTTCCATAAAGTTAAATGGATGACACTTAAAAGCATGTCTGTTCCAGGCTGGATGTATCACCCAGCAGAGCTGTACTCTGGCCGCAACACATGGGACTCCTACCAAGCTGGAGGACCGAACAGAGGACAATGGACTCCCATGAACAGTCGCCCCTGGAACCGTACACACAGGTCAGCTGTCTCTCACAGCACTGTAATGCTTTGTTTCTGCTTTCTTTACTGGTTAAAAGCTTGCATTCTTTACTTTTTGTTAAGATCATTTTCAGTTTCTGTTTGTTCAGAGACATTCATACCACAAGGCAACATGTCACAAAGTGTATTATATTAAATGTGAACACAGTACTTTTCAGGTGGGACCAACAATGTTATCAAAGCAGTAATAAAAACTACTCTATATAAGGTGTATGTGCAGTAACTTATGCCTATAGTTATGTTTTAAAGTTATTCACAGGACCTTTGGTGGCCCTGTAAATAACGACACTGTGGTGTAGTGTTAACCAAGCAACAAACACGGTGTTATGATGCCGGTGGGGTGGTAGTTGGCTCAATCAGTGAACATTTCGTAACCTTAACCCTGACCTTTTACTAACCTTAACCAAGTAGTGTATGTTTAGTGGCTAACTTGCTAGGTAACTTTTGTTAGTGAACGTTCACTCACTAGCTATTTTGCTAAGGAAACGGTCCTTTGGGTCATATTAGAAATGGTCCTCTGGGTTGTATTCGAGGGTTGGAACAAATTACCTGTGTGGTCATGTGGGTTGAAGGACTTTTTGGAGGCAGAAATGACTGGACCACTAATTCAGTGGTGATGATACATCCACCGCCAACCCTCATGGGTGAGCCATAATGCTGATGAAATTGGTAAAGTCCATGGTAGCAACAATACCGCAAGAAAGACCAGCTAAGACTCTAATGAGCATAATAATGACTGTAGCTACAAGTGTGCATCTGGCTGTGGCGTTTGGGAAGCGGAACAATTGTCAATTGAAAGGAGGTTCTTTCTGCCATAGAGACAATCAGGATTGGGCAGAGAATGAGGTCGGCTGTATTAAATGTTCTATTTGTAAACTCTGAACCACAAAAGATTCCTTGAAAAACCTTTTTGTCTTAGAGCAGAGCTGGCAGGCTGTGCATGAAAAAAAAAATGCACAGCAGAGAAATAGCACTGGTATTCCTCTTGTTCAAAGTTCAAATTTGATTATTTTTTGTCCTTATTGGGAAGACTGGATTGCATTAAAATACAAAAAACATATATGCTCGATACGAGCAGTAGTGCAAATGATGTGTTTGGTGAGTGCATGGAGCATAGAGTTAAGTACGGTTATAGCATGCAGGTTGAACTTTAGTTTGTTTCACTTAGCCTGTGGTTGCCTGAACGTATGATCTGAATGAAGTGGTTCAAATTCTCCAGAGAAAAAGTTACCAGGGCAGTGTATGGATGGCAATCTGGGCTTTGCATATAGGGCCTGTTTTGTATAGGCATCAGTGATGCAGTGTCAGTGAAATGAACACTGCTGAGTCAGTTGTTAATTTTCATGCTCTGGTTTGCAAAACAGGCCACTATATGAAAACTGAGGCTTGCTTCTGTTAAAGACATGTAGAGCAAACATCACTTTATACATTTCTTAAATTAAAAAAAAAAAAAAAAAATCTGATGACTCTTGGTGGCACATTAGTCAGAATGTACACTAATCTATAGTTTTCAAGTACTTGTAAGTGTCTACAAATTCATATTCTGATAACTGGTAAAAGTTAAAGATGCAGTTGTAGATGGCTTTTTTCATTGGAAATATACACCATAGCTTGTTTTGTTTTGGACAGAATGGAGGTTTGTTATTCACCCCAGCAGCACTGCACGAAGTCCAGGTTCATGCACTCGTTCATGATCTTGTAACAGGCTTGTGATTATTAAAGGATCTGCTTGGGTGACCTCTGCTGTCATGAAAGGACAAACCTCTGAGCAGTGACACGCAGACATGGCCTTGTTTGTCTTCACTCACTGAGCGTGGCACATTAAAAAAAAAAAAAAAAAAAAAAAAATACAAAACTCAGTAGTACAAATATAGAAAACCTAGACCAACCTGAGTCAACAGCTTTTTACTGGCATGATCATCTGTTGTTGAAGCAGAGAAAGTTCCACAAACAAAAGCCTAGTATGTGTTCTGGGATTATCCAAAGGCTTGGTAAGAAAGTTGATCAGCGTCACTGTGACATCGATGACCCCTCTGCACGGGGTCATGTGAGCTGTCAGCTGTACTCAGAGGCCCTTCATTAACAAATTATTAACAAGTCTTTCAACTTACTTCATGATTAGGATGTCAAAGCAGGTGACCTGTTGTTCACTGAGCTCCCAGGGAATCTGTTTTTCTTTTTTGCTAGAAAAGCTGACCTGTTATTTGGAACTTGTAGTTATGGAAGGTCCATCACAGTTGTCATACAAAAAAAAAAAAAAAAAAAAAAGGCCTCTAAGGATTCATTTATTTTTTGAAAATTGTTACTTATGTCAGGTCAGAGAAAGGTGAAATGAAAGGTGAATTATGTGCAGTGGCAATAGTCAAAGATTAGAGAATGGCTGACTTTGTGACTGAATAGTTGCTTGTCCAGTTTCCCATGTCCTGTTAGTAAAAATCTGTGCTGGGAAAGTGAATAGACCATGCTTCCCTTCCCCAAATGATCATGTCAAAGAAGCCTTGAGTAAGACGCTCAATTACCATCTGCTCTGTTGGACATTCTTGCTTTTATTTCCTTGTTAAAAAAAAAAATCATATATCTAACTCTCACTGCTTGTGAATTAGCCCTTTGAGACAGTTATACTGAAATTTTGTAAAAGATGTTTGCTAAAAACAATGGAATATTCCCCTCTGCTACAGATGTCAAGGAGGGCGCAATCAATCACATCATCCACCATCAAGTCATATTTATAGCAGGTGAGTGAAAAATCTTGATAGATTAAATGTTCTGTCTCACAGAAATTATGTACTGTAATACTGTCTGTTCAAAGAACTACCTAGATGGACAGAGAGAGTATGTCCATCAAAATCAAATTAAAAGCAACTTAACTTGCACGTTTAAGACAGAGCAACAGAACGAAAAGGAAAAATTCTACTGTGGAAATGAGCATCGGTTCAGTGCACAAGTCTCAATTGTGTTATGCTGCAGTATTTTTTTTAAGACACTGAATGTGTTTTGCACCGTTCACACATGACTGCTCCTTTCAGTGCATTATTAAAAATCTGCATATCTTAGATATATCCAATGAGACTACTGTGATACATACTTTTTGCTCACCTAAGTTCTGTGTGTCTTGTACTCAGGGGGGAAAGAACAGCCAATCATGCCCAGGAAAAGAGTCATCCCAGGGGGCACAGACTGTCACTACGTCCTTGGGACTGCAAGGACCAGCCTTATGGGGGCCAGAACTGGCACCACAACTCCACACGCTCATTCCACAATCGAGCTGGCAGCCACAGTGGTTATCCCACAGGACTGGGAGAACGTTATATAAACTGGGACAACAATGGCAACCACTCCACAGTGAGATTAAGCAGATCTGAGTTATGGAATACCATTGGGTTCATATTAGAAGGCAGATGTCTAGTATCAATGTAACTTTTTACAAAAATTGTCTGTGTTATTAGTACGGGGGTCCTCGACCACATCACAACAACCGAGAGCTGCTGTCCCCTCCGGAGAGATGGGTCCCCTCAGACTGCCGCAGGACCTTCCCAGGCAGAATGATAGATCACAGACCAGGGCCCTGGAAACGGCCAGCCCTCCACCAGCGCCGAGACCAACTCCACCAGCACAGTCCACCCCCACAGCACCCCTTATCCCCTCGGGAAGAGTGCCCTGCCAAGAGGAGAAGAAACTCTGGCCCTGATCAGGTGATCCTGGTTGGCTAAGAACAACAAACTGTGATTCATTTTTTAAACATAGTTGTACAATAGCACCACCCAATGGTACAACAACCATCCAACCTAACAACCTGTTTCTACTTTCACCCTATATTTAGTCATCTCACCTTGGATCAAAGCATTTAGCTTTACATGCCCACGCACCATCACCATCTCGGTACCACCGCTGCAGCCAAGACAACTGGAAGCCTCCAAATGACAGGGCAGGTCCTTGCCACCACTCTGACCACAGGACCTCACCAACACAGGTAAGCATGTATAACTTGTTACTGGTATCAGTAAAAGATCATTTCTATTGACAGAAATTAAATTGACCAAGAAGACTGCATATTGTTGATTTCTATTACATCTTCTTGATTCCGGGGTCTTGAATATTGCAGGAAACCTCTAAACTGAGAACTGGAGGACAAGGCTTTTATAACAGTAACCTATCAGGTCAAGGCCACAGCTGTTCTTCTTCCTCTCACACTCATCACCCTCCTCTATCACTGAGCTGTGGCAACAGACCACCACACCACGGAAGCAGAGGGAAGGTTGACCGGAAAATGCCCTCTTCACCAGCAGACCACACCCGTGTGCCTTACAGCCGCCAAAACCATCATTACCACTATCCACGGCACACAGGCCAGCCCAGAGCCCTACAGCACAGCCCCCTGCCACACCCTCTGGATGGCAAGGACAACCGGGGCCACCACCACAAGCAAAGCACAGTGAGGAACCATTTAAGGAACATGAATACATAAAATGATATAAGCAACCGTAGGATGTTGATATGACATTTCATTTAATTAGACGACAAAATGTTGAGTATCAGCATTTCCTCCTTTTCTAAAGCATTTTCTGGGCTTTTTCACCAATTCTTGGTTGCTGTATGATGTGGTTGTGTTATTGAGTGTATTAGTCCAGAAGAGAAGTGTTGATTTATATCATCTTCACTCCATAGGAAGTTCAGCGCACTAATGCACGGGGCAAGTCAAGGAGTGAACCCCTCTCCGAGACCTCTGGTGCAGATCCTCCTCTCTATCCATCTCACCACTGCAGCCCCAAAGATGGGGATTCCTCTACCATCAGTCCTCCATCTCCTTCCAGTCCCTTAACACACACCATGTCCAGTGGGAGAAAAGACCCATTAGCGGTTCATCAGCGGAGTCCCAGCCAAAGTTTAGACATCGCTGTACTGCAAAACAGAGGACAGCAGAAACTACAGGGAAGTCCTAGCCATACTCATACCTCTAGTTTAACATCTACCACTTGTCTCACGTCTTCTGCTGGTCCGAATTCTGGGTTCCCTATCACAGAGGTAAAATCTAGAAAGACCTCACAGCCCCTTAGCTCCCAACAGTCCACCCACCACAGATCAAGAGCCAGCAAACCTGAGAGAGATTTTGGAGAATACAAAAAACTCGAGTGCAAACATAAGAATAAACAAGGCAAAAGGGAGAGAAAAGATGAAATGTGGAAGATCAACAGAAGGGGTGAGGAGAGAAAAAGGCAGAAGAAAAAAGAGGAAAAAAAGAAGAAGAACTTAAAGACATTACTGAAATTGGAAGAACAAAGCTACAAAGGCGACAGAAGAAAGAAAAAAGAGAAAGCTGCAAAAGAGGGAAAACATGGGTCAGGCTCAACAAGTAAAATCCAAGAAAAAACAGAAAAGGAAATGTTTACATCTTCCTGTACATGCTGTTCAGCAGACGTGACCAAAATGAGCCACCGTAAGGTTCAGGCTACACCTCTGAGCCCAGATAGGAAAGGCCACTCTCGACAGACACCATCTACCCCATCTAAACATAAACCCAGGGAGAGGGAGGACAGAGCAGAGAGATTGTCACAGAGACATCAGACATGCATAGATACTCAAAATACTTATGAGAGTCACTCATCACCTGGAGGAACTCTTCATCCCAGACGTACTTCACCATCCCTATCCACAATATCAGAAAATCATAAAATGCCGGAACAAGGCTGCAGTCCACCCAAACTGGCTGTCAAGGACGAACTACTACAGTGTCTACCCACTAACACCAGCCCCAACCAGACCAGCGAGAAGACCCAGTCCCTCTCAGAGGGCGGACCAAAAGCAAATCCTGATGATACATTCCCTTCCCTTTCATATAAAGCCTTAGCACTTCTCAGTACAGCGAGTTCCACTGGGATAGAGGAACCCATCCATGGCAAAGCCGGGGGGCAAGGAGGGGTCCTTAAGGCTCCAGATCTACAGCCAGCGGTAGTGATAGGGAGTTTGACCGAACTGGGAGACAACCCAGCAGCCAGCCCCCCTGTTCTCAGTTGGCAGGGCTCTCCAGTATCAACTCTGGGGGAAGATGATGATGAGTTGGAAAAGGGAGTGATAAGGAGACCCGTCCTTCAGCCCAGCCCCACCCATTGCTTTTCTCCTTCACATGGAGACAGTGAGAAGGTTGATGAAGAACATAAGGAGCACTGTGAAGGTACAGTGACAGATTATTCCCATAATGACATGGACAAGCTCTGTGGTTCACCTTATACAGCTAAGCAGGAAGAAGAGGAAGAAGAGTTGGACAGCAGTACAGATACATCTAGCTCACTCCTCCTGTGTCGGCTTCGGCACCATAAGACAGGATTAGATGATGTCTTCAAGAGCCTGGCAACATTTCTTGGTGGCCAGAGGGTCGCATGTCGGGGCGGTCCATTTGGTTGGCCTCCTGGTAGCACCACAGGAGGGGTGAAGTTCTCATCTTCTCTTGCACTGGGGCCTGAAATCCAGTGTCAGGACCATCAAGATTTTGCCACTGCATCAGATCCCATATTCTCCTCTAAACCCACCAACCAGTCACCAACCCATGCTACCTCAGACACACTTTTGAAATCCCATGGTACAACAGACCTTAGTCATCCTGTCACAAAGAGCCTAGAGGAGACAGAGGAAGAGATGAAGAATGATATAAAAGAGAAAAGAGAGGGTAAGGATATGGAGACATTCTCTGAGAGATCAGAGACAACTCTTTTGGCTGGGTCACTGAGTGCTGAGTTGAGACTGACCACCACACACACAGCCTCTCTAACCGGCCTCCTTCCTGTGCCCACCAAGCAAGATAGAGGAACCAGTGAAGGATTGGGACACAATCGCACAGACAAAAAAAGGAAACAAATGATTGAGGATGAAAGAAAGGAAGGAGAGGTCAAGATCAAGAGAAAGAAAGAAGAAAGCAGTGTCATCCATAACCATCACAAGAATGGAGCAAATGAGATTAGGAAGTTGAGAGAAAAGAATGAATGTAAAACAACACCTGTGTCATCATTGGTGCCATTGTTCTGTAGTAACTTACCTAAATTGCTGAAGGACAATATGAAGGACCAGCTTCCTCAGGAAAATAAAAACCCACAGTGCAAAGACATCCAGAGAGAAAAGGTGCACACAGGGACTGCTGAGCAGGTGACACTAGTAGCAGAGAAGAAGACAGAGGTCAGTGAGTCTGAAAAAAAGGTATCCTCACCAGTTGGAAACATAGAAACCAAGATCACAGGCCCAGCGCCAACTATAACAATCAATACATCCAAATCATGCGTCTCCACACCTTCGAGTAAACCTCCCTCCTCATTACCCTCAGTTGACCCCCTCAGGCTGAAGGCATTGTCCATGGGATTGTCAAAGGAGCTGAAGATCCACTTGATTAAAGTGGAGACTGTAGGCAGACAGACGTTCATCACATCAGAGATGGAGGAGAGAAGAATCCCACTTTCCAACATCAGCATTGAAAACACAGCCAGCGAAGTGATCAGAGCATGCAAGTGAGTACTATGGGTCTGACGAAGACAGTCTTAGTCTAGATGAATCATTAGAAATGATGTGATGAAGGGAAATATTCCAGTGCAACTTTAATTTCCACCTCTTGATATTTTTTTTTCTTTCTTGCTCTGTCCTTTCTCTTGCAGGGGGGCAAGGGTGAAGGGGAAGTTCAAGGAGTCGTACCTGCTCCCTGCCTTCTCTGTCAAGCCTAACATTGCCATCGAGACCCCCATCCCTCGAGAGAAGCTTAACCCACCCACACCTAGCATCTATGTGAGTCCACACAGACTTGATCAGTAAAACATCCACTTTTAACAAATCAGTCAATCTAGTATTTGAGTCATTAAGATCCTTAAAAGCTTGTTTCTCTTGCAAACCTGTCCATGAGATGTGATGCTTTTCTATTTTCCAAAATCTGCCTTAAGATATGGGCTACACACATTCTAGAAAATTTCTGAAATGAGATCAACTGCACTGAAAACAAGTAGAGTGCCTCACCTACTGGGAGAATGTTTCACATTTTAAGACAGTCTTTGTGTTGATTATGGTGAAACATTAGTGTTTGCATATTTGTGCTTAATAAAATATCTCTATTATCCATGTGCGCCAGTGCCCTCCTTCTGCTCAGAGTTTTTGCAGTGGCACTGACATTGTTGACAGTTCAGTACAGCATTATAATGTCTCTTGTTATTTCCAGTTGGAGAGCAAGCGAGATGCCTTCTCTCCAGTTCTGCTCCAGTTCTGCACTGATCCCAAAAACGCTGTCACTGTCATCAGAGGCCTTGCTGGCTCCCTCCGCCTTAGTAAGTTTCAAACCCCTCCTGAATTTATTAAATTTCAGTTATTCCAAATGAGTTTTGGGGGAATAGAAATGTAGTGCAATTTATTAGTATTATAGTACTATTGTATTCTATATTACATTGTGGAAATTGTGTCTGAACTCATTGAATCTAGAATTCAAATATAAAGGAGAATATAATGACACTGTGGAGTTTTGGGAAATTATTAAATTTAATTTTTTTTTAGTATTTTCTGAAAGGATGAAATCACAGAAAGATGCAAACATATTTAGAGATCATTGCAAAATGTATGAGCTGTGCTTGTTAGTACTGTGTGTACTGTATCTATGTGTGAGTGTGAGTGTGTGTGTGTATGTGTGTGTGAGTGTGAGTCTGAGTGTGAGTGTTTGTACATGCTTGCCATTTCAAGTTCATCATAAAATTTACATTAAACTATGATATGATGAAGCCAAAATGCTGACATGACAGTCAACAACATATTATGTTTTGCTTCACACCTTCTCAGGAATGGATGAGGGAACATCAAGTTTAGATGTAGCTTCAGATATTTTCTATACTGGACACAGCTCTACCAATTCTGACTAGTTCTGATACAGACTAGAGCTCAGTTTTTAAGGCTGTCTTTATAATGACAATTTGTGTGCAAGTGAGAAAGCGTCATCTTGCCTAATTTCACACATTAGTCCTACAATATCAGTTCTTACCAAAGACACGTTATAAATGTTGAAAAATAAATACACACAAAACCTGGACTAATGGATACTTTTGAGAGTATTCATTCTTAAGAACCCTGTTGATTTGGGAAAATACAATTTTTAAATTTTACTTTACCAAATATGAGAAATGAAAAGGGCTGTTGTTGTTTTAATACCCTATCTATCAGTATATTAATGAAACCCTGTTGCTTATGTTTATGTCTTTTTTCCCTATGGAGACCTAGGTCTGTTCTCCACCAAATCTCTGGTGGAGGCCAATGCTGAACATGCTGTGGAAGTGCGGACTCAGGTGCAGCAGCCTGCCGATGAGAACTGGGACCCCAGTGGCTCAGCGCAGACTTGGCCCTGCGAAAGCAGTCGCTCGCACACCACCATCGCAAAATACGCCCAGTACCAGGCCTCCAGCTTCCAGGAGAGCCTGCAGGTAGACATTTTCCCTCATAGCATCAATAAACAGAATTTAAAGTTTAATGGACATTACTATAATCAGTTGAGATGGATGCTGGTGAATTTGGTATACACACCCTAGTTCTTCTGTCTACACCACTTCCTGATGCCCATCTTTACCCCATTCTACCCCTAATAACATCAAATGCCACTAGACAAAAAGTTCATCAAGCACTATCTGAGGGTGTGTTCCACTGTTTTTGATATTGTTGGAGTGGTATGACATGTGGCATACAACGTATGGGTATTTAGTAATTTTTACATTGTGACATTCTTTGGTATAGCCCGTGGTTTACTATCCTGCTAAGTCTGGCCTCAGTTGTCTCTCACTGCTGTGTGAACAAAAGTTTCATACGTAAGGGGCTAATCAACTCATAGGTGTGTGTTAAATGGTTTTAAGGCATAACATGGAGGCAAAGAACCAGCCACGTTGTGCCTTAAAACTATTTAACGCACACCCACGAGTTGATTATCCAGCTTATACCATGTTTTTTTACCAACAATGTAGAGGAAATGGGAGAAAACAATATGAAAATCCCATTGGTGCGTTTTCCATCTTGGTTGTTAGTTTATCAAGCCGATAACTTGGCTGTGCTCACCGCAGTTGATAACAAGTAAGCTTTGACAGCTGTGCTTTTTAATGTTGCCATGGTTACATTTTGGGTAGCAGATGACTTTAGAACAGTGATTAAACTTCAGCCAAACTATGTGTGCAATGCACAGTTTGCTGGCCAATGAGAAAAGAGCATTCACCCAGACCGTGGTATGAATAGTATTATCCAATTCCAAAACTGGTCATCCCTAAATTTAACATTGGCTTGCTGGCCCTGCTGCAAGGCAGAGTTAGATTCCTCTGATTCGTCTGATTCTTCAGAGACATCCACCTGAAAATCAGGTGAACCCTTGGCTTGCTGCTGCCAGTGTACACAACAAGACAGGAGTTCTGAATAACAAATCAAATGTTGTGTAATTACACTCCTACTTGGACTTGTTTAATCAGTCTGTCACTGTTAAACTTGTGAGAAGTTACAGTTGATAATTATGGTTGGTAATGATCTTTTTTTTTTTTTTAGAGTCAACTGCCAAAGTAATATATCAACTTACTTACAAACACTGATTTTCCCACCCTTAACGCTCTCCCCAACTGTGGTACGTTGCTAACAGCTGCCTGTATGATCTTGGATATTTGCCAGCAGCTGTCACTGATAGCAAAGGAAGTGTCTTTGTCCTAGCATTTACTGCAGAAAGTGTGTTCCTGGTTAGTGTTAGCTGTAGCCATGGACTTAAGAAGTGGGTCTGTGTACTCAGGAAAGCCAGATCATTTTTTCCAGGATCAACCCATTAAAAAGAAGAGTATAGATGCTATTTGTTTATGAACATTAACCTTTACATTAGTGCAAGTGCCTGCAAAATGGAACGATCTTTAATTTTGCTCTCAGAAAGAAATGCCATGTTAAAATTAAAAAACAGCTATTATTTCTGTACTGATATTGGCATTTAGAGAAAAGCAAAAGTGTACAGACATTTTTTGCACACAGCATGGTATTAAGGCATTTTAAAAACAATTGATTTTATGCATGTGGGTCCTATGACATTCTTAATCTTACAGTTTTATTAATTTCTCAAATAGATGTTCACATTTCATTTTTTTTTTAACTGAAAATTTTACCTCAATATGTGTGTCAAAACTAAAGATACACTGTGAAAATGTCTGCAAAACTGCAGCATTGTTTAATTTTTTAGATTCCTGAGGTATATGATGCCGAGAGTATTTCACCTCTCTCCAGAATTTGCTTTTGAAGAGTGCAGAGTAAATCATGAATATTGAGTGTGATGGCCAAACAACAGTTTTGGCAGTTCACTTCAACGAGGAGTGAAATAAAGGAGGGCCCACATGTCATAAGCATGTTATGGTTGTCCATGACTGAAGCTGCACAGCTCCTCAGCTTTGGCCAACCTCCCGGCTAAGCTCATGTAGATGTGTTTATAGGAGGAGAAGGAGAGTGAGAATGAAGAGGAGGGAGAACAAACAAAGCCCTCAGATCCATCTGCCAGTCCGAGCCAAACCACCATAAAAGCTGGTCCTGTCCTAGCCAACTGTAAAGGCGGTCCTAACTCGGCTACCACTAAAACCGTTTCTATCCCTGTCATCAACAAAACCCACCCTGTCCATGTCACCAGCACACCCAGGTAAATATTATCCAATCCCATACACAATCTAGTGTTATGATTATGAATCTACTGGTAATAATACTAACTTCAAATCGTTTTCTTTTTCATCTAGCCCAGAGCAGAAACCAGCGGGAAAGATCATTAAATTTGGGACCAACATTGATCTCTCTGATCCTAAAAGGTGAGGCTGTTTTGAATTGGTCGATGTTATTAATCTATGCCTGCACTCAGAGGTCTTCGAAGGCCCTTGTCATTCCACCCTGCATGTGTGTTTCTGTATAAGGTGGAAGCCCCAGCTACAGGAGCTGCTGAAGCTGCCAGCTTTCATGCGTGTGGCATCAAGCAACAACATGCTCAGTCACGTCGGTCACACCATCCTGGGCATGAACACTGTCCAGCTCTATATGAAGGTGCCAGGTAGCCGCACACCAGGTCAGTGGGTGTCTCACTTTGCCAGTAGGGATTCACTGGGCCCATTGCACCACTGCCTCTGCCATGAAATAGGTCTCGTCCTCTATTTATTCTTAGTTTAGACCAATTTTGAGAGTAGGAAGCCATTCTTTGATGTAAAAGAATTTAATATATTGATATTATCATGTCAGAGTATCACAATATTAAATATTAATATATTAACTGATAATATAAATTAAATAAAAATGTTATAGCAAAGACTGTGGTCATATGATTCTAATTTGCCTTGATATGATATTGTGGGAAATGTTGTTTATGGTTGCAAATGTAGTGATATTTGATATTATCAGTATATTGGCCCACGCTTAATATATTTATGTATAACATAACCAATGTTGTCTGATTCTAGGAACACATTTTCCTGTGTTCCACATCAGTTTGCAAAGAAAAAAAGGTTTTATGTAAACAATAATTGGCAAATAAGCACAACATTTTGAATTTCTTTAACTGACTGTGTGCCTTTTTCAACAGGTCACCAGGAGAATAACAATTTTTGCTCAGTCAACATCAATATTGGGCCTGGTGACTGTGAGTGGTTTGCTGTCCATGAGCACTACTGGGAGGCCATCAACAACTTCTGTGAGAAGTAAGTGGGGAAGCTTTCAATGCGATAAGCACAAACTCACTTTGATAATGGAGATGATAATGGCCTAATTGTACATGTTAAATTGTGTTGTTGCTGCAAATTGCTTTCCCTCAGGCATGGAGTCGACTACCTCACAGGGTCCTGGTGGCCAGTCCTGGAAGACCTCTACAGTGCCAACATTCCCGTGTACCGCTTCATCCAGAGGCCAGGAGACCTGGTGTGGATCAATGCAGGGACTGTACACTGGGTCCAGGCTGTGGGCTGGTGCAACAACATCGCCTGGAACGTGGGGCCACTTAACTGTAAGTTACTAATGAGGTCTGGCAGAACAAATAATTTTGAAATCGTCTTCCTTGTTTTTCCATTTTTTTACCCTCTCTGTAGACTGGACATTTAAGATGTGCCTTGTTTACTTTATGTAGCAGATATATCAGTTTGATATATGTTATTGAAATGTATTTGATATGTTCACAACTTTGACAGCTAAATTTTGACAGCTTACCTTAATTAGTTGTATTCATGCATGATTGTTTGCATGTGGGTTAATAGATGACTTAATTAGGACTTGAATTCATGTGGTTGGATATGACATGAGCTTTGAAAAAAATATCTCTTTTGCACTCACACTGAAAGAAAGGCTACCTTCTAGTCCAGGTGCTCCACTGGATTCTTCTTTTTCATGTTTTTTTTTTTTTTTGTACTGAAGAGCCTGCCTAAAGAGCTTTATTTATTTATTTATTGTTTATTTGATAGAAACCAATGCAATAAACATAGACAAACTGAAAACAGCTATCCGATGTAAGTATCATAGTGTTTGTAGTGTTTGCAACACCCATCCTGAGAGGCGTTTCTGCAAAAAATAAGAGATTAGAATTAATACATTAAAAATACATAAAATGTAGATGTAGAATGTAAATTGATTACAGCAAGGTAAAACAGACATTTAGCAGTAACATGACTACACAAAATTAGAAAAGGACATAGTTGTAAACAGCGGGGAAAAAATAAACATGAGTACAGGTTTGTTTGGCTGGCCTCTTAAAAGTGGTGAAGTTTGCAACAAATTTCAAGGAATTAGGTACCGAGTTCCAAGACTTTGCTCCTTTCACTGAAAATGCTGTCTGAGCAAAAGATGTTTTGCAGAATGCAAGCTGCTCTGTTGGATCTGCTGAAGCCCTGCAGCCTCTTGATGTATTTACAGAGAGGCTGAGGAGCAAGTCCATTTACACATTAAATACAAGCTTTACATAATGCAAATCATAAAAGCAAAACTTTGAATCTTATATTTACTTAAAATGTGACAGTGATGGTACCTTATTTGCTTTTTGTCCAAGATCAAAGCCCAGTTGCCTGATGCACAGCAAATCCCTTACTTTTAACTTGATATTCAGGTTTTCTTTGTTATCTCATATTACAAACAACAAGCACTGTTGTAGATGCAACATTTCAAACTTTATTGCCTGCAGTACCTTTGGCCTCATTGTCTCTGTGGTTTTTGTCCTCCCAGCCTACCAGTATCAACTAGCCTTGGAGCGCTTTGAGTGGAATGAAGTCAAGAAGGTCAAGTCAATCGTTCCAATGATCCATGTCTCGTGGAATGTGGCGCGCACCATCAAAATCACCGACCAGGACACCTTCAAGATGATCAAGTGAGATCTGTGTGTGTGTGTCCAGGTACAGTTTGTGTGTGTGTGTGTGTGTGTGTGTGTGCCTACGTGTTGACATGCACGCTTCACAATCCTCTCCATCTTTTCCAGACACTGCCTCCTGCAGTCCATCAAGCACATCCAGATTATGAGAGACCAGCTGGTGGCCGCAGGGAAGAAGATCTGTTACCAGAGTCGCGTGAAGGACGAGCCAGCCTACTATTGCAACGAGTGTGATGTAAGTTCCCCTTCCGGCTGACCCTTACCGTCCGTCTACACAGCAAACTGTGCTTGAATTGGATCATGGATGCAGTGCAAACAGGTTATAAACCACAGTATCAAACTGTATTTGTGCAGGTGGAGGTGTTTGACCTGCTGTTTGTGACCAGTGAAAACAGCAGCAAAAAGACCTATGTGGTGCACTGTGAGGACTGTGCTCATGCTAAGAGCCCTTCACTGGCAGGAGTGGTGGTGCTGGAGCAGTATCGTATGGAGGAGCTGATGAGAACCTACGACACCTTCACTTTGGTCAGTCTCATTCTTTATTGTTGCAAGGCACAACTGTAGCTATGGCCAAATATTGCAGTAACGGTGGAAGAAAAGGTTTTATGCTATAGTATTAAAGGCTAAAGTGCCTCTCCCACTCTAGTCCATATCATATTTTCATCCAGTGCACATCCAGTGTCTCCAATGCAAGTAGTCACATGTGTGGGTACAGCATACAGAGATAGAGCAGTCCAGTCTATGTAGGACAGGGGTGTCCAGTCATGTGCACTGGAGGGAGTGTGTGAGTGTATGCAGGCTTTCATTCCAGCCAAAAACTAAACTTGGTGATTTCACTGCTTGCACTGCAAAAATCTCCATCTTGACCAGTGTCAGAGTTAGCGACATTGGGATGCTATAATTCTACTTGTTTCTAATGCAATTTCATTTGTTTCTGGATTTTTTTTTCTGGTAACAAATGAGCAGAGCCAGTTCAGTCAGGAAACTCTCCAGGTACCATCAGCTGATTGGTTCCTGGCTGGCGTGCTTTTCATAGTGAACCAATCATCATCTCACTCCCTGAATTCAAAGCCCTTTAAATAGCACGTCAGCTTACAGCTTCACCTCAGCCCTCCTCCTGCTCAGCTCCATCAGCTTAGGTCTGCTTTTTATGATCTAGGTGTTATTGCATTTATCCCTACTGAAATATAGACATGCAGCAGTCATTTATGAAATGTGTGTAGCAGCTAACATAAAGCAGATGAAGTCTGCCAAGGTCAAACCCATTGTAACAGATGCACTTCCTATACACGAGTTGTCCTGATTGAAGTATAAATATGTTGAAACAAGGCAGAGTAAGGCAGATCATCCCATTGGTATCAAGAAAATGACACTTGACTCAAGAAAATTCTGAAAACAAGTTGAATAGCAGACGCTAGTGGGCTAATTGCACACTATTAAAATACATCTTTCAGTGCAATCTTTATTATTTTGTAATTTATTTTATAGTGTTATTTTGTTTAAGAAAATGTGTGCCGCATTCCTAATGTTGTTTACATACTTCAGGCTTGCTTTTCCACATTGTTGCTTTGTAATAAACCTGTTACATTTGGGATGATATGCAGTGCTGGTACATGCACAAAGAATCTCCCACAAATACATATAACCACATAAAAATGTTGAACATGACATATCCCCACAAAGAAAAAAATACATACCATAAACATTCAGGCAAAAAAAAAAAAAAAAAACATGAATTAACAAACAAATGCATAACACAAAATAATACACGCACACATCATCACAAAACACTGTGCTTGTGTTTGTTTATGTTTTAGTTTGTGTTTCTTTATATATTAAAAGGATAATACTTATTAGTGTGTTGGTTGATTGATAGAGCTTTTAATTTCATGAACCTGTGGTAATCAATCATGTTTCTTTGCATGTTTCTGTCACTAACATGCATAACTGGCACTGCTCTGATCCAATCAGAATCAACAGATACCTTCACTGTTAGACAAGGACATGCACTATTGTTTTTGTTGCTGTTGTTTGTTTGTTTGTTTGTTTTTTATGACAGTGAGACAAGACCGGCACTGCCCTGCTGTTTTGCTGTTTTCATGTCAACAGTTTTGCTGTTACAATTACGCTTAATCACTATTTCTGTCGTCTCTAGCTGCCCCAGCTACACTGTGCACGATGCCGACCTCTTGTAATTATTTTTTTTTAATTAATTGTTAATTGATTTTTCTTTTTTGAGCCTGCTTGACAATGCAGCACTGAAATCGCTGACATTTAGCAAGCGTATCATGATTCTGTGTAGTAAATGACCAACACAGTGATTATTATGTCACTGTTTAGACATATTGCTCATTATGTTTACTTCTGATAAAAACTCCCACTCCTGGTGAGAAAATAATATCTGTAACCATGGATACAGACTCCCGCTGGCTTGTAAATACTTTGGGGTGAGCTGACCAGCCAGACAACACACCTATCTGGCACAGATACTGTGTTTATTTATCCTGCCGTAATTGTCATCTGATCATTTTGGGCTTACATCTGTGATCAGACAGTTCACTTTTGCTTTGTAAAAGCTTGTTGTGCTCCACTGAGGAAACATTTGGCAGGAGATGGATCCATTTTCGTAGTAGGCTCCATGCTGTGAGTGACAGACTCAAACTACAGCACCTTTCACAGACTTGCTCTCTAATCACAACATACAGGTCAGGCTCCATCAGCTCCACATGACTGCCAAGAGTGGCACCTTCCTTCATGACCTTTAAATTACATTACATGCAAGCAGTGCGAGTGTAGCATCTCTCTGAATGCTGTTCTAGTTGGACATGTGTTAATAATGTGCACCATTTTGTTTTTTCAAAACATTTTTAGAAATTTTGTTGGTATGTTCGGCATATTGTTTTTATGGTACTGTGTTGTTTACACAGGTACTGACAAGTTACTTTAATATGACAAGGAGTACTCATTGTCAGAGTAAAGCAGGCCCTGAGGCATCATTTTCCCAGAGACTAACTCCACATGCTGTCTTCAAAATAATGTTTTATTTATGAGAATTTACCACATGAGAATGCAAAAAGATCCATAACTAACTCTCTGGTTATCAGTGCATAGTAGCTGCTTCTATTTTTCACAGAGAAGTAACAAACAAACATGTTTTACAAGCTGATCTCTGTCTGTTTCTCCCCCCTCAGGCTCCAACACCCTTTCCAAAGTGAGGACTCCTCCATGCTGTCTATCAGCCATAACCAAAACTCCTTCTCAATGGCAGCACAGATGTGGTCGTCGAGGCAGCCTCTCACTGCGAACACTTTCTGAATCAGCCAATCACGTTTACTCAGTATTGTTTACATCACACAATAAGGTATGGACACTCAGCCAATCCAACAAGAGCTCACTGTCTTCCCCATACAAGCTGCTGATTGGACTTGTGTTTTGAAATAGAATGACTAGACTGGTACTACTCATGAAAAGCATTGCCGATGCGTACAAAAAAATAATAAAAAAAATAAATAAATGAATAAAATGTGAGCAGTCCTAGCACTGGGGATCAGGTCATATGTTCAACGGACACTGCTGTGATTCAAAAGCGTCAAGTAGCCAGTTTTGTGTGTTAATTCAGGTACTTTTATGCAAATCCGGTAGAACTTTTTCTACCAATCTAGTTATTCTATATGTCCATGAATTTGCTGTGATTCTACGGTACCAGCAGGGGAATCGCTTCACAGGCGAAGTAGCTGATTGTCACAAATGGCATTGTACTGGTTCCTGTTTTGTTTGTTATTCAGGTAAAACTCTGACATTTGTAATTCTTGTCTGTATACTCTCTGAGGTGCTATTCCAATCTTATTTATTCTGACTTAGATATTACAAAAGTTTTACCAGCCTAGAAGTACACCACATTGGCCTTGTGAACTGTATTTAGAGGAGAGGTAATTA
The DNA here is from genome assembly GCF_902150065.1 of Myripristis murdjan. Lineage (NCBI taxonomy): Eukaryota > Metazoa > Chordata > Actinopteri > Holocentriformes > Holocentridae > Myripristis > Myripristis murdjan. The sequence goes on from NC_043993.1 coordinate 25,186,377, forward strand.
GAGAATCAAACACACACAAATAATGTTTTATGTAAGTATTAAAAATAACAACTGAAGACTTTTTTCAGTTTCTCTAAAATACGGGTTTACTAGAGGACTAATATGGTTTCATTCTTAGTTGGAAATCTAGTGTGTAGGTGGTAAATTAGGTTTCTTTTGTTTTTGTTTTTTGTTTTTTTTGTTTTTCATAAGTCGAGCTAAATTGTCTTGGTGTGGTTGCTACAATACACAGAGAAAAAAGATCTATTGTTGTTTACTTTTCAGTTTTGGAACGGGAATGCCTTCCCAGTTTTATACCTCTTTTTGTTGCTACAGTTTGTCTTTGTTTCCGGGTTACAGAGAAAAAGAAAGAATTGTAAATTGTGAATTAATTTATAGCATATACTCTGGTGTGCATAGGAGGGGTGCAGAGAGGGTAATCACCCTTTTTGCTTGGGGTGACTTAACAAAAATATCAAATGGGACACACAATCATTTAAATGCAAAAGCCAAAGGGGGGCAAGAGGGAAGCAAATGTGCAGACGGCAGGGCACCTCAGTGCTTTTTGTCCAAAGGTCAGTCCTGATGACAGCCAACATTGCACTGGGCCACAGACCAGCACCGCACGTTGCCCTGGGGTTGAACATATTGCCACTTTAACATTTTGAAGAGTGGATGCCTGGAGGCCTGACCAGATCGGCCAAACCATCACTTCATTCTATTTTTTTATTATTTTTTTTTTCTATTTTATGTTATTTCTTTATTTTATTTTATTTTATTTTATTTTATTTTATTTTTCTCCATAGTCTATGCAGGGGCAGCCTTAAGGGACAAAGAGACAGCCCTTCAAAAGTCCGGTCAAATATTTTATTTATGGTTTGTTTATGGTTGCTTACTCCAGTCTGGCTCTTAAATTCCAATCTGCTATTCTCAGCAGACAATGTAAAATTTAGGTATACACAGATTCCTCATTGTGGCTTTGAGATGAAAAGTACGCTTAATAATTCATCTTTCTCTGCTTTGACTACAGTATTTGTTTATTTTTTCTTTTTTTTTTTTTCTTTTTTTTTTTTGCATACAGTGCAGTGCAGACAACAAACCCTTAAACACTTTAAAAGGACATTCAAAAGCTTTGATTGCTGCAGTTGTACCATCCTGTATTGTCTTAAATCAAGGCAGTCTCAAACACAAGGCCTGATTTATATTATGAGATTTAAGACTGGGGCCTGTTTGTTGTGTTATCATAATTCCTCTTTGAGAAATCCCCACAAATGAGTATGCAAAGCTATTTTCAAATTGTCTCTTCCTGAAAAAGTCTGACCTCACAAAGTTCCCGTTTGCAGATTTCCCCCCTTGCCACTGGAAGTCTGTGCACACCTGGTAATGTACATATTTGTTTTGAGTTTCACTATAAGACTAATGTAGTTCCATGTCAATCAAAAATCTAGTTTGAAAATGGTCTTTTCCTTTGTATAAGTCCACCTCAATCATTTTTTTTTTTTTTTTTTTTTTTTTTTTTTTTGGTTGTTGCAACAATACACCCTAAAAATACCCTGTTTCACTCTGCTTTTAATTACTGCAATGGGATTTTCCTCCCACTTTTATACCTCTTTTTGTTGTTAGTTGCTCTTTTTGGATTACAGAGAAAATGAGAAATTGTAAATTGTGACTTTATTTATACTGTATATGGTTGTTTTCTTAAATATATTTATTGCATATCAATGGTACTTCACTTGATAAGGGGCTACAAGGTGTTTTAAAAATGTACTATGGTGATAATATTGTGGATAGGGGAAGTGCAATCAGGGGGAGGTTTAATTTTCATGGTGCTAGACCCCTCCTTGCCTCACAGCCCCCTCATTTAACAGCGTATAAATGATGTATGAAAATAAGTCAATGAATACAACTCAAACCGACTGGTTGGTGCTTCGAACCATTTCAGTGCAGTTTACCGGTAACATAAATGGAATGATGTCTTTGTACTGTAACTAACGGATAAACACAAACACCTTTTTGAACTTTTTCCATTGTATGAATTCATAAAAATTGTGAGGAATTAGTGGTTTTATGATGAACATTAGCAGTAGTTGTAATTCTTGACACTTTTGCAGAGACTTTTAGGGATGTGACTTTTACTGGTGTCGAGGTTTCGTTTGTTTTTGTGTCTTGTCCTCATAAGTATTATTTGAAGGATGTAATATTGCTCTTCTTCCTCTTGACTTATTTTATTTATACTGCACTTATTTGTTTCAAAAAGATCTCACTTAGAAGAGAACCTGAGCCAGACCTGTCTTAAATCCTCCGTGATTTTTTTGTGACATATTGTATTGTTGTTCAAGAAAATAAAATGTTTTGATAAATTCTTTGAGAATGCGTAGTACCCTTTGATTCTTTTGCTTGCTCCTTTATTCCCATCAGTTGTGTGCTGGCGACTTGCTGGTTACGACTGAGTCACTCTTTTGTCCTTTCTGCTCTATTGTTCGATTGGCGGGGCAGAGCCAGCATGCATGCACTTGGCATGCAGTGTCCACGTGCTCTGTGTGGCAGCGCTGATAGTCACTGCAAATAGCTGAGACAGAACGAGCTGACAGTTCATAGATGCACAGTTAACACATTCACAACTAGAAGCTGCTCAGCACACACACAGTCTCCCACTGATGACCACTGAGTGGCTCCACTGGACCACTGCGCTCAAAGGTAGACAGTGTTGGGTGGAACTGAACTGAATTTATGAGGAATTTATGAGGAATCCTAGAACACAATTGTTCAAGAGAATTGTGATGGAAAATGCCAGAGGATGCCACGTAAAAATATGACAGAATCCCTACCAAAGCAGTCCTCAGTAGAAGTATATTAGGGAGGGGAGAGCATTACTCATTCAACTTCCCTTCAACATTTTCTCAGCATGTGTGGGAAAACCAGCCTTTTTCTTTACACTCTATTCTACTGCTGCTCCTGTTTCTTTGGAAGCATAACAATCCAAATGTAACTCTAAGTCATTAGCTTTATTATAATTATTATTACTAGTAGTAATAGTGGTAGTAGTAGAAGTTATAATAGCAGTAGTAGTAATCTTATTTTACCTGGATAATCCCATTGAGATCAAAAAGGTCTTTTTCAAGGGAGTCCTGGCCAAGATAAGCAGCAGTGCATGAAGTCACAGTGTCCAAACAAACAGTGTCCATGCAAATTGCATGATTTTATAAATATACCAAAATATACAGTTTACATCATTAAAATGGATCTAGCTGAAGCTGCTATAGGCTTAGTTATTGTTTAACAGTGACTTCAAATCTTCAAAAGAAACCAATTTATCAAGCTTAAAAACCTCATGCATTTTATTACAAGCATTGGGAACAGATTTTATCAATCGTGTGAAAAGTTTTTCTAGTATTAGTGCACAAGGGGTCTTGATCATTTGTCACAATTTGTATCACAAATTGGTATTGGTATTGGTAACATGGCAGCCTGTATATATTGAGTGTAGAGTGTACCCTGACACAGTATTTAGGTAACACAACCAGGCCACCTCATGAATTACTCATACTACTGAGACAAACAAGAATACTACTGTGGCCTGTTTTTTCAATTGTGGAACGGCGGGTTTAAGGACATGAGAATGCCAAAATCGGGGAAGCGGGGACACCTCATCTCAGGCCGTGGATAGAGCCACGGATATCCTGGTTCCAAGGACAGGAAAACCGTTCTTCCTTTACCAGCCCCCCAGACATACACACACATATATATAAACAGTACTTTCCATGGCATTATTAAAGCACAACTGACGTCTGTGCTTATATAAGAAAGAGGCATGTATCCATCTCTGTCTTTCTTACAGCCCTCGTTTGCTTTACAAGTCAACAGCACATTCAGTAGAGCCATGGGCTATTTTACCACACGTTTTCCTTCTCTCTCTATTCAAATACCCCCATCCTCTCCAGGGGACTACATATCTACCCTAAGAAGAAATAAATAAACAAAGTTACCCGGACGGGAATGAAAAAAAAATGAGAACTCATATCAAAATACTAATTTCTCTCTTTGAACTGAGTCTTTCTTGTCTCTTATCGGTCCCATGACAGCCTCTTTTCCCTGCCAAATTAGTCGCTGTCCCCCCCATCCTCATTTCCTCGGTTTCTGAATGTGGAGTTCTGTTTTTCATCAAAAGGTCAAGGGCCAATCTCCCCGCTCTTAGCAGAGATCTTAAGCAGCAGCTTGCACGACCTCTACCTTCTCGCTGCACATATTTGAACTGTGCCCTGCAATGCTGAGAGCAACAGGATGCCATCTTACCTGTTCACACCTCCATAATTTATATACAAACTGCTGATGGATGCAGCATGGAATGTTCAGGCAATCTTGACTAATGTCAGATAAAAACAGATTCATCAGCTTTTTTTTTTTTTTTTTTTTTTTTTGGAAGCCTCAAAGCTAATCTTGAAGAATCTAGGCTGGTTTGAATTTTGCAACCTGAGCTATTGGTCTATGAAAGTGAAGGGTAGAAAGTGAGTCTGTGGTTGTGTAAAGTGTTGGGGTTTGGGCAGCACGCCATGACTCCACTAATCTATCCAAATAAACAGTCTCCCTCCTGGCTCCCTCCCTCCCCCAGCCTCCCCACTGGGCTAGAGGGTTATCACAGTAATCCCCCACTGCTCCCCTGACCAAACATTAACACCAACCAGCCCTTACCACAGCCCAGCCAGCTCTCTGTGCACTCGCATTAGCAGCACAGTGCAACTACAGGAACTGACACACACATACACACACACACACACACACACACACACACACACACACACTCATAGCTACTTACGCACTCGGTCCTATCTCAATCTGGACTTGGAGTGAGGAAACAGAATGTCAGGAGAGGAAGCGCAAACGCCAGTGGGGAGAGCAGCGTTTTCTTGAAGTTGAACTTGTTCCAGTGGTCTAAGGTAGAAATTGAGACCTAAAGAATCAGGGCAATATCTGAGGATTTCTCACTTAAACAGGCCACAGCGCAGAGGAAAAAGTGGAGAAAAGTGTACGTTGAGATAAGTAGCAGCAGCTCAGTGTAAAAACTTGAGTACCGCACCTCAAGATCTGGATTTTTCACCCAGAGAAGACATACATCAAGAGGAAATTCTTGAAATTCTCTTTGTCTCCAACCACTCAGTGTTCCTCAGGTCTTTCAAGGCTCTCATCACTTCTTGTTGAGCTCCACGCAGGAGGGGACGGAAGACAGATCACCAGGTTAAACTCACAGTGAGTAGACACAGTTCATCATCAGTTCATTTGTGAAGAAATGGAGAAAACATTCATAATCATAATTGGTTAATAATTAAATAGATTCACACTTTATTCCCATAAGCTGTATAGTTCATTTTGATTTTTGAAGATGAACAATTTTCATGCTAGTTGCCTTTACACTTATTAAAAATATATATAATGATGAAGCCCAAATATTAATAAGTCCACACAGTCAGCTTTCAAACCATTGCCAAGCCAATGGAGCAGCTCTAACTTTTGTCTGTTAATAGTTTTACATCCTTTGGTTTTCTAGTTTCTAGCACTGAGATGGTTAATTTGTTCATGTTCAAAAGTGCTGACTGAAATGTTTAAAGTCAGAATACATATGAATTATGTTTTAGATTTTCTTTCCTCTTTATAAAGTGACACGGTTAGATGGGCTGATAATGGAATGGGGTGTTTGGGCTTTGGTTCGTGGAAATTTCCTTCGAATGTTGTGCATGCCGACAGACAGCAGAAACAGGAAAGGCTTTATTTCAAACCCATTCACTGGGTACTTGGCATGGCAGCAGCCACTGAAACAATCAAGAACATATAAATGCCAGAACTTGCCAACTTCACCTTCCCATCAATTTTGGTATATGTGATATGGTGATACTGTCAAAAAATGTCTGAATATAGTGATTTACAACAAAATAACAGTAAAATGAGAAATGTGGAAATGAGACTGATAGCTGGAATACAGTGACTGAAGCTCCTTTAACCTACCAACATTTTGTAAGCAAGAATTAAATGAATTCAGAAGTCATGAGGTCAGTAAGAAAAGTTCAAATTCAATGTCAAAATACTGCACAGACACTTTAGATTAGAGTTTTTTCATAACGCTGGCCAGCTGTTCCTGGTGCATTGTTCTGGGTTAGGGTTATCCTGGATCTTGGAGGTGGGGTCAGGGGAGTCCATTTCCTCCCACTTAGAGTTGTGCAGTTATCTGTGTTGACTTTCCACACCTTTCACCACATTATTTAAGGAAACTAAATGGATCAACTTTTTCATGCATTTCTTGTGGAAGTGGTGGGTATCTATGGGCATATTTTTGCTGCAACAAGAACAACTCTTTGGATAGAGTGGATATTCTCATCCTGTTTCAACACCAGACACAAGTAGCAGTAAAATTCTTGGCAGTGCCTAACAAAAACACAGGAATTCAAATATGTGTCATACAACTTCAGTTTACTCTATCCTTCTTTATCTTATTTTTCTTGGTCCTTTATTTAAAGTCAATGAAATGTGCTATATAAATACATTTTGACTGATTAATTAATCTCTGGTGCTGACCCCAAAGCTGCTTTGAACTGTGTGGTAAAAAAAAAAAAAAATGCCACTTCAGCAGCATTTTTTTTGGCTCCTTAACTGAGTAAATCTATTTTTTACTAAATCAATCAAGCCCAGCCAAGCTTTATTTATATAGTGTATTTTGTACATGTACAAATGCTGCATGTGCTTTAAAAAAAAGAAAGAAAGAAAGAAAGAAAGAAAGACTCTAAATTTTGCATAGTGCACCTTTAAATAGAAGATAATAACACAACAACTTCTGCTTCCTCTATACAATTGTAAGAAAAAAAAATGTGTTTTGTATTTCAGTATAGGAATTACATCTTATTGTCAGGGTCAAGTTTTAATATCATTGTTGTGTTAAATACAGTTAATTACATCACATTTTAGGTCAAGATACTGGGATAAAAATGTTTGCTCTCCTGCATTATAGGACAGTTAAGGAAGATGAGTCTGTCACGGAATGGGACATTGGAGAAGACGGTGTCTGAGCAGCCCCACTCTGCGGCAGGGTCCCCTGGAGCGGGTTCAGGGGTCGTGGTGCCACCCCCATACTCGCTGGGCGGCAGCGAAGCCACAGACACTCCTCTGGAGTTGAGGGGCTCTCTGGACTGCTGGGCATGTTCTGTCCTGGTCACCGCACAGAACCTGATCATCGCACTGATCAATGGCCTGGTGGCCAGCATCGTGTTTGGCACCATCCTCACCCCGGCTCTGGTCATGATCATATTTGGCTTCCTGTGCCACTCCACGGTGAGCCTGTCATTCAAACAGGAGGCTTGAATGTTTCTTTAGACTAGAAGCTAAAAAGCTATGGGTCTGACAAGTCACTAATTAATTTAAATTCTGCTGATTCAAGTGAATCAGTCTGAATCAATCTGCCAAAAGGAAGAAACTGAATGAATCACTCTGATTTTGGCATGGATCCGTATGGAACTCTTTGAATTATATCATTCATAGTTCTTACAAAAAGACCTTAAGTTGTGATGATATACCAGAATACTATATAGTGCAAGTTTTTTGCCCAATTGATTTTTTTCCCCCTCTGTTCAGAGGAAAAGTAATAGCCCTACATTATTGCTCGTAGTTATTAATGGATTTAAATTTTTGGGGAAATGTGAATGATTGGCTTGAATCATGATTTAAATCAAACTGAATCGTTCCAAAAAGGAAAAATCATTCTTACATTTAATTGCCAACCAGCGAATTGTGAAGATTCACACCCCTCCAGAAAGCATGCAGGGTGAAGAGCAGTGAGTCAGGGCAGAAGTTCTGTATTGGATATGCCATTACTGACATCGTCCCCTTCCCCTTGTCTTCCAGGTACAGCCCCATGGGACGTCTCTGTACTGCTCAGACCTGCTGGATGACGGCGGCTGTGTGGCTCTGTTGGTTGTGGGCTTCCTGCTGCTTACCCCTCTGCTGGTCCTGGCCCTGGCTGCTTACTGCCGCCTGGCCCGACACCTCCAGCTGGGCATGTGTTTCATCCCCTACAGCCGTGCCGTCTACAAGAACCTGCCCCCCTCACACCGGGGCGCAGGGGGCTGCTGCGGCCAGCAGGGGGCGTCAGAGAGAGGGGGGAAGGGCAGTGTATGGGTGTAGGACGAGGAGAGGGGAGAAGTATTTTGGAGCGGGATACTTGGAAATATTAAGGTGGTCATGCATGAGTTGAATTAACAGAAAATATGTATCTGTGATGTTTATGTTTGTGAAGTTTGATATTGATCTGAGTCTAAAGGAGGGCTCTTGGAACAAACTTATCGCTAAATGTAAATGCTGCATGAAGTAGTGATAACAGGCATCACTTTATTTCATCATAGTTATTGATTGTTTTGCTATTGCTTTTTTATATTCAAACCTTATGTATTTTTACTACTTTTTAGAATAAAGTGCGACTTGTACTGCAAGCTGAGCTTTGAGTTTTGCATTTAAAAAACTCAAAATGGAACTATGTTGCTACTATATATATATATATATATATATATATATATATATATATATATATATATAGAACATAGCAATAAGCAGTAATTTATGAGTAATTTATGAGTGAGTTAGGTTGATGATGAGAACCAGGTCTATTAATCAACCCACAATAATTTTGTATAAAGTTCACCTTCAAACGAGAAGGATTTGGAGAAAAAAGAGTAGAAGTGGCCATAGTCATCATCCTAGTACTCAGTTTTTTTTTTTTGTTTGTTTTTTTTAACAGAGTCGGTCTGTCAAAAATTTGTGCGTTGGCTGATGTGTGTCTCATGCAAACATCCTATTAATACTGACAAGGACATCAGTGAATATGAGCACACAGTATGTGAGTGTATTTTCCCTGGACTATAGCTCTGCTCATGATCACAGTCATCAGAATACCAAGGGATGGCATGTTAAATTCTGTCTGTTATTCTCCAGGCAGTCACAATATGGGATGTTTCATGATTAAATGTGACTTTAATTAATGATCTTGCCATCAAATACAGCAGTTTACACATGCACAGAAGGAACAATATATTTTATTAAGTCACAATATTTATAGTCATTTATTTTGTGGTTAAGTGTTGTTTGTCCATACAGCCGGGCCAGCCAATATATTTAATACCTTGCACAAAAGGTATTAAAAATCCTATGAGCCTCACTGATCACTGTGGAACTGCAACAATATCTTATTGCACCTTTAAGCATCTCAAGGCCTCATGGCAACATGAAAAGCCTAAATTTTCTGACTATTCTGACTATCATAGTCTTGTATGACATTGTATTTACTGGAATAACCACATGGTGGCACTTTTGCCTTTGGGAATGGGTGTAAAAGCAGCTAACACCAGAGAACAACTTTCTCACTTTTGAGTGAATTCATTGGCATCAAAATCAAAAGTTGAAATGGTATATCCAGTTACATGTTGCACAGATACAAGTTGACTGCAGCATAATTGCAGCAGTAAATTAAGAATCAACGAGAAACACTGATTTTGTTTCACAATTGAGCTGACCACTGGTAGATAAGAGTGTGATTCAAGAAAGTTACACGTAAAGTCACTTTCTGTTATGGCACAAGTGACACTGTCTGCAGAAATAAAACTACCAAATCACCACCTGATGTGGCAGCAGAGCAATCAGTGTTAAAGTGAAATATATCAGTTGCAGCAACAGGAGGGTAAAATAGAAGCTGGGTAATACCATTCCCTGAGGATTTCCTGAGATTTAGGACAGTCCATTTAATATTTGTGAATATTAACAACTCTAAAACAATAGAGATAATATGTGATTATATAGGCAGGCAGCTTTGGGGTCAACAAAGAGGGAGAGTTGGTAAAAGTGATTGTTGTGAGACAACCCAGGAGGGTCATATGAGGATAAATTAGATGTTCATGGCAATGTAGATGCATAATGACAAGTTTTGCACAATTTTACATTTGACCTCACCACAGATCCTTTGGGAGTTTTTCATACTTCCCGGCATTGATTTGGCAAGACCACAATGTTTAAAAAAATAAAATAAAATAAAAAATAAAAAACACTCAAACTGGGTGCTATTCCTGTTTAAATCCACTGGGTGGAAGCAGAGACACTGCCTTTCATTTTAGCCTCATAAGCAGGCATCTAATTTAAGTTAATTCCATCGCCTAAACTTTATAAATTTGTTTTACTACTACTTTTCTACTATCGCAGCAATAGCAGCACAACGATCTGTAATGCAAATAAATCTCCAGAAAAAAAGAGTTATAAATCCTTTATTAATATATAAATTACAAACATAGAGTCTGGCATGTGCTTAGCTATAACAAAGTAAAGAAATGTTTTCCTTTAATGTGGTGGATAAAACTGCTGCTAAGTGTTTATATGGCGGCTTAATACAATCCTCATTTCACAGTGAAACTTCAGTTAGCATGGCTGTCTATTATCTGGAGTTGTAGTGTGAGGTTAACAGGACTGGTTTTTGAAATTCATTAATAATCTGTGATGCGGCGCTTTGTATGGGGCTGTGAATGCCCCAGGTTCCAGGGTACCGCGTCCCTCATCATCCACTTGGCCCATGATAATGTAGTTGAGACCTAAAATATAGAAAGAATGACCCAGTGTTATAAGTGATTCTACTCTGGAAACCCTAGAGCAAATTGATTTGAGGTTTGTGTGTGTGTGTGTGTGTGTGTGTGTGTGTGTGTGAAGCCAAGAAATACCTCTGCGCAGCAATGGACATTTCTTGCACTGTGACACCAGCTTGACTGACGTGATTTCTCCAACTTCAGTCAATGTTAGCCGACCTTGTTTATAGGCCTTAATGAGGGAGACACTAATATGAGCGACCCCTCCAGGCCCAGGGGTGACAGATGTCACCTTTCCTGTTATCACTGGAAAAAGGACAGTTCAGTTAGAACTGATTGACTGAAACTGCTTGATTGTTAGAAACTATTGTTGTTGTTGTTTTTTGTGAATGGTAGATAACTCACCAAATTCACTGGCACAGAAACTAGGCTTGATGCTTCCGTTTCTTTTACACGCCTTGGCACACAGAGGATTTTGAGGAACTGCACATCACATAGAGCATACAAATACATACCTTTATCAGTGGGGAGCCAATACAATCAGATACAGAGTTCAAATACCCAGGTATGGTGCTCAACCGGTCTGACCTCATGTGCTCTAAGACACAGCTGTTTGCCTTATTCATCAGTCTATCTCTGTAGATGCATTCTATACTTGGTAACATGATCCCTAACAGTTTCAAGGCTGTTCTAACAATTTTTCTGTGTCTCAGTGGCATTTCCAAACCAGCAGATTATGTAGAAGGCCAAAGCATTTTCAATGAAAGCGCAGTGGAACAACTGAAATGTTTTGTTGCTTTGTTTCTTTTCTGTTTTGCTCCTAACCTGTGCAAGGTATTGTATGGATGTGTGTGTGAGTATTGATTTTCTATTGGTGACTCTGCAAACCAATTTCTCCATGTGGACAAAAAGAATATCTATCTATCCACTGTTAGTTTGGTACACACTTCCTCGTCAAAGCACACACATCACTTCACCTACTTGGCCTCCTGACAGCCGGCCTCCTATCCTGGCCTGTGGTGCCTGGTACACGGCGTCCTGTTGGCTTGACTGGTGTGGTTTTTCTGGTGGGCACTGGGGCAGGAGCAGGTGGCTTGGTGGTGGTGGTGGTGATGGCAGGGCGTGCAGGTGCAATGGGTCTAACATTAGGTCTGGAGGGGACTGACCCCACACCAGCTCCTGAGTCAACACTTGGTATCTGTGAGCCATGTGGGACGCTGGTGTAGGTTGCGAGGAACCCATTATATGTCACACTGGAATCAGACTCAAAGTGGACCAGCATCACGTTGCTACTGGAAATAATGGGCCTACGGGAAGCACAAGAGAAGGCAGATGAAAGGCTGGAAAGTTATTACAGGTGCAATATGTAATGATTTATGTTCTCAAATGTGCAAATGATAATAACAGGTTGCTGGTTGCTGGGATTTCAAGCAGCCAGAGAGACTAGCCAAGCAAGTCCGTCCTTTTTATTATTTTGTTTTGGGGAACAATCCCTGTACTTACTCAGGAACCCTGTCGCCACAGTATTTTCCAATTAGACGAGAGCGATCTCTCTCTCCACCATTGTAGAATGCCACATGGTCGTAGCGGCAGTAGCTATCAGGCTCCAAGTCGAACTTATTAAACATCACCTGGATGACCTGGTACCCAAACAAAGACAGCCAGAGATGCAAAATAAATACTTCAAAACTTCCATGTGTGGTTTATGTGTGCACATATAATTTGAAAAATAGCATGTCTGCATATTGGGAGTTGCCATTGACCATATCCGGCTCCACAGTGATAAGCCAGGAGCAGCTGACTCCTGCTGGGTATTGCTCATTTGGCCAGTTGGGTGTCGTGATTTCTCCCTGGGCTTTTGTTATCTTCTCCTTACAAATCCGTTGGTCTGTAAAAAAAATAAAAAAATATAAAATGTCATGTATACGCTATTAATTGAGAAAATTAATGAAGATGTCAAGAAATTGCGCTCTGAAATGTGACAGCATACCATCTGGTTTTTCTCCACTGAAATATGCCACGAACCCCCTGCCCTGCGTCCCCTCATCAGAAACCATCTCCAGCATCATGGTGTTGGATGAGGACACAAGGTTATTGGGCCGGAAAGTTCCACAAAACCGACCCAGCTTTGGCATCATGTTGGACTTGCCATTGTAAACATCCAGATAGTCGTAGCGACACTGTGCGTCAGCCTCCAGATCAAAAAAGCGGAAGTGGAGCATGACCACATTGCCCTCTGGGACCTGGAAGCCAGAGAGTTCCTGTGAGTCCGTGTGTGTGGGTGAAGGAGTAAGAGTTTAGATATGTGGCAGCATTAAGTGACTCACAGTGATGTGCCAGGTGCATTTGCTGTTAGGTTTGTAAGGGCTTGGAAACCCCTCACTGCCAATGAAGCCAGAGTCTGCAACCAGGTCTCCTCCACAGTGGAACACAGGCCTGAAGCCAAGGAGTGCAGACAGTAGGTTAGCGGAAAGAAATGAGTATGTGAGCATTATCATGGGGAGCAGACAGCAGCAATCTTATTAGTGCAGATTCCCACACCCCAGATACAAATATTTTGGTTCACTTCCAGAGCACAGATTGTATTTAAATCCCTCAAGTAAACAAGGGTGTGAGCTATCAGACCATCGTGCTCTTGCTCCCCAGTGCTGAGATTGTTAACTTGATTCCCCCATGGAGGAAATTGAGCAAGAAGAAACAGCCATCAAAGTTATTGATGTCGATCCCTAAGCTCTGCAGCAGGAACGTGATATGAGAATAATTTGTGGATGCAGAGCCTTGTTTACTCCTGCTTATTCATTCCAAGCACAGACTAGATACAGTATCAAAATAATAGATGGAAGCAGACTTTTTTAAAGAAAAAAAAAAGTATGAAAAAGTGAAAAGGGTGATAAAGTTAAAAACAAAAAGAAACCTTAGCGATAAATATAAGGAATCTGGTGATATTGGTGATTTGTTGCAGACATCAATACTCAATAATCACTGAATAATCTTAACCCGTCGCAATACTTTTGGGAAACCCCCGACACAGAGAAGCATGGACAAACATGGGCTGAAGTTCTTCATGTATTTACCTGACGTGGCTGACAGCATCCGCATATTAAAGCTGACATGAAGTGTCTCTTCAAACTGGGGACCAAAATAAAGAGGCATGCTGCTCTCCAAATACTTATGGAGCTCACTCAGTCTCAAAGGTCATTTCACAGAGTGGAAAATTCCCTTGCTCAGACTATTTGCCAGCAGAGATATATTTTGCTCATCTTTGCACTTGTAAGCCAATATCAATATGCCTGCTAATATTATAAAGATATTTTTGCCATTTTACAATCTGTTGGCAGTGATGACAGCCAAACATGTGACTGGAAACAGTGCACAATAAAACAAACCCCTGACTAAATGCTGTTGTTTCCCACATCTGAGTGCGTATTTACACTCTTATGGGTAGAAGTATTTATATACAGTCCAGTTGATGCAGGGGGCAGGGTACAAAAACCAAAGAAGGCTGTTTGATGTGGTTGTGGAGGCTGGACTTTTCAGCAGCCCTTCGCAAACATGCTTTGAAAATGATGCATCGCAAATTGACTACACAGCACTTTAAATGAAGCAATAAATCGAGAAAGAATATCTAAGAATATAATCCAGATTTAAAAGAAGAAGAAGAAGAAGAAGAAGAAGAAGAAGAAAAAGACTTGAAAAGTGAGACAATATAAAAAGTATTCATCATTCTTAAGAGAAGGCCAATCATAGCTGAAGAGAGTAAACATCAGGGGCTCATCCTATTCAGGAAAACACAGTTCAGATCCAATGGAAAGATCAACTCTTCGGCAAAAAACGAGCTCAGACAGTTGAACCCCAGCAGAGTGAGACGCCTGCTAATCTCAGCCAAGATGTCTGGGGGGAGCCAGCTTTTTCTGATTCGACCCCACAGGCAGAACCAAAAGCATTAACATCTGCAGCAGCTCAGCCACTGCAGCCTGCCTCACATCACGAGCCAGAAACCAACAGTCGGTGCCCAAGCAAACACTGGGCTGGAAAGAATTTACTTACAGAGAAAGAATTCACAGAATGTATTCCTCATTTCAACATTGCACACTTTTATGGACTAAGGTGCTCTATTTTTGGTAAACTGGTAAACTGTCATGATGAAAAAGCATCCTGACTTTAAACACCACCCCCTGGTCACATGAGTGACTATTTAATTCATCTGACAAAGATGCTGTCCATGGCAAATTTCTCAACATTTCATACATCATGCAAACACTACTATCTCACCTGGTGAAGTTAGTCTGCGGCTGCTGTCCCTGAGCCCGCGTCCATCCTAAACTCAGAGAAAATAAGAAGAAGAAACTCCAGATGCAGCCCACTCGTGTCATGATGCAGCATGCACACAAAGCAACAGACTGTAGCAGAAGAGGGAGATGGTAGCGGGAGGTGAAAGACAGGGGGAGGAGGCCACTTGGGAGGGGCGGGGAGACTGAATGACCGGGTGAGAATGGGGGAAAAAAGGAGTTTGAGAATGGATAAAGAGACAGGCAGAGATGCTGAAAGGCCAGCAGCAATGCGAGAAACCCATGAGGGGGGATGACGTGACTGGGAAGGGAGGGGAGGGGTGAAAAAACTTTAATTAGAACCAGATGTCTTCCTTATAACAACACTGGTTTCAATATAACAGACAGGGCATCGAGGAAAGAGGACAGAGAAAGTTGGTAGTTGTGACTGAGCATTTTTGTGTAGATTTACGGGGTGGGGTGGTTTCTTAACAACAGATGTCTCTATTATAGCTTGTATATTGTTGCCAGATGATTGTGAGAAACTCTGAAAGTAGTTTGGATAGTTGTTACCTCCAAATACCTCTCGTCCATCCTCACACCCTGGCTGATCATTATGTGCGGTGCACAGGTGGAGGTAGAGCCTGAGGCACTCTTGACAATGGCACTTAACAAGTAAGGCCATGCCTCTCCACATTCCAGTGCAAGCCACATAGAGGACATTTAATTAAGTAAACTGACTGATTATTCTTAATAACATTACCTGTAGACCACCAATTACTGATGTACCATCACCCCTGCGTAAAGGATGCAAGAAGAGTTCTTAGAAAGGACTCAACTGAAAGTATCACCAGTATCATAAAACTAATAATGTCTCTCCTCTTACCGTATTTCCATAAGTCCCAGGGGCTCCTTTGGCCCCATAACATCCAAGCCACAAAGAGTTTACTTGCCCCCGCAATCTACCAAGGCAAGAATAACACTCCAGAGGGGGAAGTGTTGTTTCTCTGTGGAGGTTTTCTGATGAGCCAACCCTTTGGCCTACATTAGTGGGGCCTGTGGAGGGGATGCTGTTTCAATTATGCTATAAAAGCAGCCACATTTAGGGTCTATAAAGCTGTAGCACCTTGATCAAAGCCTATAGGGGGTGTGCAGGACAGCACATAATTTCAACCAGCCCATACCAAAATTGCTTGGAGAATTTTGTCTCTAGTTACAAGGGGTGCAATGACTTTCTCTGATTTTTCCCCTGAGTTTTTACCTTGTCACTTTGAGGTTTTATAGCTTCTGTGAAATACTGTTGCTGCCACAAAAAAGCTTGAAAATACATTGCTGCTCATGGCACGCTGGTGAAATGAGCATTCCCCGGTCCTGCTGTGCTGTGTTTGTGTAAAACTAAAGCCCTGATAAGAGGCAGCACAAGCAGGAATGTGGTGACGTGCAGCGTCTGCTGGGGGTGGAAGGCGTCCGAGTGTGCGCAACCATGCCGCTGCTACCATTATGTGTGGGAGTAACAGTGACCTTTACTCTGTGCAGGAATCTAAGCCAAGGGTGTAGGTTTCTGCCACAACTCCTGAAGGATCCATCAAGTTGGACATACATTCCTTTTGGTACAGTCAGAGAGAGAGAGTAGGAATGGGGGACTATGAAAACAAAAATACATTCATCTGATAGTTGAGAGGGAGAGACATTCCAATAGTTTGTGTAGAAAACATAGTGCAAAGTTATTTTGTCTGCTTTTCTACACACTCTGGAGTGAAATGTGATCATGTCTTCCAAATCCAATAGGTCACTGTGTTATTACTGTAGACATTTCCATGCAAATAGAGTACCTCTTATGTCTCTGAGGTTTACTGCAACACTAATCAATTTGACATGTGAAACATGCAAGAGGGAGCTAGAAAAGTGGGAAGCAGAATGGAAACTGCCTCCCTAATGTGTGCAGTTGTGAGAGTCCGTCTGAAAAGGTGGCAGACCAAAACTGATGATTTTATAACAATCATACACCCATCTGTTCTCTGTAATTGTGGTTTTTCTCAAAGGGACTCTACCCAGGTTTACAAAAAGAGTCTTCCAGAGTCTTCCAAAAAAGACACATAGGCCACTTTTCAGATGGCCTAAGACATGAGCAGCAGTTTTATCGAGAAAAAATCTTGTCCTGCAATTAATCAGAGAAATCCTGAGTCAGCGCTGCAGATGGTCCCAGGCACTGGGTGGCTCCCAAATGTAAGCAGAGGAATGGTGAATGTGCAAAATATTAGGGTCATCTTCAACCCCTTGTGCACAAATCCACATCGTATTTCTCTCTAACCCTCTCAAACTAGTCTGCTTCTCTCCATCACCTCCTTTGTGACTGGTTTAGATTGGTTTTAGCACTTGTTTTCAGCTCATCAACTTTGTGAAAAGAGTAAGTCCTCAACATCCTGGGCCAGACAGGCAGGTCACAACACGCCCCCTGGGATTCACTGGGCATTGAGCTGAGGTCTGTAGACATAAGGAAACAGAGACATACTGTGGGTGTGTGTCTTTGGTGCTCAAATTCAGCACAAAATTTGAGTATGACAACTTAATGTTATGAATTTCCCCTGGGGTTTCATGGCAGCTGTTCAGGAGACACATCACCATTGCCCAGTAGGTCCGGAAATGACAGGGTCATAGCTGTAAGCTACGACGAGCCTTTCACCATGGAAACAGCAACACATACAGTAAGAAGAGACTCCTACACTCAATCAGTAGACAAAAAATGTGCTTTCTCTTCTCAAATATGAAAAGCACAGTGGAATTCTCGAACATGCTCAACTCATTTACGACTACTGCTCTGTTGTCGCTTAACCCCTCACAAGCCCTGCTGGCCATTTTCAGCTCTAGTCTGGAGTTTAATGGGTTATTTGGGTGTTCAACATAATCTGGCAGCTCACATCTTGGAAAACATTTTGGCAGACAGGCTTTCATGCCATTTATTTTTTACTAGATTTACCAGCTTTGTATTTGCTTCCTTTATTTTTCTCCAATCCTGTGTTTAATTTGTGTGGCATTTTTATGACCTTTTTAGCTTTCTTGCTATACTTTTGTTTGCAAAGCACTTCTTAATGTACTATGTGATAATAACTACCACTACAGTAGCCATACTACTGACAATAGGCCTACCACTGCTGATTTTTAATAAGACAAAGAAAATGACTTAATTAGAAGAAGAAGAAGAAGAAGAAGAAGAAGAAGAAGAAGAAGAAGAAGAAGAAGAAGAAGAAGAAGAAGATGCCGATGATGATGTGCTTTCTAACCACTTTATGATTTGCAGCAGTTACTTTGTGTTGGATTGTGCATTTTAAAGTGATAGTGCAGATTCTTCCTTACATAGTGGTTTCCATATAGTATTGCTGGTCCATGCAATGCGTGTAATGCAGTTACCAAGTTTGCATGGTTTTGCCACATGACAACAATGTCAGCTACCCAGTACATTGTAAATAACAACTGAAATGAAAACTGCATTGAAAACAGAAGCTTCAGTGGGAGTGTGCTGCTCCAAAATCAATGAAATAGATACAGACTGGAAAACAACTCCATTTTGAGTGGTGACACAAAGTGGAAAAATGTGTGTGTGTATGTGTGTGTGTGTGTGTGTGTGTGTGTGTGTGTGTGTGTGTGTGTGTGTGTGTGTACCAGATATTACTAATACTGTGGGAATGTAAATCTCTTTACACAATCATGTTGTGGGGACTCGCCACCCTTACGGGAACAAAAAGCAAAACCCTAAAGCAAAAACCCTAACCTTAACATAACCCTAGGGTTATGTTACGGTTAGGCAAGTAGTTGTTATGGTTAAGGTTAGGATAAGTCTTCAGGAAGTGAATGACCTTTGAAGTGATGGAAGTGTGTGTGTGTGTGTGTGTGTGTGTGTGTGTGCGTACGTGCGTGCTTGCGTGCGTGCATGTGTGTGTCTGTGGCCTCAGCTCCCACTGCTGTTCAGCCTCACTTTTAGGCAAATCAATTCCTTCCTTTCTCCAAAAACAAGAAAACTGATTACAAATTCAAATCTTGAAGCGATTATTTGCTTTCAGCATGAACTTACAAACATTTGCCTCATTTCTTGAACTGTGCATCATTATCGAGGCTGACAACATAATCACTCACCTGCAGTAACGGGAGCTTTATTCACTGCTTCCAGTGTTTCAAGAACTGCAGCTTTATCAGCAGTGGCTTCTGTTTCCACCTGGACGACCCCTGCTGTTGTTGCTGCCGCAGTGTCAGTCACAATGTCAGTGTCTCGCTCTATAGCTGCTTCTGCAGGAGCAACAGTGACAACATCTGGAGACAGAGAGAGAGAGAGAGAGAGAGAGAGAGAGACTGCCCCCTCTCCCAACTCAATGCACTTTTCTCTTCCTCTGCAACAGGAATGGCTGAGGCAGTTTTGAATAGCATCACCCTCCTTTGTCTTAGTTAAGTATTAGAGAGACATTTAGCTCTGTCAGTTCTTTATACACATTATTTGATCATGTATTTGCAATCATGTTGGACTGTGCAGCATGTTTGCAAAAGTTTTTGGCAAAATGAGAAAGGCTTGTTGAATACCTGCAAATTAGTTTTTTGCTGCTGTTCTTTACTCCTAAGTGGATAAAGTGCAAGAAAAACAAAATCTTCATGTCTCTGGTTTGCTCCTTTTTCACAAAGAGGACACAAAGGCCCACTGCAAATATAGCAAAGTGTTTAGGTGATGTCAAAAAATTTGCTTGCACAAGAAACACAGACAGGGTTTGTTTCAGCTGCTGCCAGTGAACCTAACCCAAGGTAAACTTTACAATCCTTTTTACCTTCTCTCATGAATAAGATCCCATGATACCTGCACTCCTCCATCTGGGCCTGTGATGGAAAATGGACAAAGTTCTGGTCAACTCTCAGCATGAAGGAGATCTCAGGAGACTGTAATGTCTTACACAGAGAATATTTATTGATGCTCAGCTGAGGAGAAGAGAGTATGAACGCTACAAGTGCAAACACTGTGTAGTGCCACACCAATTCTGAGGGTTGCTCACTGGCATGCCTTATTTTAAAGGAGAATGCTCACCTAAGTATGTTAGAGGTCTACAGCTCTGTGTTCATGAGAGGCGTCAACTTACCTGGCCTTGCCTCCCTTTGTCTGGCATGCCCCAGACTTATGGCCTTGGTAGCGTGGAGACAGCAGGTCTTATTAATGCAGCTCAAAAGGGCCTAAATGTGACCGACAGCTGCAGAGAAAATTCAAAGGGCCAGGTACTGCCCCCTCTCCTGGACAGGGCAGGCCACCTTAGTCTAGAAAAGAGCCTTGGCCTCAGACCTGGGGGTGCACACCCCTCCAGTCCACATCAAACATCATGGTGTGATGGACAACGAGTGATGACATAATGCACAAGCAGCAGAAATGCTACCTAATGTCTCTGAACTGGACACTCGCTCCATGGAGGGACCAGGTACACTCTTGTTGACCTGGACACACACACGCACACACACACACACACACACAAAGTTCTAACCAGACACACAGATAAACTTCAAGCCGTGACGAAGCCATGCAAAATGAGAATTTTGCTGGAGTGGTAAATTATTAAATGGATGTCTGTGCCACATTTAAATAAGTCAGTCACAATGCAAACAGCCCCTTATGAAACTTGTCTATAAACCTTCCTCACCTTAAGGCAGTGCCCATGTGTCATGTTAAACTGTGGCAGCGATACCAGGACAGAACTGCGTACAATGATGACAAATCTTTCCAAAGGGTTAGTCTATAACAATGGAGGCAATTCCAGAATAAATGCAGATTACCTTCAACATGCATATCAAAGAAAGAACAAATCACTGTCTCTATGTATTTTCTGTAGCTGGGTCAAATATATGGAACAGTTTGAGGTAAATACCTTGACATTTATTTGTAATATTTTAATGGAAAAGTCCCAAATCAGGAGTTTCCCCTATTTAGACTTATAGTTGCAACAAGATAATTAGAAGGATGTGACCTAGAGTGTTACTGTTCTCTAACTGTTGTTACTATTAACTGTTATAAATAGCAATACAACATTTTCAGATTAAGACTTTAATGACCTATTAAAGAACTGTAAGACAAACAATTTTGCGCTGTCAGGACATTGAACTTTGAATGCTTGAAACTCTTACAACATGGACAGAGTGTGAAGAAACAGCACTGTTTTGTCGTCACTGGCTTCCCTGCCAAGCAGGAAATCTTGAGGGTGAGTAAGTCTGAGTTTTGAAATACAGAGTATCCTGGCTAATAGTTCTTAAAGCCGAGCTACTATCACATTTGTGTTAATCTGTTTATATGGTCTGCATTAAGGCTAAGCTGTTAAAATCTGCATCGTCATATCCTAATGACAAGTATCCGTGTATATATGAATTCACTGAATATTTTAAATATTGCCATGGGAAAATAACAGCTACAGAACTGTCAAGAAAGAAAGAAAGAAAGAAAGAAAGAAAGAAAGAAAAGGGTTTGTTCCTTTTCCAAGCAATAAAACTTGTAACAGCAGAACTACCAGCTCACCTGTCTAGCACTGCATTTGCCTGTGTGGATGAGCAAATATCCTCATCCAAATCTTATCTTTACCTGACATGCTGTTATTGAAAAAAATGCACATTATTCATTAATCACTACACTTCACTGTAGAAAGATATGTCTGGAATGAAAGGGGGATGTTAATTATGCAAAGAAAAGCCCATGAGGGATTTTAACAAGAAACTCATGGAGTAATAGAGGGAAAGAGGAAAGATATGCTCAGGGAGGATAACAATCATTTAATCCAGAGATTGGAGAATTTACATGCTGAATTGTCTGAGGAAAATATGTTGCATGGGCAATGAAAGATTTATCTGTAATTTTAGCAGCACATTGTGAGCATGATACTATGTGTAAGGAACTATAGCGCTGCACCATATATTTTTGAAGGGTCAAATAATGATTTCATAAATATGCCTGCAAGTGAGGTGCATGTTTTCCCCTCTGACTACTGTAGGCTTGCTGCTGTCGTGGTGACCCCTGGTGGTGAAGACATGAAACTACACCTCACTGTTGAGCTGTATAGGAGGAGTTGTCACCATTTGAGTTCATAAAGATAATTGGTGTGTGGTCACTCTGATGAGTAACGAATAATAGCAATAAGTGAACAAAAAGTCAGCTTAGTGCTCAGAATACGTGGGACAGTTTTACTTAGTTTTTCAAATAATGCGCTGTGTCACCACTCGTTTTCAGTTCACAAGGGTTTTTGGCATTTTTAATTACTCTTACTAACACTTCGTCTCTGTATAAGATGTGTTTTGCTATGAGACGAAGGAAATATAAAGATTAGGCCTATTCTTCAGTGGCTTAAGCTATGCCGGTTGCTCCGTCATTTCCAATAATTACTAATTAACATGTTTTTGCACTGTTTCGCATGTCTTGGCGTGCTCGGTATGAATATTTATAACTTCATACCCTGAATATAAACTGTACAGAGAGAAAAAATGGCAGTAAAATCGCAGCTGTGTTTAGGAGAGTGCACTATATGGGGGTGATACAGGAAGAGGTGTAATTTAGGTCAAAATGAATGAGAGGCGGCGTCAAGGTAAGCTATGGACCTGTGTATACAAAGCTACTGTTCCTGCTGTTATTTGGAAAAGCAAACCCATCCCTTTCATACGGTGCAAAACGTTTATTAATATAAAAAACGTAAGACTACATCAACAAATCGCGCTTATTAAACGTTAACAATAGTTTTGTTTAAAAACGTGTAGCTACAGAATGACAGTGTGAGTTACACACGCTGCAACATTGTGAAGACACACATTTGTTTCCCAAACAACTAAGCCCTGTAGACATTTTTGGTACAGGAAAATATAACGCAAGATGTGCTTATGTTTTTTTTTTTCTTTTCTTTTTCTTTTTCCATGAATGCTTACGGAAGCACTGGTCGAAAGATCCGTCGCTTTTCCTCGTTTTGCAGACAATGTAGTGTTGTGCGAATTCCCCAATGATGTTATCCTGCCTACGGTATACTGCTGCTGCAACTATTACTTACACTAACTGCAATATTAGGCAATGACAAAGGACAACAGACCGCAACTATAATAACTTAACTATGGGTACAAGCGTCTACTGCCAATTAGTTTGACTTAAACATTTAAACACTGAATTTATGGGACCGTCATGAATTCACATGGATTGGGACTAAAGCCTTGCTGACTCTAATGAGGCTTGTAGACGGTCATTTAGAATGGACACACTTAAATGACAAATCAGTCCTAATAGGGCACAGTTAAGCTGAATGTAATGTGTGAGCTGCAATAGTCATGCATTGCGGAAGCTGCTGAGTGCTATGTTGTGTAAAATCCTTCATAGCCGAGGCTATATGTACTATTAAATGAAGGTGGTATAGATTTCATTGGATATGATTTGACTTACAAAAAAAATCATCCCTTTTGCTCCTCATAAGTTGTACAGATATTGTCTTTTTATGGCAAAAAGATGGGAGTGAATGAGTGCACAGGCTATTTGAATGCAATGGTATGTTAAGGGTGAAGTGCTGTGCAGTGTGTGTATATGTGTGTGTGTGCGCATGTATGTGGGGGGTAGGGAATGTGTGTGAGACGATCTTCCAGTGGGCTTTGAAACAGTTTTAGCCCCAAGGCCTGCGCTGCAGTCTTAACAGACCCCTGTATGAAAAGCAGAAGCGTGCCTTTTTAATGGCTCCGAGACCGCCTGTTTTCATCACGCTGTGGCGAAATTAGGATGAATTAAAGAAAAGAAATTTATCTTTGTACTGATAATAAATTTATAGTTATTCATACAGGTCACATAAGGTTCATAAGAGTCCCAGAATCGCAGTCAAAATTGCATTTGCTCATTGTTGCACACTCACAAAGCACGTGAAGCACACACAAAAGTACAAGTTGTCATAATCACTGTTTTTCCAATATACATATATTTCATGATGTTCATCAATATAATAAGACATTGATAGATTTACACTACAATTATTTTATGTACTTCTGTTTTTCAATCAGTTTCCTCTCATTTACGTTGAATCAACCTTGGTTAGTTTCTAATCCCATACCAAATGACAGCACAATAAATCTATCAATAAATAAAGCAAAGGAAAAACAAAATAAATAAATAAAACTTAGCACATTGCCCATGATCCTCCAGTCCTGTCCCTCCTGTAAGGCTAGACGAACAGGGGCAATATGGGCCTTCATCCCAGAAACCCCAGTCCCAAAGAGAAATGAAAATCTTTCCTCAAAAATAAACAGATTTAAACAAAAAATATATATATTGTAGATACAAACGGCATTCTGGTGTAAACCGTAGAATCATTCCAAGCATTCTGGACATTTGAAGGTAAAAATACTTTTTTTTTTTTTTCCATTAACTTCCCATTTTTCTTGACCGTTACCCATTAGTGCTTACACACAGACAATTCAATGACATCTGGAGTTATTACTAAATTGATGCAAAAAGAAAGAAGAAAAAAAAAAAACACAAACATTTGGTTCAAAAATAAACAAGTTAACATGGATTAAACAGAATATTGTGCATTTACAGCCATCCAGAAACAGTTCAGAGACTCAAAAAGGTTCCCTCCTTTTGCTGCGTTCATCCCATTTGGGGTTAACAGTGAGGCTGACATGAGCTGGACCTGGCGCTGTGGAGCAAACATTTGGCAATATTCGCTCCTCTGTATGTATTTATTGAAGGTCTGAAGTTTTATCTTCATGTAATTCATGTGGATCTGTTGTTTTCTGCAAAAAGTGTAAGGACAAGGCCAAAGCTTTGGATTTGTAATTTAAACTTGAAAGAGCAGCAAATGCTTTTTTTTCCCCCCAAGTTTACGCTACCCCCCATATGGCTTGAACGCAGCATGTGTTGAGATCAATGAACAATTCTCAAGTTGGACATAAAACAATATTCTCCACCAAGTCATAGTCCCATCCCACCAAAATGAACAAATTACAACAGAGAAAAGTGCCACGGTGATAAAATATGCGCACTTCTTTCCTTACAGGACAGTAAAGCAACAGAAAAAAGAGAGCGCCCACTTCATTTTTGCCAGTGTGACCAAATTTGCTGAGCACTCTCAGGACAACAGTTTGCTTTATGGATAACACAGAAGTCCTACCCCAATCAGTAGTGTTATTTCACATCAGTCCACTGTGATGATAACTCCTGCAGGATGGTTAAAATGGCCATATTTGAAACCCTACAATGTTTTTATATCACCGGAAAATCCAATTTTACATTTTGTCAATATGGTTTTTGTCCTCATATATATATATATATATATATATATATATATATATATATGATAAATTGCTAATACCTTGAACCTGAGGATATGGGACCCCCTACCCCCCAAAACACCCCCATATTACAACACCAAACAATACAGATTTTTTTTTTTTTTTTTTTTTTTTTTAATGTTTTTCTTGTTTTTTGTCTAACAGCTATAGTTTATGTTTATATGTCTTTTCATTTCAAAACTGTTGTCAGCACTACGGAGACACAGAAAAAGAAGAGTTGTGCTATTATTAGTTATAGGATCATGTGTCTAAAGACTTGTTACAGATTAAAGAAGCTCTTCAGACCTGGATACACACAGCCTTATGATGGTGGGTGGGGGGGGTGATGTATTTGAGTTTCGAAGCGTATTGTCCTCATGTTTTGGTTTCCCTTGCATATGTTAGAATGCCACACGCACTAGCCAATATGACACACCATGTACAAAGTGTGTTAGGGTTAAGAAGGTCATGTAATGGTTTATATTTCAGGCTAAGGGTAAGCTTTGAAAACAGAGTAAGATGGTTGTTTTTCATGTGAGATTATATAACCTGTTTCTTTCACTTGTTTTTGATGGCAATTGGCAGCATAAGCATGAAAATCTGGTCTTTGGTAACATTCTGCTATTTGCTTTTGCTCTACTCGGAGGAAATGAAGGGAAGGGGAAGTCTAAGGCAAGGGGTGGGCAGGGTTCGGTGTGTTTAGGGTCCTTCGCCAGTAAAAATGCATTTCCTGTCCTCGCTGTTAGAGCAGCTTGGCAGATCTGTAACCTCTCTGCTTGTGTACTCCAGTTGTCGTGGAAACGACTTGCCCTTACTCTGAGATTTAAGCGGCCTAATCTGTCAGGATAAACTGGGGATATTCCCAAGACAGGCAGAGCTATTCTAACACACACACACACACACACACACACTCACACACACTCACACACACATTCACATGCACACACACACACACACACACAAACACACACAACCACACTCACACACACACACACACACACACACACACACAGTGGGATTCTGAATGAGAGTTGAGCAAGGGGGAGCACGTTGGTCTGTACAGGTGGTGGGGAGGATTACATGTCATGTTGAAAACAGACAAGGCTACTAAGGCTTTACACACACTTGCAGGTTTTTAAATGATTTTGTTTAAGAAATATTTTAGTTGGTCTGGTAATTTCCACAACGTTCCAGTGACTGTAGCTCATAGTATTTCCACAGCATGCAAAAGCTATAGAGCGTACATCATGAGAAGTGTTAGAAAATGGCGTCACAGGCAACAAAAAAGCCACTTTCTGTTAATTACTCGTTAATGCAGGCCTACAGAGTTGAAAATGTCCAGTTTCACAAAGCACGGAGGATTTGCTTGAATAGCTGAACTGACCCTGTCATTATTTATTTCAGTTTAGAGTTGTTTGTTTATTCTGTTTTTTTTTATAGGCAAGTCTATGTGATGTTACAAAAAAACGGTTAACTTTTTCTTGAACACATGCACAAATAAAACCCTTTCAACTTGAAAACAGACCCCCCCAAAAAAAGCAAAATGTCCTCCCTATCCCTGAAATCAGTTTTGCAGTTTTAGGGAGCTTAGGCTTTTAAAATGCCGCAATTTGATAATGTGTCCAAGGCCTTAGAAGATCTGAAAATCCACAAAGCAAGTGCATCACACCATCCTGCACCCATATTTGTAAAGCAGCCAAAAAGGTTAGATTGCACAGGAATGCATGCCATTTATAGTTAAAGAATTGTTTAAGACCAAACCAGTGAGGGCACCAATGAAGAAATAACTGCAGTAACAATAAAAGCCTCTCCCTAGTTGCTTGGCAGTGTATAACGCACAGAGCTGAATTACAAAAAACACACAAGACAGATGTAAAGAGGAGCTTACTGCTCTCGGCAGCAAGTGGTACTGATTGCACTCTCCTCTTTAACTGTCTGTTTCACACAAAAATATACTATAATATAAATATAATCTATTATATTTTAAAAAGAAAAAGGCCTTAACTATTGGGAGAAACACTGAGACAGAACCACTGCGATAGCGAAACGCTCTGGCTAGTATGTTAGGAATGCTACTATTGTTTAAACAATTGCTTCTTGCATTTGTTGGAATGCTCACTCATCACTTTAAATCTCTTACTCAAAGAAAGACCCCAAAGTTACTGGACTGCTCTACTAAAACTTAAGCCAGCTGTGAAGTTATGCCATTTTTTTTTCCTCATTAGCCTCTGTCCCTGTGCCTTGATTTGCAAATAAGGCTGAATTGTCTCTGTTTATGTGCTCTTTATGTGGTGAGGTTTTTGCTGCATGAGGATCTCCTTTGGCCAGGCGGTCGCTCGGCCAGACAGCGCCATCAAAAACAAGGTTGTTTGTGCATTGGAAACATATTCTTCTTTTGTCAGCCGCTCCTCCTTTTACAAACGAAAAGTGTAAGTGTGTGTTTGACTGGAAATAACCTCTAACAGGTTAGCTTCTGAGTGACTGGAGACTAAGGCTCGTCTGTGTCCATGTAGATCACAGGCCAGTGTTAACCTCGCTATATGGAAACTAATCAATAGCCAATTTATTCCACAGTTCGATTTTATCTCCTGGCATTAAATATTGTTTTTCAAGTCTACGTCTACAGCATGATAGCAATGACATCTCTGCAGTATTGGTTAGTAATGTTAGGGTAACATCACAGATATTACAAAACAAAGAAATTTGGTCAGATTCAAATTCTAATCCTGTCTACCCAAAACTACCCCTTACAGCTATAAGCATTGGGATTTTCTCTTATGGTTTGTGTGGTCAACATTGGCGACACTATTTTCACCTCAGGTTTTTTTTTCTCTTTTAAAGATACACTTATATGTGCTACATTAAGAGCATTTGCACTATACTGCAATGAAGGAATGTTTTCGAAATTAAGACACTAAGTAAAAATTCAAAAATAAGAAACATCTACAGACATTGGTCCAACTGTACTATGGCAGTATCGAAATCATCAGAAGAAATCAAGCATGCTGAGAGAGAAATTTGCAGGGTGCTAAAGGAGACTATGGCTGAAAGTTATTGGAGGTGAGAAACAGAAAGAGAAATGACACGCAGAGGATGAGAGAAAAGAAGGTGGAACTGACAGGGAATAATGATTACAGAGGAATACCATGTAATTTGACAATTCATGCACTAATTGTATGGTTGATCAATGTTTGCGAGCTTGAACAACTCTCAGAAAGCCAGAAAGAAGCTGAGACTTGAACCCGTTGAACATCAAGATAGAAAATCTGGAGCTAGAAAACATGGATAATGGAGTGACATGAAAATAGAAGAAATGTAGAATAAACCTGTTTGTTGTTCAAACACAAAGAAACAACAACCCACAAAATCAGCACTCCATTAACAGCTCTGACACGGCTCCAGATTTTGCAGCTGAACAACATGTCAGGTTCAAGCTTCAGTTCACTTGTTTCTGGCTTATTCTGGACCATCCTAGATTATAGGAATAACATGTATGAACTCTAAAATCCACTGGTATTCCCTTGAAGTACCTTAGTTAGTGGAGCCCAACTCCAATGTGCAAATATGCACCAATACTCCATGAAAAACAGAGCAAGAAAGAGTAAGCAACGGGCAGACAGACAATGAGAACATGCAAGATGCACACTTCGATAGATAGGCAGTAGTTAACGCTGAAGCATACGTAAAATTAATACAAAAATTAAAAAATACAAAATGCACGCACACACGCACACGCACACACACACCTACAAAACAGTATATATATATCAGAATAAAACTCTACAAAGAACTATATGTCATATCAGTTATGTGACAATTATCGCCAGTCATTGTTTCCTTTTCTATTGTTGCATCATCACAAGTGTTTGGTTCTCAGTATGGCAGATTAGAAAAGCCAAAAGTACCTAGAAAGGAGACAGGGTCACAGACTCACAGGACAAATATTGACAGGGGTCCAGAGGCGAGGTGGTGGAAGTGGGGGAGCCATGGGGCCCCGAAGGGGTTTAGGGGTGTTATATCAAGGCTAATTGGGGGAATATTTCATAAATTCATCATCAGTGATTAATTTTGTCATCAATTTTAGGGTTTTTCTGTTGCAAGGAAGTTGGGTTCAGACTGGGGTAGGAGCAACTCTTCTTAGGTGCTGAAGTACACTGCAGAAAGAAAGAAGAGAAGAACAGTGATGGCCATGAGTCAAACACAACGTTTTACAAAGTGAGGCATCATAACTCAGTGATTTATGAGTCAGCAAAAAACAGAGCAACTGTCAGGAAGATCAGCACCAATTCACAGTATGCCTACCCCTATAAATGGTTTACAAATGGTTTATTAGGTTAATTAGGTTGTAACCATTTTATGATTCATTAATAAACAAGTTATAACAGTTTTCATACATCGATGTAGATACCAAGGATGGCTGACTGATAAAGGGACAATACAAAGTAAGATAAGCAACTAGCAAGAGCTGAGATTTAACAAAATAGATGTCGTGCAGCAGTAACTTGATCTTGCCAAATAGTACGCCTGTATGGCAACTGTGCTATAACTTATTTAAAATTGTTGTTAAATGTGTGAAGAAATTATTTGTCATTAACGTGTTCTTATTGTGTTACGTATATACAATAGCATGCAATCTATGTAAATACTGTTTAATAATGCTAATATATGTATATGCACATAGGTACATTTGCTGCACAGATAAAACGTGGGCTCTTACCAATAATGACGATGAGGACAATCACGCATATCACACCCAGGATAATCATCATCTATAGGCAGTGGATATTGAGAAAAAGTATTGTTAGAAAAGTAGCAACACACATTGCCATCAGCCACACCCAAAGGCAACCGTAGACTGTGTGATGGCAGAATCAGTTTAGCCCAGACTAGGTCTGAGAAACCATGAAATGTCATATTATTCATGCTCACATAGTGGGAGATGGTCAGCTACAAGCAAACCACATGGTTAGATAAATCCCAACCAGCTCAAATCCTAGCACTGTCATAATTTGTGGCATTGGTCCACAGAATGAAGTAGCAGAGGAGTGCTGGATTCTTTAAGAGACACGCCTTTCTGTAATCCATTGATGTCTGACTAAGTGCATATATATTATGTAGAATTCCAAACCAAAAACCACCAGTGAGGCTTCTAAATGACAAGATACAGACAATCAATATGATAATGATATTGACAACTTGATGTTCTAGAAACATTTGTGAGAAATAAGCCCTTTTTATCAGAGCTCATCAGTTGTGACTGGAGCATTACTAAGGCTTCAGCTCGTGGTGTGAGTTTACACTCCAAGTACAGTTAGATGCTTGTCACTGGGAGTCTTTCCAGTTTTCAAATAGGACAGTCTAAGCCTGCCTTTATACACACATGCCCCCCTCTTTTACTTACTACCTCTGAATGTCCTCACCTTGGCATTCTTCCACCAGTATTTATTCTTCAGTTTCGCAGCACTGGTCTCAAACTGAGAGGCTCCAGCCTGCAGGGCATCAGCCCTGTCATCCAGTTCTGACAGCTTCTGATCACGCTCCAGAACCTTATCCACGTTTACACGCATGATATCCACCACCTGGGGAATGGCAATACAGAGAAATGTGGGGATGAGAAGAGAGCAGTGCAATAAATTATCAGCATCATATGGCTTTCTGTATCGGTCCATCAGGGTAGTGCTTGACTCTGCATGTGGCTTGATTTGTCATTTACACACAAAATCATGTTTTAAATTCTATTTTTAACATTGATTTTACATGCTTAGATGCTGATTACTAAGGGGAGATCCTGAAAACTGTGTTCCCATGTCTGACCGAGATTTCTAGCAAAGGACTTGGATTGGAATTCAGTATTTTAGAAAAGGCGATCACATCGTAAGACTCTGTATTTGCAGTGGGGTGGACTTACCTCATCCACCTGTGCCTGTGTCTGCTGCAGACGACGGTTGCTGGTGAGGTTGGGAGGGGGCTGATTCCCTCCCTCTGGTCCTGCAGGGGCGCCAGCGGCTGGGGCAGACCTACCAGTCAAAACACAAATACTCAGTATACAAAACATGACCACCAAGAAAAGGTCTAAGCAGTGTCCAGTACTCACTGTAATAGGGTGTATGTGTTAGGAATTCTTTTGGCCAGCGTTGTTGAACCAAATACTGAAACCCTATGAGTGCCAGAGGCGCTATTCTCTCCACATCAAATTTTGCTGCCTTAATAAGTGTTGATTTGTCAGTAGCTATTACTGTAGTTGACAAGCGTTGGTGGGAGAGTTGTGTGTCCACTCATACAGCTGATATAGCTGTGGGCTGGGTGTTCAAAGCTATATAAAGGTGTTAAATTGCCTCTGATGGGTGTGGACATCTATAAACACTGGCATACAGTGGATTTTCGAAGTGTCGGACTTTAAGCAACACTGACGATTTTGCTGTACAGCTGACCCTGCACTTTGACTTCCCTGTGAAACGGGGGGCGAGCAAAAACAATGTCAGTTTCATGACAGCATCTATACTCAAGTGGCTGTCAGAACTGAAATAAATTTCATGAATAAATATTACATCGCAAGCCTAAAAATGCATCCCACCTCCATTCAATCACACAATGACTCAATTTTAAATATTATATCATTATATGCTCTCTACAGAGTGGGGCACCTTTTCTTTGAGATACAGCATAAAGGCAACGTGACAGAGACAGGACAGTGTTGGTGGTACAGTGATGGATAATGAAAACCAAAATAGGCATAATTTCTCTACTATTACCATTTTGTACCATTTTGCTGCTTAACTATACTATCTGGATTCAAACCTGCCAGTTTATTAAGAATCATATCGAAAATGGCTCATATTTTACAGTTTTGCATTAAGCTAAAATAAATCAAGTTGTTGATGCTTGAGAGTCAAGATGAATACATTCCACCACAAAATAAATCCAAATAATTTCTTGACCAAGCTTGCTAAACGCCATATTGAACTGTCATGTCACACTGGCCTCATATACCTCCCAGTCTTTGGACGCACTTTGCATCAGTAATGTCCTCAGTGAGAGACAGAAGGTAACAGAAAGAGTGGAATTCATGAGTGGGAACTGAAACCTCTATAGCAAATAACCTCCTGATGTTAAACTGGAAATATAGATTTAATAATTGTCACAAATTGTCCATGTGGGTCAATGATGCATGAAAACCTTGGAGGGTATGTTGAGATAGAGCAGCTACAGTTTTTTTTTTTTTTTTTTTATGTTATGTTATAGGCACAACCGTGAGGTGACACTGTGCTCTTTGTGTCTGATAACGGTGCCAAAGATTTGCAAGCATGAACTATTGACTTTTAGGTGTAAAGTGCTCACAGTGTAACCTACAGCCTGAAGGTTACAGGTCAAATTATAATACAGATACTGGACCTGAAGAAGATCCCAGGAGAATTTAAACATTGACAATAAAGGTAATTGTGGTGTAATAAATAGTGCGTGGGCACATCTTTGACTCATCAATACTGTATATTAGATTGTAGTTGTATTATCCAAGAACTCATGGACATGATAAGACATTAAAGAGATCATTAAGAATCACAGTTGACATTGGTGTCAATGAAATACTATCAATGGCTATCCCTTAACATCATTAGGTACTTTGAACATGCCATACCTGCTCACAACTTGCAAACACCTTATATATTACTTCTGCAATTGCTGACTTAATTTTACTACTAATTTTTTAAAATATGTCTTTAGCCAATGGGAAATACAAGAATTCTGTGTTTCCCCTCAGATCATTTTCAACTTAAATTTCAAATATATCTCATCTGACTAATACTACATTGCCTTTAACCATAATTTGTATCCATATCAACAAGTAAAGCAGCTGTATGCTGATCTGGAATGATCTACCTCCACATGACTCACAACAAACATTAAATAGCCAATGTGACTCAATGTAGCAGCAAAAAAATGGAAAAACAGAAAATGGACATGAATAAGAAAATGGGTCTAAATAAGAGTATTAAATTTGGAGTGGGTGAGCATGCTTGCTTCAGCACTCCTCATTTTCCACAGTCCACATTAAGAAAATGCTCTATCTATGGAAAGTGAAGTAAGCTACAGGGCTATTTAGTGACTTTAGGCAATCACTTGAAAGCTTTCATATTTCTCATAAGTGTATGTAGGACTGATTATGCTGTGAATGCTAAGTAATGAAGTGAATCTACACACAACTACATTCCTCTATCAGTGAGACAGAACTCCACATAAAGGTCACCTTTAAAGAAAAAATACACACATTACTAATCCTCAAGTGATAATACATTGTTAGAAATAGTTTTCTTGATGTTGTTGGTGCTCACTACAAACTCAAAACCTATAATCTATAAATACATAAATTGGATATTGAGGCAATTGATTAACTTACTATTGACTGATTGAATGATTGATTAATTGACTGTCTGTTTTTTTTTTTCAACAACTACCTGCTGCTAATGCAAAACAAATGACTGTCACAGGCCAAATGGAAGCCGTTTCACGTGTTTCAGATCTTGTTTGTGCAGAAACATGACAATGTTGCCTCATAAAATCCCCTGTTTTTTGACAAAACATTCTGTAAATGACTTTGTGTGTGGTCATACCTAGATAAACACATCATGTATTGCCAGATCATTGTCAGGCCAGTGACCAACATCTGACACCAATGATATGAAAGGGCACCTGATGACAACACTATGTCACATTATCTAATGCGATATAAGCAGAGTTATGGTGCTCACTGGATCACTGATTGGGCGAAACTAACACTGCCAACAGTCTGAGCTGGCATGTTGGGTCACATTCCTCTCATTTTGACCATGAAACAGACATAAACTGAGTCCACTGTAACAGACAAATCAGGCAGGCTATGACAGCTAAATATATTCAACCCTCTGTCATGCTTTAACCTGTAAAAATAGTCTAGGTCCTCGAGGGGGTTCCAGGGGATCACCAGCAAAATGAGGAATAGTTTCACTGTCATTTCACTACCATTCACTGACTAGAGGTGGAAAAAAATGTGGGAATGTATAGGGAGCACTGTTTTGCACATAGCATTCACCGTCCCCACCCCACCTACAATACAGAGAGGCATTTTTTGCTCTTTAATCAAACCTTACATGAAAAATCGCTGCAGATGGGGCTCGTTTTGATAAAATATACTCAAATGGGGGTGTCCCTGGTGTGCTGTGTTTCTATCTGGGTGGTCACTGCCATGAAAAAGGCACGCCGTCTGTTCTTCAGCACTGGAGAGCGACGTTTCAGCACTGGACAGCGCCACATCAGCCTGGACCAGAAACACTGTGTTTCCAGTTTCACTGCCCGCTTCCCTTTGTGTTTGCTGGACTGCAACCAAACCCCCAAAATCGATTCTTTATTTCTGACGGTATAATGTGACACAACAGGCCTGTATCAACTCTTTAAAAGATATAATTGAGAATGACTCGACCCGGGCCTGTGAAAACGGCGAGAGCCTATACCACGTCGAGGGCGGGGAGGTTCCTTTAGGAGGGAAGATGAAAAAGACACATTTTTGGGGGGTGGCAAATTTACATGTATCGCCCCTCAGTGAGGAATTGTTGAAAGTTACCACAAGCTCAAGAACACGTCGTGTGCTGGGGCTTCAATATTTCACTGCATGGCTATGCAAAAACTGCCTGGCACAAGGTTGTCACGGCCATTTTTCCTTACCCCACACTTGCACCCTCGCATTTTTGTACAGCCGGAAAACAGCAAAGGACAAATAAAGGACTGGAAGGTAGACATTTTATGGCTTTAGCGTGCCCTTGAAACAGCACACGGGCTAAAATATAGTGTGCTCTACAGCTGTCCGCCCTCGCACGACAATCGACGACATAGTAGGCTAGGCTATCCCCACCCCCCGCTGTAGGTTACAAATATCTCATGTAAACTAGGCCTAAGACCAATTCATGGTTATATGTAACGCTCTATACGAAAGTCTATTTAGTATACGTCGACAAAAATAACACACACAGTCCAGCAGGCTGTCTAAACAAGCTGTCTAATGCTTTTGAAACAGCTAATAGGGCTTGTTCAACATTATGTCCTTGCTGCCTCTACAATTAGCCAAGTCGTCACCTGTGGTTAAGTAATATAGGACTATAGGGACTACAATTGTTAAGTAAACACTATACATCCTTTTTTGTTTTGTTTTGTTTTTTGTATATGATGCTTCCAAAAATGGAAAATGTAATTAGCCTGCGGACAGTTGCACAGACAGCATCCCTTTTCAAATCAAACCAGTCCAATCTGGAAAATGCGTGCGTGTTTGCTCAGATGAAAAAGCATGAGGTGAGAGAATGAAAGAAGACATGCGACAGCGCGGATTTAGAAAAAAAAAAAAAAATAGCAATCAGTGGGGGGAAAAAAACAGGCGATGCCATTGTTAAACGCGCAAACACTGCAAATGAGGCTTATTTGCTTGATAAATAAATCCGATGCTCTAGCCGATACTCCAAGGTTAGGCCAAAGCGTTAGCCTAACGTTACGTGTGGGCTATCCATTACCCATCGGACAAAACAAAGGCAATGCAACATAAATCCAGCACCGACACAGCAAACGACGTGGGATTCTTATATTTCGCAATAACCTCGGTTTGTAACGCGAAAGCCTCACGAGAGACTATTCAGTTGCCGTTCATCCTAAATAACACCAATCACCAGGAAATTGCAACTCATTAATTATAACGCAATATCGGGGCCCACAATAGCAAAATAAAACGACGTGAAACTTACATTTTTCCTGGTGGTGTAGGCTAGACAGTTGTGCTGAAATCCGGACTGGAAATGTTAGCGCGTAGTAAGTGGCTGGTAGATTAAGTGGATTGCCTTCTGCGCTCCTCTCTACCCTCTGGCACCCTTTGGTTGGTTATTGTGGCGTTTTCCTGCCTATATAGCCTAGGAGGAATCGCTCCTATTTGCCACTATGATATGTCCTCTCTTTACAAAACCCTTTTTCCCCCCTTCCTACAGTATATCTACGCTGATGCGGCACCCACAGGCTATTATAAGCGCCTGGTGCTGTCGGAGTCACTACAGTAATGAAGGTGTAATAAACAGTCGCCTGGATTAGGGGGACAAAGATGGCTCGGTGACGTCAATCGGCGAGTCTCATGTTGAAATGGGTGGCCAGAGACATCAAAGGCACCATTTTATTGTGCGTGACATCGGCGTTTTTGTCCGCCGATGGGGTCATTGTGAATATACACACGTTTCATTCACAGGCAGCGCACAACAGATGGATGTCGAGGCTTAACGCGCCTGGGAAGGAGCTTATTTTGGTAGCAAGGGTGCATGTCAACAAAATGGCGTTCTGTGAGAGGGGGTGTGGCGAGCTTCATTCTAGTTGCCTGGTTATTTCATAGTAAATATGTTCAGGGATTTAGTGGAGGGTAAACACACCGAAAAAAAAAAAAAAAAAAACTTAATCCAGCTTTTCATTTGAGGAACAGGGGTTTATTCACCTTTGCTGTTCACCTTTAGGATGGAATATAATTTTCATGGCATGAATTCACAGTGGAGATGACAATAAGTGGCATCTGTCTGGAGTGGTTTATTTGAGGATGGGGTCTTTTAAGGCAGTTGTTCTCCAGCTGGGACCACCAAGACCCCCTCACAGGTCTTTGAGAGGGGCTCCACAGGTCCCTCAGCAAAATAAAGAATAGAATAAGTGTTCATGATTGGTTTCAGCATTGGTTTTGGCTTTGTATTCACTGTGCTCACTTAGACAACTCTCTACTGCATCCAAAATATTCCTACATGGCAGACAAAATGTCATAAAATGGGATCCAAAGCTTAAACTGAAGCTTAAACTGTGTCTATTTGGGTGTCCATGACAGTGGAAAATGTTTGATGACCCCTGTTTTAAGGTAAAGGGCATTCATTAAGTGTTGCTTGTTTGATGATGGAGCCTCTGATACTTAGTATGATGGTGTTATATGAGTAAAAGGTGAGCAACTAATGAATACTGCAAACACGGTGTAGGCCACAGCTTATTTTTATCTGTTGCTCATCTCACTCCATGTCTTCTTTGTGCAGAAGAGCTTCATGAACATGTCTCTGTCAGTAGCAAATAAAATGTGCCATGGTCTGCTTCAGCTAATTGGTTGGATTATGCATAATAGTGAAGTTTCCTGCTGCCCTGTTTGTTGTATGTTTGAATGTTATTCGAGTTTTAAACAATATACC
Source organism: Myripristis murdjan (assembly GCF_902150065.1). NCBI lineage: Eukaryota > Metazoa > Chordata > Actinopteri > Holocentriformes > Holocentridae > Myripristis > Myripristis murdjan. The sequence continues at coordinate 25,223,730 of NC_043993.1, forward strand.
GAAGCATTATAATGCGCTGTGATCATGTTGATGTCGGGTATTTTGTTGTGTGTGTATTTGTGGTGGATGTCCATGTGTGTGTTTGTTGTGGTAGCAATTAACGCTCAAGGAATCCCCAATTAAGTTAAGCCATTGGTTTGTGTGACCTGATCCGCTGATTAATACCCCACCAGTCACTAAATCATCCAGTTAGGCGTCCAGCCCGCTTAGTATTGCTGTTCACTTGACAACCACTGTCAGCTTGCTGTACAACACAAGTCCCATATGGGGAAGTGAAGTGCACAGGCTGAAATCCCACTTAATGAAATCCACCGTCAGCCTCACTGTTCATGGCTTGTTAGATCAGGAAAAGTTCATCTGTTTTCTCCAGGTTTGTTATTTCAAGCTGTCTAATGGGAAAAATATATTGTTCATTTCACTGAGTTGTGCAGCGCCCAAATTTTAATGGTAATTTCCCTTTGTCTTAACCCCTCTTGATGTAAAGTGGTGAAAACGGAGTGTATATGTCATTATACTATCACCACAACCTCCACTACTACTACTGCTACTAGTACTTCAATAAATTATTTTTAAGTACTGTCAAATAGTGTTGCCAAGTGATTCTTAAACACTAAAATAATGATGAACTAGTGAATTTAAATATATTGTGATGCAAGAATATGTTGATGGGTTTCGTAAATATTTACAAGATGCTTATTGTCTGTAAAGGAAAGCAGTATTGCATTAATTGCTGAGTAAAAGTGCTTGGCAATTTTTCATTTTAGTAATAACTCTGGAATGATGAGAAAGTGTCCTCTTTTAAGTTTCATCTCAAGACTTCCAGATCTTACTTGTGTTGCCTGTTAATTTTATTTTTGTTTTATTTATATTTTATTTTTTTCTCTCTCTCTGTGAAGGACTTTGTAACTTTGTTTTGAAAAGTTCTCTATGAATGAATTTTAAAAAGTGCATTTTAAATAAACTGTGTTGATGATTCTCAGATGAGACCCTGGCAGGTGTGTGTGTGTGTGTGTGTGAATCTAAAGCTCATGTTTCTTAATGCATTACCCATATAGGGCTAAGAGGTGATGGAGCGCTTCATTTGTTTGGTGTGCAGAGTAATCAAACATGCAATGTGCAGGTGTGGATGAGTAATTTCCCCCTTAATTACTTCAACCCAATTAAATGGATAATTAAGCCCAGCTGTCTGAATCCCTCAGTTAACAATCAGGGCTGATTTGGGTCATGGTACCCAGTACAAATGTGACAAACTTTGGGCCTTAACATGAAAGTGAAGTTGTTTGAACACAGTTCCAGTTCCAGTCCAAAGAAATGACCAAAGACCTTTGGGATTCTAGAAAAGTCTGGAGAAAAATCCAAAGGAATTTCTAAGATTGGAGCCGGAGTTCCTCATAAAATATATCGACATGGGAAACATCCTGTTCAAATGGAGGAACCTTGCAACCATACTGAACCCTCCCAGGAATGGCCATCCTGCTGAAATATATCTCCAAAAGCAGGGGATAAAAGGAGCTGCAGAATTCTTTTCTCAGCTATGGTTGGTGTTCCTTATTCCAACATTACAAAGACAGGAAAAATACAGTTCATGACAGAGCAGGAAGGTGGTTAGGCTCCAACTTTCCTTTGTGACCGTATTTTTCTTCAGAGAGGTCTGTTTTAGGATTACCAAAAAGTGCCTGTATCATCATGGTTTCCAGTCCAGGCCAACATTTCTTGGACAGATGAGTCACAAGGGGAGTTTCTTGGCCCAGTATAAATCTGTTGAATGCTCAGCCATGCTGTTCACATGAAGACACTAACAGTTTAGCATAGAGGCAGTAACATCATGCTTACGGACCACTTTGCTACATCTGCACCTCAATGACTTGCCATCATGAACTCTACAGGAGAATGTCAGGCCATCTGTCCTTGAGCTGAAGCAGTAAAACCCAGTGAGGAGACAGCAGCTCAGACAAGCAGTTCATGTTCAAAAACACACAAATGTCAGCAGAAGCAAGCGGAAGCAGCTCCACATGAAAGGATGGGCCAAAATTCCTCCATAGCACCGTCAAAACCTGTTCAGCTATTTCTGGAAGCATTTGGTTGTGGTTACAGAGGCCAAAGATGTAAGCAGTTTGCAGTCAAAACTTCACAAAAATGCAGAGAGCCACATGGGACAAATATTTATTTCACAGCACTTAATGCTTCTGAGGTGATATGTCAATGATAAACCTCTCTTGATTTTCCCACAGAGTTTTCAGTTACATATTTGCTGCATCCATTTTCATTTTATTTAATCTTTATCTGGAATCTATTAAATACCATACATTTTCTTTGCAACCAGACAAATGTGCTGGTAAATGATTTTTCCAATGATTGCTCAGTAACGCTTTATAATAACTATCATTAAAAAATGGTAAATTGATATTTAATTAAACTTCAGTTAACAAACAATTATATGACAATTAATAACGTTTATGTATTAAAATAGTAAACTATTTTGTACCGGTTTATTGTTGCATACATGATAACATTTGTTAATGATTACCTAATGATTTGTAAACCTTTAAGAAATAATTTGTAAAACATCTACAAATATTACATACATAGATGGACCAGATATTTTTTTAATGGTTAATACAGTTTTGTAAAGCATCCATAAACATTATTTTGATGGCTGTTATAATATATAACTGATGTTAACACTTGGCAAATGGTCCATAAATATAGGTAGTGCATCTATAAACTTAATTACCCTAGAACTCCAGAATCTGTGTCATAGAAAATATCTGGTTCATCTATCTATATGTGGTGCTTAGATGTTTTACAAATGATTCCTTAAACATAATGAATTATTATTTCACTGTTCACTAACTGTAAAATCACTACCAACCTAAGTTTGATTAACTATCAATTTAGTGTTTATTAATGATGGTTACTATCAAGTGTTACCGATTGCTCTGTATTTTTTGTCATAAGTAACTTGTAAAAGTGATGTATCATATGACTGGGGAAAAATGAATTAGTCATCAGGTGATAGGCTCTCCTTTCCAACAATGTGGGCTGCTCTGGTCGTGCAGATCAGTATAAATTACACCACATGGTGGCGCTGGAGCACAACAGCGTCCTCTGTGAAAAGGAACGTGAAGGCCTCTCTAACTTTGATCACTTCTGTGGAGCCACAACTCCCCGTCATGCTGCTGTGCTACTGCTCTCCTTCTTGTACCCGTCATTCTTCTGTAGAATATACAGTGTGTGTGTGTGTGTGTGTGTGTGTTACAGATCCAGTACAGTGTATTGGGTGTGTAACACACACACACACTGGATTCAGCACAGACACTAAATGTCCACTATGATCCTGGAGTTTGTCTTGTGTGCAGTTTGTGTTGTGTTATTGCAGGGTGGTGGCACTGTGGGGAGCTGATTTCTTCAGCTTTTGATTCACCTTGTTTTGTTTCATGTGAGATTTTTTCTTAGAAATTAGATGTATTATAAGTCATAATTCTTTGATTTCAGTCTTTTCCTTCATGCCAGGCCAGCCATTTTTGACAATTTAGCTGAAGACATTAATTCATTTTGTGAAGGCACAGAGCTGACAGAACTTACAACTTCAGCTTTTATTCCTGCAGTTACATTTGCAACCAAAAGGCAACCATGGAAATATTTATTGCAACATACTCAATTAATTAATTTTCAACCATTAAATCAAGATTCATAATAAACACAGCCAAGTAATACAAATTTAAGTATGGCAGATGTTTACATAACATCAGTGACCTTGAGACATAATCAGTTACGTGTCTGAGACTGGCGGTATTTCGGTTTGATGGAGGTTAAAACATTTATATCACATCTTGTTTTGTCTACGTGCACTGTTCCCTAAACAAAGCCAGGAAATCCTCCATAGCTGCTGTGAATGGAAACTGTAATCCAAATGATTGTAATTTATGGCCTGCAACTTTTCCTCCCACACTATGGATGAGGGCATGAATACTAATACTCTCTGCTAGGATTGTACAGTTCAGACACAAGTCTTGATCCAATATTGATCGGTGCCTTGAGCCATGACTTACTCCAGCAGATTAAAGGCGGACCTGAATCCCCAGCTGCCACAAACCTGCTCCATCGTCTAGGTCTAAAATCTGAAAACGTCTGGGACTTAACAGGGTGGCCATGTTGATACTGGATTCAATCACCAATGAGAAAGGATTCTAAATGAATTCTGCATTGCCTCAATTCTTACCACAAGACTGATATACAGGTACTGAATAGAAATGAACCTACCTCAGACTGGACAAGTTGGAAATGCAGCTAATGTAACAGGTGAGTCTAGACAAGCTGTTCACTTCCGAAGTGAAACATAATGAACTGACAAAAACTGATCTGAAATTCAACTGAGACTGTCAGTGTTCACACTTTTTAATTCAATGACAAATTGGGCATTATGTCCTCGTGCTGCCAGTTACTCACTAAGGAAAATATCCTGCCTTATACAATACTTGCTCAGTGTTGTAGGTCAATAAAAAGACATTTTACAAATAGCCCAAACTCATATCTGCCACTTCTCTGCCCGATTTAGTCACCCGGTCATTGCGGTCATGTGCTGCCCTCTCCTATGTGGATTTAGTGGAATGAAGCATTCAGAGGGGTGTAGTGAGGACAGACTGGGGAGCATGAGCAACAGTGATTTCATGATGTGGGCTCTGCGCTGATTCCAGATTTGTTCAAAGAGGACCAATATTAAAATGTTATATTTTTACACCGGGACTCTAGAGAAAATGTTGCTAAATTAATCAGTCAAAGAAGCTGTTGCAACAGAGCAGGGGCATTTTAATTTTGTTTAAAAGTGCCTTTACAGTATCCCATGAGGTATGCAATTCTGATGAGTTGAGACAACTGAGGTTGTCAAAGATTGACAGAAAATTGTTGAGTAGAAGACATAATCGTTCTTTGTATTTATACATAACAACAAACATTTTCCGATCTCCGTTTCCTGACACACTCTCATCATAACAGAAAAAATAAACAATAAATCCAGAGTCAAGGTTATATATAATGAAATCCTGCCGGTTAAAAGTGGGATTTCATTCACAGTTGTGGTCCTATTTTGCATTCACTCACGTTCCAACAATCACAAAAGTGTGTGGCGCCAAAAATATCCCTCAGCCCCAAAAAAGCCTAAAGCACAAATGCCTAAACAACCAAGTTTACCTTCCCTTGGTGAGGTTCTCAATAATTTGAAATAAACCATTTTAACTATTGCTTTTTTCAATGCATTTGTGCAAAACATCTCAGTGACAATAACATGAACTAACAGTAAACCCATACACACCTGGGACTAACTTAGAGGTCTCGTGTAAGGAGTGATATTGCACTGCTTTTCATCAAACAAAAGGGTATTAGGTCAGTGCCCGACAACTGTCAGTACACCCACGATACAGGCACCCACTGCGGGGTGGAGGTGGCACGCTCAATGGCCTCTTCTACTCCTTTGACACTTTCATCAACATCATTGTTGACAATAATTACATCGAAGAAGTGTCTGTATGTGGTCAGGATGGCCTCTGACTCCTTCTGGATCATCTGCAGGGATTCCGTCTGAAAAACAGGACATGCAATATTAGCAACTGGTTACCGATGGAGTTTGCAGTTTCTGAGAATAAGATCTGCTGTTTAAATGAACGAGCACCTGGGCAGCTGTGTTGGTGGGCGCGATGAACACCACAAGAGGTGCAAAATCAGCAGTCCTCAAGAGTTTCAAGGTCTGTGTAAAAAGTTGGTGTAAAAGATTTTACATTAGATATAAGAGACATGCTACACTCAGACAAAGAACTTGTAGAAGGACACCACTTTAATCTGGTAAAGTATGTCTGCAAGAGAAAACAAAAGGCAATGCCAACCTGTGGTTCTATATCCAGTAAAGCAATTTTGCCTTGCTCATGGATCTTCTGGATAGTCTCGATTTTGGTTCCAAACATACTTCCCTGGAAGCTGCCATATTCCAGTAGCTCATTTCCAGAGATGCACTTGGTCATGGCTTCGTTAGAGATAAAATAGTAGTCTTGTCCGTTCTCTTCATCCTTACGTTGGGGTCTGGTGGTGTCTGTGTAGAGACGAGAGTCATGGTCAGAAAACGAGTCAACTAACTCTGGCACATTTTCATTAAATGGTGATTAATGGGCACTGTCACTGAAAAATAAACATATGAATAAATAAAAATATGTAGCTCAAGGTTATGACTGGACAAATCATCAAACTTAAACTTGCTCTTTTGGTTTAGTAGAGATAAAGATGATCAATCTACTTACGTGGTGCAGGGTAGGCAAACTTGTCAGGGTATCTGGTCAATAATGCATTTTTGATGTGGCTCCTTCCTACACCAGGAGCACCTAAATGGGTAAAAATTTCAGAAACATTTTTCTGAAACTTAATCACACAAAATTACAGTCTGTAGTCTTGCAGTGAACCACCAACTGTTGAGCCAATATAGCTTTCATATATGTATATATCTCTTTCTGTATCTATGAGATCAGAACACCGATAAACAAGGTGAATGATGGACTGGGAACTTACCGATGAGTGCCAGTGTTTTCCTTTTGAAGGCTGGGAGCCTGACAACTTCCTCATAAGAGATCACATCCAGCTGGTCAAAAACTGCCAAAGGGAGAGTTTGTTTTACAGACACCCACATTAGCATACAGCTGAGAAAAAAAATCTAGGTCAACATAATAACAGGATTATACTCACTGGAGCTGTGTTTGGCCAGGTACTTGTCTTTGCACTTCTTCTTCTTTCCGAAGGGGCTGCAGGATTGACTGCTCTCTTTGGCCTTGCTTTTACTTGCCAACCTCCTGCAGCAGAAATGAGGTTGAGCTGAGCTGGGCACAGTTTAGCCTCGTTCTGTTGTCTGAGCCCATTAACAACATTATCCAAATCAAACATCCTTGGTATTTCATGGTGACTACAACTTAAGAAAATCAGGGAATTAAGTATCAGAAAATGGTATGAGTGCTGTACCATTCTTGGAGCTCCGGGGACGGGATGAGTCCAGCAAAGTCAGCGGCACAACTCTCTACTCTGCCTTGCCACCAGTTGGGGTCCTGCTTGTTGATGATCTGAATGATGTCACCAGTTTGGAACTTCATGCCTGCCTCTTTGCACGGGATGAGGTCATCCTTGGCAGGGTCGTAGTCAAACTGGGCCCTCATGTACATCTGCAAGTTAAGGGCAAATGATACCCAAGACAAGAATCATTGTAAATCCCCATGTTAGGAAAGAGGTAATACATGTTGCAATTTGCATCTGATATTTGTAAATGGGTATTATTGAAAGCAGATAAGTGGAATTCTGTGGCCCGAATCTGGCCCCACACCAAACAACCTGCATGTATTTGGTGTTGCTTAACTTTAAAAAAAAAAAAAAAAAACTTTGTGTCCCCTTTTGACCATGGGATATCTCTCTCAAATAATTTCAGCTGTTAAAGTGAGCAGATATTTATTTGGGTTACTTTACAGGTTAATTCAATGCATAGATAAGTGCTTCACTCTAGTCACAAGGTGAACACATATTACTTCACTTAAAGTGTTAAGTAATGGCCCAGTGGTTTGTTCAAACTATGCAATGTGGCACTTACAATGGAGAATTTACTGTGAAGTTCACAGATCTATTATACCTCTTGATACCCAATCGATCTACAGACTTACTACACTTAATAAATGGGTTCCAGTCATGAATATTTTGTTCCACACTGCTTCATCTCCACGCAATAAGGCTGTATCATCCGCAGCTGGACAATACAACTTCTGTGAGGTGAACCTCATTTTATATCTGCACATTTAGTTAATTTGAAAGTGCCTTGAAATAAAATCTTCATAATTTTAGGTGGTGGTATACAAACTCTGCACTACTGCTGGAACTTAGTGGCTTACTTATTTACTCTAAAATTACAATGAAATATGAATATGCTCACAGTGTGCTTATATTTGTAGCTTTTGACAGTATAACAAAATACACCTATATGGTCAAGGCGGATTTGAAAGCAATACGCAGATTTCCATTTGCAAATGCTCAACTTTAAAGACCTACATGTACATAATTAGAATTATAATTAGCAAAGACACTCAAAAACATCTACTTTTTGTCTACAAATGTTAACTGAGAAAAAAATCACCCTTTAACAGAATTTATGATGTCAAGGTATGATCTTGGACAGCTCAATGTGTGTTGTGCACATGAATCTCTTTTTCCCCACAGCTAGAACCCAAAGAATGTAGACTTTAACTGTCATGTCATTATTACACTTTCTGGAGCTGAACTGATGAACATTTGTAAGAGGCCAACAGCCATAAAGAGATATATATCATGTCAGTTTTTACCCCAAATTAGATTTGTTTCTGTTCTGATGAGTAAACCCAACAGGTCCTAGGAAAGTCACCCTAGTTATTGTCCCACAAAGTCAGAGTCCCACTAACCGTCGATTCAGCAGCTCCAGAAACTGTTTGTTGACATATGAGATTAGAATCTTTACTCCTCCAGTCTTTATCATTTTTAGTAGTGAGAGTGTGTGTGTGTGTGCGTGTGTGTGTGTGTGTGTGTGTGTGTGTGTGTTTGTGTGTGTGTGTGTGTGACCAAACTGTCTAAGATCATTTGAGTAACATCATGTAAATTCTTCTCAGGGTAGGTTAACACAGGAGTTAGTGACCATTTGATGAACATTTGTGGTTTACCCAAACCTCTCCCGCAGCAGTAGTGTAAAAACAAAATGAGGACATCCAGCAGAGGAATTTGGGTCACCAAAAATGTTGTTTTTTAGTGCAGAGTATAAAAAGCTTTACAACTACTTCTTAATGGACTACAAGCTTCCAATTAGAGTGCCATCACTGACCACACCAAAGACAGCAATTACTGTTCTGTGATCACTGAATAAGACCACATTTTTTTAAAATCCCTTAGGGTCACTTAATTAATACATCCATTTAACTTTTTTGTACCAATAAAATATCACAATTAAAATGGAAACATAAACTGATTTTGTTTAATTATTGGCAGTTAACAAGCCAGCAGCCATTCATGAGCTACAAAAGCTCTGCAAATGGCTGCTGGAGAAAAGAAAACATTGTGGCCAGCAGATGGCAGAAAGAAACACACTAACAAAGTGTTTCAAGCCAAATTAGCAAAACTAATGTGGGTGATGATCTTTAAAATTAACCACTAGAGGAAACTAATTTTATAGTCACCTGCTTCTTTCATTGACTTATGGAAGATTCACCTGATAAAGAACAAATTCCTTTGAACAGATATGTTTGAAGAAGAAGGATTGGTAGAGGGAGGAGCCATCCAATCAAAGAATAGCTGATTACTTTGAAAACTTGTCAAAGAAGCAAACAGTTTATATCAAACTCATTTCTTACTGTATAACAAAATATATAATGATTACAAAAAAATGATTAGGTCTGGATGGAAAGCTCAAGTTCTTGGGTTATTCATGCAAATGAACTTAAGACTGGAAAGTAAAAGATAGAAAAGGTAAAAAGATTTGGGAAAAAACAAGAACACAACAACACAAAACAAACAAAAAAGAACAGAAATGTCATAAGATATAGAGGCACCACAACACTTCACTGCAAATAGTGCATGCTCTGTTGGTCACGTTACCTCGCAGGCTCGGGAACGACTCTGCAGGTTGGGAATGATCTTCATAGTGACTACACCATTGGTTTCTTTCTGTATGTGAAGATAACAACGTTACCCATACTTAGTTGTATGAGTGCAATGAAGAAAGTATGCTTGTGCTTTTTAGGTGCTTTAGGGTTATGCACGACTGGAATGAGATAAACCATGCTGACTTCAAAAAACCCACCTGTTAAAACAAAAGTGCTGTGTTATTGTAACTAAGAGGGTCACAGAACAAAATGTGTAGTTCATGCATTGACGTGGTTAGACCCTAAGGGGCCCTTCAGGGAAATCCAGGGGATCCCCAGACAAAAAAGACTGTCTTTTAATTTCGTTATTATTTCACCAACTAGAAATTACCACAATGATAAAATGTATAACTATCATAATATCCTCCTAGGTTTCACTTTCTACCCTGTTGATATCACCTCACCTGTAGTACTTGAAACACTTGCTGTATCATACCACAAAATCTTGAATGGGTTTTGTGAGGCCCATAATCATTAATCTTATTATATGGTGTCCATGGTCTGAGGTGAATTCAGTTCGGGGGTCCTTGATATCAGCTCTAGGAGTCCGCACTGCCTAACCCAGGATTGTGCAATCATGTGCCATGAAGGGCTAAAAGTATGTAGGTTTTCATTTTAACCAAAGAGCAGATCATTTCAGATAGCCCAACTCTAACAGAGGTGTGCCTCCTGGACACCCTAAAAGTTAGCGTTCTTGCTTGCAGGCCCAATATCGAAGGGCTGTTTCTTAATAAAATGTCCAGGCATAAGGCATCAACTTACCAGGATCTTTTGTAGCTGGTCAACAGATTGGTTGGTGACACTTTTCCCATTGATTTCTGCTATTTCATCCCCTTCATGTAAAGAGCCTGGAAGTAGCAAAAGAGGTCTAGTAAGATGAAACAGGATCTTCTGTGTTCTTATTTGATTTCCATATTTCCATTTTTATTCCTGGAATGCCTGGATGCCTATGGGATCGTGTAACTTCTGTTTGATCCCACAGACATTCAACAATTGAACTAAAGTAGCCTAATATTGCTTTCGACATAACGTCAAACTGCACATGGATATATAAAGGGCTGATTACAATGGCATTCATTAGTTTTGCATGATTGGTGAGTAGCAAAAACAATAAAAATCCCGAGAACAATTTCTGAACAATCTCTAACAGAATGACAGACATTTCAGATTGCTAATTAAAAAAAAAAAATAATAATAATACATTAATGAAGCTTATTTTTGCACTGTCACTCTCAGAGCCGCTGCTGAAACTGTTTGGTGCCTTCCATTTTGGAAACCTCTGTATTCGACTGTATGCCCGTAAAACATTTGGGCCTGTGTCTTGGGTTTAAAGTCTCTGAATACTGCATCTGCTACTCTTAGTAGTCAAGCTCAAATACACCACTTGGGCCAGACTTAAAATGATACTTATAATAAATTTATAAGTATCATTTTAAAAGGTCATCTTGCTGGCGAAGTGGCTGCTGTTTGCTGTTACCATGCAGCACCAGGTGAAGGAAAGCCTCAGCATCCTGTTCCAGTTGCCTCTGCTAGAAGCAACCAAAAGGTCATCGAATGACTTTTTTGGTAACAGGATGGGTCGTCTAACCACTAGGGCGCTGTGCTTTGATGTCTTACCTTGCCTGTGGATCATGCCCCCATGCAATATTCTGGCCACGGTGCACCTCTGCTTGTCGTTCAGTTTCAGAGTGACCCCCTATAGAGACAGACCGCAGTCAATAGTGAGGAAATTGGCAACACAAATCTGCACAATGCTGACAATATTAAAGCTGTATCTGTGTGTGTGCATGAAGACACAAAGAGAGAGAGAGAGAGAGAGAGAGAGAGAGAGAGAGAGAGAGAGAGAGAGAGAGAGAGAGAGAGAGAGAGAGGGGGAGAGAGAGAGAGGGAGAGAGAGAGAGGGAGAGAGAGAGAGAGAGAGAGAGAGAGAGAGAGAGAGAGAGAGAGAGAGAGAGAGAGAGAGCTGATGTACCATTGGCTCTGAAGGATTTTTTTCAAATGCTACTTCTTTCATCTTGGTCAGCTCTGTGCCGTTCATGTGGCCTGCACTACCATTGGTGTAGACCTCAGCCCCTTTATTCTCATAGGTTTGCATAGCCAACTGTGGAAAAACAATCATATTGTTATTTGGTTTTGTTTCCCTCAAAATGAAACCAGTTTCACTAAAAAAAAAAACAAAAAAAAAACTGAAAGAAAAATTAATTTGTAAAACAGTCTGAAAATAATTTTAAAAAGGACAGTTGCAATAAACTGCAGTCAGATAATCCAGACAGATCAGATTATCATACTTGTACCCCAAGTAAAGTGCAGCAAAAGCTCTCTGCTAATGTGTGCCAACAGCCATGTTTCATTTGCAGTTTCAACATATGTTCAAGGTTGAAAATTAACCCAATATTATAACACCCCATTAACCATGTCCAGTGATCTGCTCCACCAGGTTCATGTGGTCATGGATACCACCAGCTTCACTGAAGGATCACTCTCAAAGAAAACCACTGATGCAAGGAAACATTTTTTCCCCTGACCAATATGTAAATTCTCACCTCATTTCAATGACCTTACACAGTTCAAGCTAGAGACCAAAGAACCAACGCTACACTGTGATGTAATCAGATGTTTTCTAGGCCAGCTCCGTTTTCAGAGAATGGGAGGTCGAATTTGTGGATTAGTGAACTGTTTGCACTTGCACACACTTACACATAGATGTACCCAAATGAAAAGCTCAAAAGCAGGAAATCCCTGTCCTCAGAAAATATCCATTGTTCTGCCATAGTTTCAGAAAGTTGGTTTCCACAACACTGTCAATGGAACCGTGCATACAAGAGTCTCATTTTTTTCTAGCCTCAAGAAAAAGAGCTCCTTTTTATAAATGAAGACAATTGCTACCGATGGTTATAAGTATAATGTGATTTCAGTCAGTGGATTTTCATTCTAAACAGACAAATAATCTTTCATGAAATTAAGTATCAGTGTGATTGTACTTTCACAAGTGACTTGCTTTTAATCATATTTTAAATTCATCAATTTTATTTATTATGAATTTTTAACATCACTAAAAGTAATTATGACTTTTGTCATCACCGAAAAGATTCAAACTTTGCCATATTGTCTGAAGCCATTTATGTGATGAATTTAAGATGAACAAAGTACAAGATGAGTGGGACTGGCGTTCCTGCTCCTTCATGCCACCAAATTTGTATCTTAAAACTGACAACAAACATGTCAAGAGTGGCTGTTTCCAAGGTACATTTAGATCCTCATAAAGGGCTTAGTTAAACATGGACAAGATAAAATGTTTAAAGAAGTTTTAAGTTTCATTTCCACTATGACACTTTCAATAGTGACACACATATAAGCACGCAAGACAGAGGATACGTTGACTGATACCAGAGGAGTAAAATAATGTCAATAGCGCTCACATAAAATATTAAAAAAAAAAAAAAAAAAAAAACAATAAATCCACACATTCACAAAGTTAAAAAAAAAAAAAAAAAAGCCAAATGACATCAAAGACACAATTATCAGCATCAGCACAATCCTTTGGCATGACTGCACAATATCAGCAAAACTGCCTCAGCTAAAAAAAAAAAAAAAAAAAAAAAAAAAAAAAAAAAAAATTACATTAGCATCAGCACTACAATAAACCAATAAAGATTAACATTATCATCCTCCTCCTCCCCTCATGCAGTCTCCCCATTTATGAATATCACAGCAGTTTGGCCTGTTCGGCTGCAGGCACAAGCTGTTTCATTTCCCATCATTTGATTATGCTTATTTCCCTGGAGAGCTTGTCTGTCGTGTCTTTGAGGCAAAACTAGGAAGTCTTGGCTTTAGTAAGTGGTTTTTGGCGAGATAACTGTCTCTCACCACTGGCATTATTGCTGCTTGCTTAACATTAGCTGCTATTGGTGTGCCTCAATTTTCCTGACAAAGTAACCTTCCTTTGTAACCTACTTAGAAAACCTGTGTGCTTAGTCATGGTTCGGTAAAATGTAGGCAATAACTGTGGAGGAAAGTAGACTAATTTAAACCACTTCAGAATCTGGAGGAGAGGGTTTATTAAAACAACAAAAAAAGCTATTTGTCAGCGGTGAGTCAAGAAATGACTGTATGAGAAGGGGCCATGACAGTCACCAAGTTGTTTTGCTGTGCAACATGATACAGTTATTTACCAGCCATGGGCTAGAAAAAAAATCAGTCATATGTCAGGACTGTACCAAGCAAGACTATTTGGATGGGGTCCCATGATGAACAGATGAAACTCCATCCTTCATGGGGAGGAATCTGTTGCAGTGGAGAAAAAAAAAAAAAAATCACAGCACTTCAGTCTTAACACCATGCAGTAAAACCCCATCTCCTTTGAACGATTTCTTACATGATATTCCTGTGGTCTACAGCAGCCCATTAAAAGTCTGTTAACATTAAAAACTGTCTCCCAAACTGAAAAACTAAGGGTCAAACTTCCATTAGCCTGGAAATTGTTGACCCATAATGATTTTTATGACACAGTCAAATCAATGAATTACAACTCTGTGTAAGTAACCAAAAATGAACGTCTTCTGAAAATCACCCATGACCCCCAAGTAATATTTAAAAAAGTTCCTCAAATGGAAAGTTGTCCACTAAGAATAATATATATGGAAAAGCTTACACTGTGGGACATTATCCTAAAATTTCTGTTAACACAGATTGATTTCCTCAGCACACAGAGAAGTGGATTGTGAAAAGTGGACTCATGCTTTCTTTCCCTCAGAAAAGTGCAGATCCCAAGGACTGAGGAGGAAGTCACATGGTTCAAGGAAAATGACAGCGGTTATAGTCTAAAGGTCAATTAGTATCACTGTCATAATGAATATATGTACTGGTGTAAAACAGCTGAGGACAGTAATATTTCAAACATAACGCAACATGTTGGGGAAAGGCTGGAAACAACAAAAAGCACTTGATTTAGCGCTGTCAGCTTTAAGTGGAGGAGGCTGAACAGGCAAGTCAGGGCAGATTTCAACAGCAACTTGCACAGATTTTCTACTGAGCCTGAAAACAGATCTCCATTCCAAGATGGACTACAAAAGCCCAGCACAAAACTATATCTCTGTAGCAAATGAGACGCAGCCAGCTCTTATCATTTTAACTGAGAGGATATAACATCCCGAGGTATATTTTCTGTCTGGTTTGGATTAGTTTATTCTGGCAACAAGCTTTATCAGTTTCAGTAGTTGAATGTTGCATACAAGCTGAAGTGCTACATGGGAAAAACAGCCTCGTGCAGCGTGCAGGACAAGTCGCTGAACAGAGGAACATCCTGTCTCAGCAGAAAATGTGTTCCTTTTTCACTTCCTGATTTCTCTCCGCTCCCATTAGCACAATGTGAAGGGATAAGTACATGATTAGGGTGGGCAAAAGAAACATGACAGCTACTGGCTATTGCGATTTGAACAGCCAATCTGTAGCTACGGCCATGAGTCTCTTTCAGAAGCTCAGCCATAGATTCTGGGTGTAGAAAGACAACAGGAAAAACATCTTGCAGTAGGAAATGCTGCTTATCTTCTGTGGGCAGGAATGGCTTTACGCCTTTGGGATTTGATCAAGCAACATGTGATCAATACATTTCAGAACAGTAGCCCTATTTCTGGAGATGAATAAATACATACTAAATAAATCCCTATAGCCTAAATACAGCATCTATTGTTTTCTCCTCCCCTGGAAAGAGTGCTTAACTTATCATGATGTAATCGTATAAATTACATTAGGACACTCTCTCTTCTCCTCTCCTCCTCTCTAGGTCTGCATCTGCAACCTATAACAATTAATTATTAATCCTTTACCCTATCAGGTATAGGATTGATCTCCTGCCAGCAGACAAATAACTATTGATCTATCAGGCCTGTAAGGAGCACAATAGCAGACCATCAGGCTGCATATATGGGTGACTCTTGCTTCATCACATTACTATGTGTGTGAGGTACAGACAGAATGTAATTTTAGAGTATTTTAAGCCACATCAGTTAAATTTTTAAACCCTTTTTTTCTGGGTAAGTATTTAGATATACTATAATACAAAAAAAAAAAAAAAAAAAAAAAAAAAAACTCTGAGCAATTTTGCTAGTATAATATAGAAAACCATTACCAAGCATTGGTGTTTTGCGCTCAGTACGTAAGGAGGGATGACATTAGAAAGTCTCCTGTCCCTGGTGCAGTGAAGCGCACCATTATAAAAAAAAGAAAAAAACGCCTGGCATGCCTCCCACTTCTCTCAAGTGAGAAGATGTTCGATGGCCATCAGCTGCAATCCTCCTCCCAGCCAACAGCCCTTCAACGGTGAGATAAGACGGTGAAGCCTCAGTTTCACGCCAAGTCTCCTCTGCCTGTAGTTTGACTTGCTGTGACACGTTTATTGTCAGGAAAATTGTTTCATTGAGGCTGGGGCTGTGAGAGGGATGAGATACTGCTGAAATAAACAACACAAATCATGGGATCACTCTTTGTTTTAACTGCTATAGTGAGGGAAACACACACTGACATGGCTGACTGTCTAATTAGGGAGGAGCACAGTTCTTTAGCATGGTGCCAGGCGATGTCAACAAAATCAAATCTGAACAAATACCTTGAAAACAAAGCTGTGGTAATATTGTAGGGATAACTATTGATACTTTCATATGATATTTACACACAAGAGATTTTTACTAAACCATCATGTTTAATGTGGATAGTTGAAGAAAGTGTATCCCTTTATGGTAATGCAGCTTTATAAACCAGGAAAAGATAATATATATTTTACAAAAAAAAAAAAAAAAAAAAAAAAAAACAGTCTCACATTCTAATATTGATATAATGTTAATCCATTGCCAAGCATGACTTTAGCCTGAATTACTTGGGTTAAGTCATGCAGCAGACACACTCATCAGAATTTTGTGCACCAACACCACACACACACACACACACACACACACACACACACACACACACACACACACACACCACCCTCTATCCCCTGTGAAGTAATGAACCACGCGACTATACTTATGACACCACTGATTTCACAGATCTGCATCAGCCAAGGAACACTGCTAAGATTGCAGTTCAAGGTCACTGAACTGCAAACTGCTGATGTCAGGAAAGGAGTTTCCCTCACAAGGCCTCCCATCGTTATTTTCCTCAGTTGCTCAATGCTGACTTCTCACATTCAGAGAAGTCGTTTAAAAATCACTTCATATCATTATCCTGGGCGCCCTCGAGGAAGGCTGCACCCCTGATATCACGACAGCAAAATCAAAACCAACTAGCCTACATGATGAAAGAGTGCACTAAAAGAATGGGTACTCTGATTTCAAGTGCCACTGATTGGTTAATCCATCCATTAATCTATAGCATTATTTCCCAACTCAAAGCCCACCTAAAGGCATAGGACAGCAGCAGTCAGGTAAGTATTTTGTAGTCAGACATAAGAAAAATCACAATTAAAGTCACAAAATTAGTTCATTTCACAACATCTGGTCTTAATATGAAACCCAGTCATACATCTCTACTTAAAACAACACCATGCAATAATGTGGTAAACAATCTGGCCAAGCTGAGTGCGGCCTCAGCAGACTGGTGACAGCATGCTAAGCCTCCAGCAGCAGCCCAGCATTTGGTTAGTGGCAGAACTCTCAACATTGTTATGACCCCATTTTATATCTGCATGTATTTCGCAACAGTAGCCCATATTACATATAGCTCAGCTGTGTGAAAATATCTCAAGATATCCTGAAGAAGAAAAAAAAAAGGATGACTTTATTTCCATTGGGGTTAACATTAGATGAGCTGATGGGCCTCTGCACAGTATTTTGTTCAGCTTCTAGGGACAAAAATAGCCTCATACGTGTCATATGACTAATCTTGGAAACCTGGGCTTATTGTGATATATGTGACTTCCTCCTATGGGTGATATAGCGTTGCGTTTTTCCCCTGATATTTGTATCTTCTGGGAGGAAAACGCAGAAGTGAATGTGCAAATGACATGTCTGCTGGGTTGAAGCTGACCAAGCAATACTGAGCAATGCGGTGGTGGTTATTTAACAACAGCATATGACCCAATCATTGACACGACAGAAGCAAACCTAACAGTGCATAATTATGTGTTTAAGAGCTCGACATGGTAAAATACGGAGGGCTACATCATGAAAAAAAACTATTTTATTTGTACAGGTCTTGTTGGAAAAAACGGAAAAAACAACAGTCATGTGGTCATCTACAGCTTCCCCGGAAGCAAACACGTACACCAAAATTTCGAGGGGGGGATAAGGTAAATAATAATAATAAAAAATAAGGTTAGACTCTACCTTTTCAGACTTCTGTTTGTTTTGAAGAAGCTGCTCCAGGTACAAATCGGAGAGGGCTGTCCGGACGCTGTTGGTCGGCTCCAGAGTGACCGTGGGTTCGTTTTTATTGGATTTTAACGTCATCTTTCCCTGGTAACGTTAGCATAAAAAAAGAGAAAAAAAGGACAAGTGAACCTGATGTGCCCCTGGTTCAAAGTCCACGAAAGATAATGCTGCGAAGAAGGAAGCGTCTGATAAGGAGTCCCGACGCTGTGATAAGTCACTGCATGCGGATAAAAGTCCAAGGTTTTGATCAGTAGCAGGTGGGGTAGCCGCTATCTGCCGCGGGGACACCGCTGACAAAGCACGTAAACAGGACTGCGCCGCTGGGAGGGACGGCCCCGTGCTGCATTCAGGGGCTCCGCAGAAGCTCGTACGTTCGACATGCACTGATTGAATTGCTGCTGGGCGGGGAAGGCTGACTCTGTACTGATAATGTGTTTTATTACTATGTGATTTGTTTTGACTATTTTATGTGGATTTTAATATATGAATCACGAAATAAAGGGCTTCTCTGTGCTGCACCAATTGAACGAAGAGGAAAATCTGCATGTGGCACGTAATGCCATTGATGTTTTCTGATTTCTGCACATTTTGCATTATGGAATATATACATCTATATTTACTTATGGGCTTTTTATATTTATATGTTTATTCTTCTTCTGTGTATACATATTTATACATATTTCATATTTCTTAAATCGTATTTTAGTAAGCAAAGTAAATACAACATTTAAAGCCATTTTTCCGATAGCGCTTGAATGCAACACTACTGCAGCGTTCTCAGAGGCGCTAACTACTGGATGCGACATCTTTTTCCCTAGGATGGCGAAGTCATGACCGGATTGAATTACACTAATTCTCTACAGCTTTTCCCTAATCTTAGCCATGATTAGTTTATGCATAAGCCTAACGTGAACCCTAATCTTAACCAGCAAGACAAAATGACCACACAAAACACTTAGCCATCCTTTTTTTAAAATAATAATAATAATAATAATAATAACAACAGGATAATACACAATCAGATAAATAATAGCAGCACATACAAATCAATATTTAATGATAAATATTTTGAAAGAGGATTAAATGACAATAACAAATGTCAGTTACAATTAAAACAAACAAACAAAAAAACCCTCAGGAGTACACATATACACAAATATAAACATAGTTAGTCAGAGGTTTCACAGAAACTGGTTCCAAAATGTTATAATAGCTAGTTATATTTTTGTTGTTGTAATAATAAATCTGATTGACTTAAGTGGTGAATTCAATTCCAGTAGAAAAGGCGAGATCATGGGTATTGATTTAGAAAAAAAAATCTGTTCGTGAATAAAAAAAAGTTTGCATATAGTATAATGGAATTAATCAGATATTCAAGAGCGCCATTGTTTGATTTATCATGATAACAAATAATATATATGAAATTAGAAGACATGTGGTACATAGAGTTAGCAGCTTCAAAAAAGTGAGACTCTAGATCTGTTCAAACATGATATTACACAACAAAAAAAGGTGAGCAATTCGCCATCCTAGAAAAAAAAAATCTTACTAGATGACGCTCCTTGCAGGTGGTGAGGAAGCAGAATAACATTATGCAACGGAGACCCCTCCTGACTGTATGGTTATTAGCTCCAATTAATCTATTAAACGTTACGTCCACTTTAGTTCCGGTAAGTATGATTTTGGCATTGTGTTGTTAGCAGAAGGGCAAAGAAGCAGTGTTTACACTTCATAAACTTTAATCCTTAACAATGTGAACAGATTAAAAAAAAAATAAATAAAAAAAAAAAAAAAAAATATCCCTAACAAAAAGTTAGGGATATTTGGCTTTCGGGTGAAATTTATGGAAAATGGAAAATGTTCACGCTACAGTGATATTATATCATGAAAGTAGGGCATTTAAGTAGAAGCATACACTGGTGATTTCCTCATCTCAAACAATTTATTGAAACAAAAGCCAACAACAGTGGTGGGTATACCACAACAAAAAATGTCAGTCTCAATAACTTGTCATGTGCCCTTGAGCATCAATTACAGCTTGACAGAGACGTCTCATGCTGTTCACAAGTCGACTTATTGTCTGCTGAGGCATGGCATCCCACTCTTCTTGAAGGGCGGCCCTCAGGACATTGAGGTTCTGGGGTACAGAGCTCCGAGCCTCTACACGGTGACTCAGCTGATCCCATAGGTTTTCTATGGGATGCAGGTCTGGAGAAAGTGCAGGCCACTCCATTTGAGGTACCCCAGTCTCCAGCAGCCGTTCCCTAATGATACGACCTCGATGAGCTGGAGCATCAAACACCTGATGTGAATTTTGCCGTTAAACTCCTTGTTAGAGAACAGCAACTTGTGCAAAAAGTACTGAAACATTGAACAGTTGGACATGTGCATTCAAAAGTTTACAGAAGGTCACATTAAGTTCACCTGTAAAGGTTAGAATGCATTTTAGGTTCATCCTGAAATTTCACCCGAAAGTCGAATATCCCTAACTTTTTGTGAGTAGTGTATATATATATATCACTGGAGAAGCCAAAGTGTACACATCATGGAAATATATATAGATATATACAAATACCATATATCAAATATTATACACATGTATATAATGGACGTGTGTGTGTCTATATATACACATGTAAATGTATAGATAGTAAATATATAGATAATATAAACAATACGTACATGGATCTCTATAAGTATATAGATACAGACATGTAGATAAAGATATATTTAGATGTATACATCTATCTCAGTTATCAGATTTGGCTCTGTGCAGCACAGATTGCCGTCACCCTGTGTGGGTCATGCTGACCGATGTGTGCCATGATACAGGTAATGCTCTACTTTTAAGGCAGACCAAAAAGTAGAGTGCACACACTGCAGCACTCCGATAGATTCAAGCACACCTGGTGAAGAGCAGGGGTGCTTGAAATGCACCAGTCTGTTTCTCAATGTGGAGATGTGGATGTGGAAGACCTTACAGCGTCTGCCAGATGGCAGGAGTTCAAACAGATAATGGCATGGGTGTGTGGAGTCCTTACAGATGCTGGTATTTTCCTGAGGTGGTATGAGCTGGAGATGTCCTCTAGGGCTGGGAACTGTGATCTTCTATGTGCTGGAGACAATCCGCTGAAGAGCTTTACCATCAGCTGCTGTGTGGCTGAAATACCGCACAGTGGATTGAACTCTGTCTTAGTGTAGTTATAATCAGTACTCGAGTTGAGGGGGGGTGAGGGTGGATGGCATCCCCCCTGAAATAAAAATGGTCAAAATCATCCCCCCTGTAAAACTGCCATCCTCACTTTTCATCAAGTGAAAAAAAATTGACCATCCCCCCTGAATTTTTTTTACAACCCGACTACTGGTTATAATAAAAGACTGCAAATATCCAAGAAAGTTCAGTCAGGTTGGAAGATTGTGCAGTATACCTTTAGTCTGGGCTGTAATCCTGCTACCACCCTGGACTTTAGTGTGGGTTAACCTGGTATTTCATGCAGTTCATAAGTCGCAAAGAGTGTGAGTCCCTTGTTTGGTGCACAATGCTGAACCCCTCCATTCCTCACTTTTGCTCTCAACAAACTGTTTCCTGCTCTTTTCTGTGATCCAGATGGGGTAGAGAGAGGAATAGGAACAGGTATGGGGACAGGTGTGGACTCCACAGGCAGCTGTAGCAAAGATGCTCTATACAAAAGATGACACATTACAAGTTGCATCAATGGGGTGAAATGGGATACACTTCCTGTGAGACAGAGACAGCTGTTGGTGTCATAGCTGTGTTTTAAGTCACCTGAGAGTAGAGCAACTCCTCTCCTCTAAAGAAGCAGCTGATATAGGTTGGCACATGCAGAGTTTTATTAGTTTCTCTGCTTCTCTAAAAAGAGCTCTGGTTTGAGGATGACGTTTTGTTTTGGCAGCCTCTTATACTGTCTTGTAAAGAGTGGTCACTTTAAAGACGTCTCCCAGCATCTGGAGCTCAAATTGCAGCGGGCCTGGGTCAAACTCCATGGAGAGAGAGGGTGTATATCCAGTCCTGCAGATGGCTGTCCATTTGCTGTGCTTGAGGCAGTTTTCTTCCTGGATGAAGAAAGCTGGAGAACAGAGGAGTTTCAGACTGTGTGAGTGCACGTGCAGGAGCCTACCTGGGTGAGACTCCATCTGTGCATCTGTGTTTTTTTTTGTTTGTTTGTTTGTTTGTTTGTTTGTTTTTCATTACACAAAAAACCTTCATAACATGTTTGAGAAGGATTTACCCCCTTGTGTTTTTTCCTGTGAGAATTTTGGTTAAATTTGCCTGAGTAGAGGGCGGATGGATGGTTTGTTTTGATGTGTGCTTTTTTTAGGAAACGTGTTATGTACCTTTTGTGTTGCCGTAGGGAGGAAAAAAAGGATTCGTGCTTATGTTGTGGAAAAGAAGGCGTGTTTGAGTGAATTTTGGGGATTTTGCTGGACCTTTTGTTTTCTCGTTAGACGGTCAGCTACATTACCGAGTGTGTTTCTAAACTAAATCGGCGTTTTACCGAGTGAGGCTTTAAAAAAAAAGTAATTTCGGTGTACCCCAAGCGCTTTATTCACTTCAGTTGAACTGTTTGGACCGCCATATTGCACACGGCATCCACAGTTTTACCGTGGCCGCAGTTTGAACACACACCTTCAGCGGAATTTAATAATTAACGCCAGACATCATTTGTACGGTTAACTATTATATATGAGATAAATTGACCCAAAGTCCGAAAACAATTAACATTATGCCTTCAAGGTGAATCCAAAAGGGGCCAGGCAAGGAAGTGCACTGTAAATCGCTTTGAGTAACTGATTTTTTTTATTTTTTTATTTTATTTATTTATTTATTTTTTTACAGGTTACATAGTATGTTTGTGGCCGGGGTGTTTCGCATTTCATATGGAAACTGGAGACCCGTGTGGAGACAGGTTCGCTTGGTGAAGTCCCTGGCACAGTATGGACACTTGCAGAAGATGCGCTACTGTGCAGCCCATTCAGCACAATGCCAGACACGTAAAAATTACCTTGGTGAGTTTAATTCTTACCGCATGCATCTTTGCTATGCTCCTTTTTTGTGACACTTCTACAACCCGTGTCTGCATGTGGGTCGCCAGAGCTCAGTTATGGAGGCATTAAGATGCACTTGGACTACGTGTGGCTGCGGGATCACTGTCGCTCCGCTGCCTGCTTCAACGCCAGCACCAACCAGAGGAACATGGACACAGCGAGTGTGGACCTCAGCATTCACCCGGTCCAAACTAAAGTGGACGACGTACACCTGTACCTCACATGTGAGTCCGTCATGACTTGGATTACCTGTGCTGTAAGTGGAGGTTGCGCTCATTGATGATTTTTTCCCCCCCTAGGATGGCATGGGAAGTCATTAATTTAATTTAATTCTGTTATTTAAACCTCCAGGAAATGATTATAAGAAACTTTGTATCTCAGAGGTACTTTATGTCTCCTTGACTACCTAAATATCCCTTTAAATAAAACAAATAATAAGGGATTAATGTTTCCTCTAACAAATGTCACAGTAACTGACAGTGGTTTTTCCATTACTTACAGGTGTATGCTATGTAAGAGCGCTAAAGCAGAGGGAAGTTGTTGATGATATTTGTTGTTTTGTACATATAAAAAAGCATGAGAACAAATTGACATTGACACATATCATTTTAACTCTATGTGTACCCAGTTGTCCCCATTAAATTAGGAAAAATTGTTAAATATGAAGGGGAAAAAAAGATGTTAACCATGCATTTACAGACTTAAACATTGAATGTGGGCAAACTGACCCCAAAGATAGTAAGTGGGTTAACCAATAAGCCAAAAGCACCACTCAAATGACTTTGCCATCCCCAAAGTGTTTTTTTTTTTTTTTTTTTTTTTAAATGTTGACTCTTTAGTTTTCCTTAATGCAGGAAAAACTTTATCTCAGGGCAGGTCAGGTCATGGGGTCACTGAAATTGAATGTTGTCACAAAATGCTGACTTACATTCCCCACTGTCTCTTAAAACATTTTGGCCTGCTGGTGGCGCTAGAGGAAACTTCAAGGGGTCACAAAAATCGATCATTTCATCATCTAGCCAATATGAATTCTTAGACCTGATTTCATCAGTGTGCAGTGTTAAGAGACTGGGTTGTTGATGGGGCTACGGGTTCACCAAAACTGACAGGTGTCGTCCTCCAGGCGACATGAATGTTGGCACCAGATTTCATGACAATCCACCAAATAGGCAAAATTTTTGAGCTATGGTCCTCTGGACTTAAAAGCTTACAGACCAACCGACAGGCTGACCTATAGGCCCCCGCTTATAGAAATAAGATCAAGACTTGATTTTCACAAAAGCGTAACATTAGATCTGCAAACATGTATTGAGATCTGCAGATGTTGTGTGATTCTAACTTACACCTTTATGGTAACTTGGACACTGAGTTAAATGAAGCGTGACCTACTTATTATATATTTCCAAGTCGGGAAACATTTTCACAAATCTCTGTACACTTTGCTAATCCGATTTTTACATTTACAAATCAAAACACAAAGATATCACAGAGCCTGTTTGCAGTAATAAATTCCTGATCCTATTTCCATACTGACTTCTCATTGCAACAGGGCAAAATTATATATAGCTCTCTGTGTTGAACATAAACAATTATGAGCCATTACAGTCACAAAATTTGCTTTAAAAAAACATGTAGACAGAAAAGGTATAAAACACTTTAATTGGCTGTGAGCAGGTACAGCCAAAAAGACATCAAACTGTAGACAAAGAAAGGCGTTACTCTTGCAGTAGAAAATCTAGATTTTTCTACTGTGAGCAAGAGTAGCACAAAAAAACATTAAATTGTACAGATAAATTGCATATTTGGGCGGCTAAAACATGTTTTACATGTATGTACTTCAGATAATGCGTGTTCAACAGTGCAAAAAACAGCAAATCTTTCAGTGACGAAATATACCGGTAAAGAGTCATATCATGAGCAAAGCGATTTAAGTTTTATATCACTTCATTTGGCAACGGGATCACTTTTATATACTCTCTGAGCAGTTGTTAAATACAGAGTAATGGCAAGGTGAAAGTCATGGTTTATGGTCTAGTGAAAGTAATACTTTGAAGTCTTTATCTTCCTTGCTTCCCACCCTTGCCAATCATCAACTTGTAGCCTAGATAGCATGGTTAGATAATTTTCTTCCATGTTTCCTTCTCCTCGATGAAAATCAATTCAGATAGTAGATTTTTTCTTCTCTGGGGGGGGGCAGATATTTTCAGTCAAAGTGGTAGTGTTCTTTCTTAAAGGTGTCCTTCTTTGGCTATAGTCCTGTGGGAAATGCTGCCAAACTGCCATGCCATAGCATATTCTCTCTAGCTTAATCAAAATCTAGTCAAGCACAGCATGCAATGATTTGTTATTCACTCTGCCTGTTGTAAACATATTTCTCTTCTCTGTATCCGAGGGCCGGACGGTCACGAATCCAAGTATAGCCTGAGCTGGCTGGCTGAGAACAGCTATGAAGCAAAGAAGCAGAGCCTCATCCAGCCACGCATCCTCTGGAATTCTGACAGCTACACGAATTCAAACATACCCTCTGCAAAATGGGACAAGTTCATGCACTGTGACGACGAGCTGAAAATGTTTCTTCAGAACTTTCTGCTGTATGGGGTCGCTTTTGTAGACGATGTCCCAGCGACTGTTGAGGCCACAGAAACAGTCACGCAGAGGGTCAGCCTTATCAGGTATTACAGTTTTTTTTTCCTGAATGCTTAACCACTTACAGAGATTTTTGATGCACTATCTGTGAAACCATAAACACCTGCAACCAATGCATTTACAAGTGTGTCAGACTGAATGCACATTCTCTGCTTTACACTCAGTTTGCCATTTTATAACACACTTCTTGCAAAACTGTAAACACCACTCATTGCTGTACAGATTGCCATTTAATAGGACACTTAAAGCTAAACTGTAAACACTGATTTCTACATTGCTACACTATTTTGCATTGTGCTTTGTTTGGCATTTGTCAAGTTATGGAGCCCAGAAATACTCAGTTTAAATGAATAAATTAGCTCAGCTGGCAGAATGAATTTTGAGCAAAACGCATTCCTTTTCTGTTTTCAAAGTCAAATGTGAACCGCTTCAGAGGGGCAAACTAGAGGAGCATGTTTTTGTGAACCCAAAAGGATTATTCATTAAAGACCTGGCAGGTGGCGACTGCTCAAGAAAGGGAGGTGGCAAAAATGTAAACAGCCAAGTAATCCCTTCATCAGAGCGACTAATGGAATGTGGAGGAGCAGTAAGGAGGCAGCATGTAATCTGTGCAAATGTTCATTTCAGTTGTTCATGTTCTTTTTTTTTCTCAACAAAGTGTAGCTTGCTGAACGGGCCAGAAGTTTGCATTATGTTAATCAACTGCCAAACAAGAACTTGAAAATTTATACTAAAACAAACACAGAAATAGGCAACCTGAGTTTGGGTATATTGTGTGCGATTATACTCTCATTGCACACCAGTGTCTCTGTCAATCTCATCATCACAAATTCCTGTACATTTGTTACAGTTTTCAATTAACACAGTTCTCAGTTTGGTTCAGAAAAGGGAAGGTAATGTCTGTCGACTGTATAGCTTGCTGTCTGTTTTGCAGTATCTGCTGCGCTGTATTTGTGGGGGTTTTTTGTCCTTGCAGTACATGTGTCAGTGTGCAATGTGAAATCGGAGACATCATCGGTGCTTTATACAATGTCATCAATGCTAATTCCTTAACATTAATTGTGCAGGACAGTTTTAGTGAATTTCATTGTACTTTATATCATGTGTTGTTTTCCATTTCCCAGAGAGACAACTTTTGGGAGAATGTGGAGTTTTACCTCAGATTTGTCCAGAGGAGACACGGCCTACACCACTCAGGCCCTGGACCGTCACACAGACACCTCATACTTCCACGAACCATGTGGGTAGGTATTAACCAGTTTTGGCATTTAGGGCAGTTTGGAGTGGTATATTTTGCCGACTGGTGCATCCTCACCAGGGTTAGGTAGACCTTGTGAGAAAATTTAGAGTTTGTTTCTTCAATTTTGCTGCTTGTGAAAGGAAACTGCACCTTATCACAAATACTTTACCATGTATCTTCATCCAATTCCATGCTCAGATCCTTCTCCCATACTTTTGATAGTACAATAAAAGACAAATGACACTGATCAGATATTCTATAAAACTGTCTAATTTTACCTTTAACAGATGTGGAGGACATCACCATGCCCTCAACTTCAGATAAATTAAACCTTAACTTGTTTTGTTTTAAGAAAGAACTCATACCACTTTGGATTTATAAATATTAACAAAGAACAGTATTAGGAATGCTATATTGTATCCTCAAATCCAAAAAAGGCTTTAATTGATTTTCTTTATTAAATAAATCCTTCAGATGTTTCACCCACAGAGCTGACCATTTACCTGGATTGATCGAACTGATTGGTCAAATTAGGGTTTTGAAAAACAGGTGAATGTGCAGACATAGATGTAGTAGGTCCAAGCATTTTGAAACAGGCAGACCAAGTGAGCAGGATATTAAATACTATATAAAAATGTGCTTCAGTATTTATAATCTTACCACATTTTTCTTAAAATAAATATGAACAATCAATGAATCTAAAATTGAAAAAAAAAAAAGTTTCTATTTGGAAGTGTAGCTAGGGTAATCCTAGGTTTTTTATTATTGTATTTTATTTTAAATAGATAAAAGCAACACAAGGGAGATAGTGAAAGAAGAGAGGCATGCAGGCCACACCAGCAATATCTAAGCACAGGCCACCTCAAGTCAAGGAGATTATGTAAAACAACATGTTTCCCTCACAGCAGTTTGTGAAAGACTGTTATAATAGTCAAAGAACGGAGGGCATCTAAGGTAAAGGTTTTGCAAGTTGCCCCAGGCCCAAGATGCAAAGAAGAAAAAAAAAGCAGTTTCACCAAGCTCCGAGTGCACCCTGAGGACACTGAGACTAAACAAATTTTGTTAATTATTTATACAGTCCTTTATACAATCCTTGATAAGCTAATATAGTGTGTCATGATGACATTAATTTATGTTATGAAAAAGATCACACTGATCCGCTATCATTTTATTGTTGTATAAGTGAGTGTGAGATAACACATCCTATTTTCTGTATTTCTAGCAGTCACAAGAAAACATGCACTGACTTTATTGCGCTGTTTACTTGTTCCCAGAATTCAGGTGTTCCACTGCCTCAAGCACGAGGGAACTGGGGGAAGGACTCTACTCGTGGATGGATTCTATTCTGCAGAGAAAGTACGCCAGCAGTCACCTGAAAACTTTGAGTTGCTTGCCCGTATACCCATCAAGCATGAGTACATCGAGAACACAGGCAGCCACCAAAACCACATGATCGGCATTGGCCCCGTGGTTAATGTGTATCCCTGGAACAATGAAATTTATATGATACGGTATGACATTATTTAACTTTTGGGTGACATATTAACTTATCTGGTGTCTGTGCATTTTGATTTTATGTGTGAATGTTTGGGTCGGCACCTGTTACGCGCCTGTTTGACCAGGAACTGGGTCTCCTCTCTCTGTGGTGCTCAGGATTTCATTCCATTTTTTCCCTGTGAATAGTGGCTTTAAATGAACTTGAACTTGGAGAGATGAATCATTAGTCAAATTTCTTGTCACTCTATGCAACTGTCTGGAATGCAGCTAAAGAAATCCAAACTTTTAGTTTTATATTATCCCAATAAGCAGTAGCATATTTTATGTGTCTTAATGTAACACTCGGCAATATTTAGACGTTTAAACATTCAAGAACAGTTTTCTCCTTTGCTTTCCCCATTATCAACTAAACAACTAAACATTGCTAGAAATGGGGTTGTAGTTTAACTTTCACCCTAGTGAGATGCAGGGCAGTAGTGACGCTATCCTCCTCATTATTCTTGCTTCGGGGGATACTCCCGAAGCAAGGATACTAACTTTTAGTATCCTCTAAAAAGAGAAGGGGCATGTGATTACCATCATATATATGAATTCCCGCTTTATTGGATCTGATGAATAAATGCAAATGAATTAGCTTAGGACAGCATATGTGGATATTTAAAATCTCACACTTTGATTTTCTGGGGGTCTATCCCATGACAGGAGTCTCCAGGGGCTCTCATCCAGTCGGCCTCCAGCACAGCAAGAACAGTGAGAGGAGGATAGCATCACTACTGCCCTACGTATCACTCAGAGGGCTAAGTGAAATATTATAAATACACTGTCCCTTTAAAATGTAAAACATAGCCAACCTCTTTAAGCATCAATAGAAGTTAAATTACACACAAAGAGTCTCTTACTATACGCTGGTCTGAGCAACTTTACAAATAACTTCTTATTGGGAATTTGGAGGGAGACATTCAGTGCTTTAAAGAGTATAATCAAATGCTGAACTAGAGCAGACAGGGTTTAGCGGATTTCTTTTCAACAGCTTTACTAAGTCTCATGGGATGCTGTCATTTTACTTAAAACAAAAAAAAAAATAGAAGTTACCAGTTTGATTACGTTTTTTTCCATATCTTTTGCACAGATACAACAATTATGACCGTTCAGTGCTGAACACAGTTCCTCATGATGTCGTTCAGCGTTGGTACGTGGCACATCGAGAGCTGACAACGGAGCTAAGGCGGCCCGAGAACGAGCTATGGGTGAAACTGACACCAGGGAAAGTAAGACAACAATATTCTTTTGAAAGCATTTCACCGTTCAAAAATTCCAGTGCCAAATAAGCTAGGTTTGGACTCCTGCACATGTGTAACTGTGTCCCACTGCTCAACATCATAAAGGATTTGTCCCATATGTCACACCAATTTTACAATGGAAGACTAATTTAAAAAGAAGCAAAAGGCAACTTTGTACATATCTGGGATGAGCGGCATAGATTTCTCTTCAATATTGAGGTTCAGTTTTTGAAAATGGTATTTAAATATCATTCTTTGATATTCTCTTTCAGCGCAGTTTGTTGGGTTAATGCACTGCAGTGCATTTGTCTGAGAATTTTCCACTCTCCTCTTCTCATCAGGTGGTTTTCATTGACAACTGGCGTGTCATGCATGGGAGAGAATCTTTCACAGGCCTCAGGCAGCTGTGCGGCTGCTACCTGACCAGAGATGACGTTCTCAGCACTGCACGCTCCTTGGGGCTGCAGGCCTGATCCTTCACGGGCCTCCGTTCACTCTTGTGATCTATATCATATTGGCGGTTAGCCCACCTGTAACATTGGTTTCAATGCAGTTGGTCTAAGGAGCCTCTTTACTCGCGACAGTCAATCAGAGTTCTGCACTGTGTGAAGCATACTTAAGCATTTCTACATCTGTAAATTAAATTGTATACTTTTGACAAGACATACAAGTAATATCTGCTGGGAATATAGGATTGTTATTAGATATAGAGGTGCATAAAAGTCAGGCTGTTGCTCTGATCAGTAACATGCCTAGATAACTGTAATTGAATTCTGTTTTCTAATTATATTTGTTGCTGGTGGCACAGTGATCTGGCAGTTAGCACTTGAAGTTTCCTGGGTTTCCCAGCCGGCCAGCCAGGCTCCTTTCTTTGTGGAGCTCTGGTTTCATCCCACAGTCCAAAGACATGCAGGTCAGATGAATGGGAGATACTAAAGTGCCCTTAGCTGTGAATGTGCTTGTTTGTCTGTCTGCTCTGTGATGGACTGGCAACCTGTCCAGGGTGTTTCCCCTGCCCTCAGCCTATCCCAGTGTGCACTGGGATAGGCTCCAGCACCCTTACGAGGATAAGCGGTTTGGAGACTGAATGAATGAATATTTGTTGCTGTATGAAGACTTTGTTGTGTTGTCTTTTTAGCTTTTTGCTAAAAGTTTCTTCTGTAATCTGTGACATGTAAAGCTGCAGAACTTTTCTATTTTTTTTTTTTTTTTTGCTCATACAAATGTGTGCTCACATGCAATGATGGACTGGAGAATTAGATCGCTTAAGTTGCATATGTCAAACTCAAGGCCCACAAGCCTAATCAGACCCATGGCACGATTATATTTGGCCCAGGAGATGACTTTTGATTTTCTATTAATACCAGCCCTGTTCCAAATTGCCTACAAGGCAGGTACTACAAACCCTAACAAGCACTGCAACAAGCAGCGCTGTCAGCACTGCAAAAACCCTGCAAAAAACACCTGAATAGGCCATGCTTATGCAAAAGAGTACATAAAAATGACTGATGTTTTGTAGAAATAGATTTGTGTCGCTGTGTGAGTGTGAAACTGCCCTAAATGCTGCCAGAGAAGTCTTAAACAGCTTCTATTTTGAATTCAGCTGCTACTCTCTCATCTCTCTAGTGCCTCATTATATCGCCATCTTGTGGCAAAAAGCTGACTGTGGTTTCTGCTACAGCAACACTTTAAAAACAAGAACTAGTTGTCTGCAGATTGGGTAGCTGAAAGAAATTCAAATACTAAATGGTAAATAAAAAAAAATGTTTGAAAGAATGCTATTAGTTTTGTAGTCATCTGAACAAGAACATATGAAGACTGAAACACTAGTGAGTCAGCAATGTGGAGATGACAATTTTTTTTGAAAGTTTGCACTGCCCTCTTGTCAAATCACCATAAATTTGTGACTATTTATACTTTGCATTGGCAAAATAGTATACCCATTTTGCTTTGCATTCAATTTATGGGATTAAGCTGTGTCTAAAAAGAACAATTTCATATTTATTTGATTAAAGGGGAAGTATGTTTTTATTGCCCCATTGCACAAAATGATCATGCTCTGCAGGGGTTGATAATGCTGCTAATCAAGTTTAATAAGCAAGATGTCTGGCTTTCAAAACTCAATTTCTGCCCTGTGCTCTAAATAAATAAATAAAAATAAATAAACTCTTCACCCATTGTGATGTCAAGACCTTCAATTCCTAATGGTTGCCAGTAGAGGTCACAGATTGCTTATTACCTGTTTAAAGTTGCAAAAATGTCATGTCTGACTGTTTCTATCTGCAGATGATGTTTTTGAGGTTGTCAGGGTAATACAGTTCAGATTCTCGTGATTTTATACAGATGTAATTAATACTGGAATAATCAAAATGAATATATTTCCAACTTCGATCTTCAGGGTTGCATGAAAAGGGTTTCAAATTCCACATTGAGATCAGTTAGGATTAAATTCAAGTCAATCAGTACTAGAAAGACAGGTCACTGTGTTTCAGTGGGTACAGATAAGGATGTCAGGCAACAATGAACTTCAGTAAATCTGTATGTGGCACCCATGAGGAGGGGATCAACCTTCCCTTGTCAGTGTTTTCTCCAATATTGCTAATACAATGCACATAACAATCACTGATAAAAGATGTCTCATTCATGCAAAAAAAACAAACAAACAAACAAAAAAACAAACATTGCATTTAATTAAAAGTACATGACTCATAAGGTTTGGAAAATCACTGAATTTGAAATGGAAAAAAGACTCCTACTTGTCTAGTTCTTGGGCGTACACCATGTTAAAAGACGCTGCTACCCACATCCTTGGAGGTCATGTTGCGGCAGATTAGGTATTTGAGAAGATTCTCCCAAACTTGTTTTAGGCCCTAGTTATGTGAGCCAAACTATTGATACCACTGCCCCTGGTGCCAAAATATGGCCTAATAGGGAAGGAGGACCGCACCCATGTTTTGCAGATAAAAGCTGACAACCTCTTATGTGGGAAACATGAGTTCATACCTCCTTTCCTATTCAGAGACAGTGTGGGGAAAAAAATTTGATGGTGCTCAGGGGAAAAGGCATATAGGAAGCAGAAGAAGGAGCTGCCAGTGAATGCAAGTAAAAGACAATTTTATTTCGGAAATAAACAAATTCTGTATTCCAAAAATAACAAGCACAAAAACAGCTTGGGAACAGTACATGGATGCATCCTTTCCCTACTAATATTTGTATACAACTGGTCAGCCCACTCCCAAGCATCTAGAAGTAATGTAATGATTCTTTTCTCCCATCTTCAACCGATCGCTGCCTGTCATTCCTGCTATCATGGATTTTCCC
Organism: Myripristis murdjan; assembly: GCF_902150065.1. Lineage (NCBI taxonomy): Eukaryota > Metazoa > Chordata > Actinopteri > Holocentriformes > Holocentridae > Myripristis > Myripristis murdjan. The sequence goes on from NC_043993.1 coordinate 25,256,827, forward strand.
ACCACATGATGATGGACTCCAGTGCCACCGTCACTCTGGGCTTTATCTCATGCTATCCACAATCAGACCTACTGGCAAGGTCATCTACTAAGAGCTGATCAGTATCTTCAGCCCTGTGGGGAAGTCCTGGCAGTCCAAGCACTTGTTCTGTCTCTGGTATAATACACAAAATGTGCAAGTAGTTGAGGCTATTGCAGGGGCTGAAGACCTCTGTGTACCAAACTGATGGAAAGGACTGATGGAAAAGACCAATGCCTGATAGGTGGAGACCACGGTACAGCTGCACAAGGGAATAGCACAGGTTTGGCCCATGATCTAGTATGCCAGTACACATCAGACCCAGTGAGACCAGGGCTGCCCAATCTGGGGCCCGCGGCTCCTTTGTTTGGGCCCACCATGGCATTTGGGGCCCTATCTTGTGCCACCCGCTATCCGCTGCCACTACCCGCTACCCGCAAATTGCGGATTTAGGAGCTTCCGCTATCCCTAAACGGTATCTTGCGCCACCCGCTACCCGCTATCCTTATGCCGACTCCGTCATTTGCGCCTGGAGGTGTGTTCGTGGGCGTGTTTCATGCGCTATCCCTAAGGTTGCTATCTTGCGCACACACTTTAGGGATAGCGGATAGCGGGTGGTCAGGACCACCCGCTATCCGCTATCCGCTATCCCTAAAGTTTGGGCTGTTAGGAGAGCGCGCCCAGGCGGCTTCAGTGCGCGCCCCGACGGAGCCTCACCACGCACACGGTCGGACTGATCCCGGGACGCCGCCGGAATGGACTGAGTATATTACTCATATAGACTGTTTAGAGGAAAGACTGTTTTAATTGGACACTTACGCCAGCACGTTTTATTGTTTTATCATAAGCCAGCAGCTGTGCTATATTTTTATTTTTAATATTTTATTTGCCCAATCTACCTTGTCAATAAATTAGTTTACACATAGTTCCACCTCTGCCTCTTGTGTGTGTGTGGTGTGGCCGGGGATTTTACTCAATCAGTACAACCTTGTGACACGTCCACTTGGACACATGTGGCTCCACCTCCCGAATTAACTCGCCTATAATATAATATATCATATGTATATAAAGCCAACTTGCTTTAGCCTCAGTAGAAGCCCTGAGAAAATCTACCTCCCTCTCTCCATCGCGGGTTTAGGATTTAGGATTTAGGATAGCGCATCCTGCCCTTAAAGGCAATGGCACCTGGCACACTGATTGGTTTAACTGGCATAACGCCCAAAACACGCCTATTCATAATATAGCGGGTAGCGGAGGTGTTTTGCGGATAGCGGGAGGTGCACAAGATAGCAACTTTTACGGGGAACGCCTCTTCCTAAATCCTAAATCCGCAAATAGCGGGTTTAGGGAGTCTGGCGCAAGATAGGGCCCTTGGTGTTAATAGGGAAGCTGTTAAGAAAACCATAATAGTCCTAAATGCATTTTTAAATACTTTAACTACTACTTCTACTTAAATACTAAATGTATGTTATTTTTTTATTTATTTATTTTTTTTTTTTTTATATGATCATATGATAAAAAATTGCTTAGTAACACTTTAACAGCCTTTTTTTTATTTGTAGGATGGGCAAAGTGGAGAGCACCACCTGTGATCACACAACTACAGTTACCATCTATTGACATTTAATATTGTCACTTATTATCACTTATATAGGCCTATTTCAATAACTGTCCGCACATAGAGGACAGCAGTGATCACCTGATAAACTCTTTCATGAGGCAAACTGTCACTACCTTTAACTCAACTAATTATTACAGTTTTTTGGTAAAGTGATTCCTAAAATAATTCCACATATTGCCACTGATACATATCCTTAGATGACAAATTTTATTTATTTGAGAATGAATGAGTCATTTACATGGTCAACATTGAAAAGAAGAAAAAGAAAACTTCAAACAAATGCATTTCTTGTTTTAACACCATGTTAGCTCAGTTATACATTTTGACCACAAATAACCTGACGAATCACTCCATCAATTATACAAACGGCAAAAACATATTTAAAAAAGTGGATTCAAAACTTTCCTGATGCAAAACACACATGGCAATAAAATGCAACTTGGAACAGAAAAACACAAACATGAGCTGTATGATATTGAATACATCTGTGAACAATACAGTTTGAGCAGTGTTCTCAGACTCGTCATGTTGCCCCGGTTTAAATAGATGTTTCTGCCTTGTTTTTCTTTAAGCCTGCGCCTCATCTCCCTCAGCGTGGAGGCTGCTGGGGGCTGTGTCTGAGGTCTGATGAGAGCTTTTTCTGGTGGAGGGCGACAGTTGACATTACATCTTTAAACATCACATTGCTGCTATTACATGAAATGCAGGACAACAAAAAATGAAAAATTAAACCCTCACTTCATCTCAGTGGCCTCTGGTGCCTTGACAGGTTTGTATTTATGCTTCTTCACGGAGTGTGCGATGAACCACACAATCAGGACGATCAGGACACACCCGAGCAATGCGCCGATCACTGCTCCGGCAATCACCCCATCTCCCAGGTCTACATAATGACACATTTTTATCAGAAATTAGAATCATACAATACATTACTGATCCCAGAAAGGAAAAGGGGTCAGGTGCAGTTGTTCAGTTCTCAGGAGAAGAATTAAAGAAAACAGAGAGAAAATTAAAATTTAAAAATACAGTTAGATCCATAAGTATCTGGACAGGAACACAATATTCATAATTTTGCCCTTGTGCACCACCACAGTGGATTTGAAATGGAGTAATCATAATTGAGGTGCAGACTTTAAGCTTTAATTTAAGAGGTTGAAAAAAAAAAAAAAATGTCATTGGCATTAACAGTTAAAGATTACAGTCCGTTTTATACAATTTTCAGAGGCTCAAAACTAATTGGACACTGGACTAAAAAGCAGTTTCTTGGCCAGGTGTAGCCTTTTGCCTTCTTATTCCATGACAAAATAAGAAAATTTGTTTTTGTATGTGCCTTACATATTTTAAAAGTCTGTGTGTTATGTATCAGTTGTGTCAAAGGTATGTGCAAAAAATTAATGCCAGTGAGGGAGCCTGTTTTATACCTCTGTTAAACACATATACATTTTGCATAGATATTCATTAAAATGTAAAAAAAAAAAAAAAAAATCATACCAGGGCTGAGCTCCAGGACACAAGTGGAAAATCCCACCGGATTTGAAACATTGCACTGGTACTCCCCAAACTCAAACTGGGATATGTTTCTGATTTCCAGTATTCCAGCTGTGGTTGCTGAGGAAAAAATGCATAAATGTTCAATCAAGCGAGATGCACAACGTGCTTCCCAGAGACAATGTAACAGCACAATCACATTAGCATCTATAAAACAAAGACACAATAACAGCAGTGTAAAACGCACCCAATTTGAAATCAATTTCAAAGAAATTAAAGAAAAAAGAAAGACAAATAATCATAAAACAAGTGAACATATTAAAATAAACTTAAAACAACAGGGCTGTAACATGTCAACAGATAAAATTAGTTACCAGACAAAAAGGCAAGGCTGGATTTAAAAGCAGAGACAGTACCTGCAGATCTAAGATTAACATTATAGAGGATTATAAAATTATAGATTGTGGAAGGATGAAGGCAGGCATACTTAAATCCACACACATACACACATTACTCACATCTTGCCGATACAGTCCTCCTGGCCTTGGTGTTGTCCAGTCTGGTCCAGGTGTAGGTGGGGGTGGGGCTGCCATGCTCACTGTGGCAGGTCAGAGTGACCAGGTGACCCGCCTCCACATCACCATGAACAGCACAGTACGGCTGAGACGGCCTCTCTGATGGACCACAGGGGAGATTCAGTGGGTTTATCGTGTTATTTTCCCCAGTGATGTTACTTTGAGATATACTTGACATTATAAAGCAACACAAATAGCTGAAAATCACTAACATTTCATTTCAATCCTCTGTTATTACATTTTAATAACACATGGCTGTTCATGAATAATTTCTCAGTTCTTGCGTCAGCTTTCCTCTGGTACCTGGTAATACTCACAGCATTCGTGACACTGGTAACATGGTGGTGGAAAAAGTTTCAAAATAAAAATAATCCTGGTGACACTCTCTTTGGATAGTCCCCTATGGGCATTCAACAGAATTGATAAATAATTTAAATATCAACCAGAGGCCAACAGATTATCAATAAGCCATAAATTATATAAAGATATTTCAGCAACATATTGACATATCTGTTGACATTCTGTTGATATTATTGCTGGATCCCTGCTGGTTTTCAGGAAACCCACCAGAGTTCTGGGCAAGGTTAGTGTTCTGGTTGGTTGAAGGCCAGGCCAACAAATTTCATGACCAATCACAGCTCTGATGGGCGTGTCTTGCCCAGAACTCTGGTGTGATCCATAATAAGACCTTTTGTCACAGACACATTGTTAAAATGTAATTTATGGCTTATTGATATTCTGCTGAACTCATGTTGATATTTAATTTATATATCATTTAACACTCAGTTGAGTATCTATAAGGGACTATCCAAAATAGCATGTAACACTGTATTATGTGAAATAATGGATGCTATAGTTTGTGTTACTCAGAGATCACAATTGTTTGGGCTAATGCATTACAAAATAACATATTACCATAATCACATTACAATCTTCTGTAACACAGTAATGTAACACCTTACACTACACATTACTGTTCTTAAACACGGTAATCACATATTACATATTCCTTCACTTGCCTGCATAATGGGTGGATAAAAAAACAAACAAGTCTTCCAACCCATAGGACCACCAAGGTAATTTGTTCCAACCCTCCAATATGACCCACAGGAGTGTCACTAATACGACTGAAAGGACCGTTTCCTGAGCAACCTAGCCATTAGCCACTAAATATACTTGGTTAAGGTTATTGGTAAATTAAGGGAATGGTTTTTCATAATGGTTATGGTTAGAGAGCATTAGGTAACGTTCACTAGTATTAGCTAGTGAACATTAAGTACCTAAAAAGGAAAGAGGCTTGGATTTGAACCTGGCTGATTGAAAGGTTTGTTGGTTGATCCATCTGCCACCCCGCCAACCTCCATACACCGACTTTTTCGCTCCCTTAATACTCCACCACAGTCGTTATTTACAGTACCACTAGAAGTCGCTTAACTTTACAATGTAACTATAGGTCATATAATAAGCTGCTGTACAAATGACCTATGCGGTAGTTTTTTTTTGTTTTGTTTTGGGTTTTTTTTGCGTGAGGAGAGTCTTGTTTGTGTGCCAGGTCAAAAAGGGCAGAGTGGTCTCCAACTTTTGGAGTGGTGGAGGAGATTCCTTCCAATTTGTTGCACCAAAGGACAAGAATGTGATGGCAAAGTTCAAACTGTGCCCAGGCCAGAAACAGCTACCCGCAGCTGTGAGCACAACATTGAATCTCTCCAAGCCCCTGCAAAGGCAACATGCCAACATCAAGACCCCTGGACCCCAAGTGTATCCCAGACAATGCTGCGGAGTAACACAAGTTAATAATGTAATGTACCCAGTAATGAATCGCTGTCCACAGGCACTAAATAAGTAAAGTACATTTCTTTCTTTTTTTTACTTTTTTGAGTAACAACTTCAATACTGATCATCACTGTTTGTTGTTCCCTGAAAGTTGCTGTGCCAATTCTTGCGATAAGCAGGAGGCTAGTGTACATTTTTTCCTTGTTCTTTGACTTTGTTTTGATTCTTATGTGTGTACTGTATTTTGTGGAAAATCTTCCAAACAGTGCAAATGCCTGTGGAAACCATTTTATAAAAGCCCTAACAGCCAGTAGGATGTTCTTTACCGTGGTTATGGGTACTTTGGTGCTGCCAGCAGAGCTCACCCGAGACTTGTGTTTACCCTCATCACAGCCACAATTACAGTAAAGAAATTACTGCTATGATGAATCGTAGAAGAACAACACTTTAACAATGGATTATTATGGCAGTTTATGATGTATACAGAATGAAAGACAATCCACATTTTTAAAAAATCAGCCTCAAATGTCAAATCAAAGCAGGAAAAGATTACCTTGACAGAAATGTATTTATCTATGTCATGATGATTTCTGATACAGTTTGGTATTAGAAATATGTTTGACCATTTGAATATTAGTCATGTTTGTAACATAATGTTTGTTCATTCTTATCAAATCAGTCCATAATCTAGCACATTGTGTGTTGCTCTGTTAGTCATTATCAGCTTCAAGAATTATGTTGGGTGTGGCCTTGTTTTTTTTTCCCCCAGCATCTCCATCTCACCAGTCTGATTTTCAGTATACTGATATCAAAACTGTGCTGAAATCATTTCAAAATAGTGATCATTTATATGCTATGCATCTTGCAGTGATGCAGGATATTTTTCATGACATGCACCCTCTCCTTGTCACGACTCTGTGTAACAATTAGTGATGATGACAGTCATTATTGATCCATCTTGAAATTGTCATGTCCCACAAACGCTCTCATAAAGGTCTAGGCTGTGAAATACAAGCAGAGTGTTCAGTATGCAGTAGATACTGTGATATATTCTGTATGCGGTGCGAGGATTCAGTCACAGTCCTACTCTAATTTCCAACACTGACAATGAGGAGGCTGCTGCGGTTACCGTGGAAACTACTGTGGATACTGAGACCTGCAAGGTTGTCCTGGTAACTCTGTGAATGAGAGGATTCATACAGAATGTAATTCCCTGATCACACAACTCAGGGTCACTGTTTTAATAGATTTGTTTCTGTTACGACAGTGGTAATAGATACAGTATTCTCAGAGGTGGAAAAATGGGCAAAAAATCTTATTAGTGCTTTTGCCTCAGTTAAACACCCTTTGCTTAAGAGTTCTTGTTAGAGATACTCAAGTCAGAGTACAAGAGTGGCTCACTAAAACACTGCTGAATTTCTTTCATATGAAAAGATTTAAAAAGCCCAAAAAGGCAAATGGGGAAGAGGGGGGAGCCTTCTGGTATATGCTACAGCTTAAATCATTAAAAAATGTATTAAAGCATGCAATGAGTTTTAATAAAATGAAATACTGCATAAGATTTGGAGTCTCGCTTTAGGTTAAAGTCTTTTCTCAGAACACACTTTTTGGTACGTTGTGTGTGGCTGCACAAAGTTACACAACTAGTACAGACACCTCTTTGGCTTGACTAAATCACACCTCTGTATTAATCTTTATTTTTTTTCCCTTCATGATCTTTGTCTCAGGTTATATGTGTGAGCAGTGGATTAGATAGATCAACTGCTGCACTGAGATGGATAAGACTCTCCTGTAGATCTATTTACATCAAAGACAATAGTAATACTGTTTTCTCGTAGATACACATGACTGTTGATCACTTGGTTGATGAATACCCCTTCCAATACCCTTTGAAATTAGAGAAACCTACCAAGAACTTGCACAATGATATTGGCCTCAGACTTTCCATCAACATCAGGAAAGTTGTGAACCTGACAGGTGTAGACCCCGGCATCTGATGGCTGCATGTTGTGTATCGTTATGGAGGCATTTTTGGTTACGTTGGGAGCAACGGGAGGCTGAAGTCTGCCCTCATAGGATTTGGCAAAGACATCCTGTCCCGATTGATAGTAATAGAGCTGAAAGCAAAGGACAGGGCATTAGAACAGCTGACTTTTAGCAAACATCACATTTATAGTACTCCTCCTATACTGTCTGCATTGTGGCAAAGTTTTGCATTTTGTAGTATATCACTTTTAAAAAGTGTTTGCCTTTAATTCTATTATCATGTATGTCATAAAACATTTCTGAAAACTTAGTAACAGAAGAAACTCACAAGACTAGGTCAAAATCTAGCATATGGCTGGGCCGAGGCTACATTTAGAAAGCGTCTGTTTTGACCTCAGTTCTGTCAACAGCGGCTGCACTGAACAGCAGATTTCTAAACCTCATTATTTACACAGTTAAGTAATGCCAATGTATTCTCACCATCAGAACAAAATCCAGCATGATTTTGATGATACAGTTATAACCCTTATTTCATCAGGTAAGTCCCATTGGTAGTTTGCCTATACTTCCTTGCTGTGATGATTACATTTATGTTTTTATGTTTATTATTACAGGCATTGTTCCTGGCAGAAAGATAAAGAGAGAGTCATCTGTAATATGCCACATTTACAAAGTTGAAAACTTGATGTGTCTCATTATGAAACAATTAGATTAATGGGAGAAATTAGCAATCGGGAACATAGTGGGACAAAGGGTTAAAAATAGGGAGAGTGCCGTGAAAACTGGGGGTGTTGGCAGGCCTGAAAATTATTTTTTATCAGCGAATCTCTTAGTTACATTAATATTGTTCATGTGAAGCAACCATTTTGAGTTGGTCTTGTTGCTGCGAAGCGTAAAATCATAGACATGCAGGAGTGTATTTCTCACTCCCTGCTACTCTCTCTCTCTCTCTCTCTCTCTCTCTCTCTGCCTGTGTATGTTCAATAAATGTGGACTGAGCTGCAGTGTGCCACTTCATCTTGAAAGACCAACAGCCAATAGGGAAAGCCAAACACGCGCCTGACCAACGGCAGCCAACACACAGCCAACGTCTGTGGTCTGCCGATCACCCGCTCACTCACAGCGTGCTCTAACACAGCGTGCTCTAACATTGCTCTGATCCTTAGCCCAGCCAAAAAACAAATAAATAAATAAAAGTTACATGAAATCATAGCACATAATAATATCAGACAAATTCTTTGTCCACCATGAAACAATTTATTTGTTAGTTATGTCTAAAAAGTTATTTTTTTAGGTTTACGTTTTTCAAGAAAGCAGATTTTTTTTTTAGCCAGGTTCATGTGTTAGCTGTAGTGCAAACAGGTGATTAAACATGTAAGTCTCTTTGTTTAAACTCTCAATAATAATCAAAAATATCAAGAATATTTATGATGACGATGAAACAAGAGTAGTATTTTGTTTTTAAATCTCTATATACCTAATTTCTGAATCAGAATCAAGGCCTTTGTTTTCTCACCAGGGCGTGCCTCCTAACTGGCACTGAGGAGTAGTCACGATATCGAGAGAGCAACATGGACTCTTTTGTTTTGTTCTGTGACTGCTCACTGCTCCTTGTAATGAAATATCTTGTTAAATAAAGTCGTTTTACAAAATTAGGTGAAATATAATCACTTCACTCATGAGATTTAACCCTCGTCTAAGAATTTCCAAATGAGTGTTTACTGAAAAATTTCACACAGAGCCTTGCACTACTATACAACAAACACCATGAGCTCATTCTGTCCCGAAGCTACTAAGTAAGTTGAATTAAAAAAAAAAAAAAAAAGTTGATGTAGATTTTTTTTTTTTTCCACCAAGGCAGGTGCCCTATCCGAGTATCTTAACATGCCAGCTCATTTTGAGTGCATCATGCCACACCTGTCCCATGAGTGGCAGAACAGATTTCAGTAGAAACTGGTCGTGTCTACCTGCTGTGGAGTGCTGGAGGATGTTGAAACAAAATCCCACTGGATAGTGAGGCCGGTGGTCTCTGGAATCGTGCTAAAAGTACACTGGAGGAGAACATTTCCACCCACAGTAACATTGACGTATTTCTGGGGGGTCTTGACGGTGATCAGTTCAACACATCCTGCAAAAAAAAAAAAAAAAAAAAAAAAAAAGTTAATCAAGCTCTCATTAATAGCCCAATATGAAGTCGTCTGTGGATTACATTCTTTGAATTTGAATTTGGGATTACACTCACACTTAAACGAATAATAATTGGAAGAATAGTTACCCATCATGCTTATCAACACCATCACACTCAGAGTGGAGCACATCTTCACAGAAATGTTGGTTTACGCTCACAGAACTTCTAAAGATCTCTACTTTCCCAGTCTTTGCCTCGGACTCCTTAAGGCTTTGCACGCAGTACCCAAACAGAGAAGAATAATGTGGCAGTATGAAAGGCAAGGTTACAGTGTGGTAGCTAATGGACTGGGTGATACATGTAGATAACACGGTGTTTGCATATCTTTGTTTGCCCGGGTGTGTCGTGTATGTGCAACGTTTTTTTGTTTTGTTTTGTTTTGTTTCCCAAACCTTTGCTTTGGCGTTTTAGGATTTGAAAATGAAAAAGAACATATGAAGAAAAACATACTTATTTATACAGCACAAATAAATCAAGTGTATTCGATGTAGTGTGTAGATTTATACTGAAGATGGGACACCTGGCTTAGAGCCAATGCTGTTATGGTTTTTGACTTCATAGGGCAGATTAGGACCACACTGTATCATGACACTCACAGTTAATTCATTTTTCAATACTTTGGCAGTAGATTAGTTGTCGCTCATCTCTCCATCCTCCATGCCTGTAAGTCATTCTGGGTCAAGGCCTCTGGCAAAGAAATTAATGTAATTCAATCTCCACCTGGCCTTTATCACTGGCCTCAAGGAATTGTAAGCCAGAGCGCTCGCTGCAACACTCCACTTATCTTTGGGGAGTTCACTCTCTGGTGCTGTTTACTCATTAAAGGCGGTTTCACCTTTGTCAGTTTCGTTCACACAGTGTGGAGTACAGTGCTGATGGAGAGACAGTGAATCACACATGATTAATTGTCTGTAATTACCAGAAGCTGACATAAGTAATTAACAATTTTTATTACACGGCTATGTTGAATACTCGATTATGACTGGCCAATTAAAGCATTCAGCAGGCCGCCATCAACCTTGTTGTCAAGCTATGGCCTCATCACCTGTCCATTGTAAATCATAGCGCCTCATGAGGCCTTGCTGCTGTGTGTGCTGTAGGCTAATGTTGGCAAGCCAGCTACAAAAATAAGTCAGCTCAGTCGCTCACACGTTACTGATGAGTTGTTTGTGAAAGATTCATTCAAAAGGAACAAATCTTTGGGGAACTGAATCACTTCCTGAAATAATCCATTCATTTCTCAGTTCAGTTGTTGTTATTACTGATGCCACCGCTTTTCTTTGGAAGACACGCCCTGTGTACCATTCAGCGAACTCTGGTTGGCTAGTACTCATTGCCACTTACTGCTTGTAAATAATAAAACCAACTTAAAATAGCTTATCCACTTGAGCAATATTTGTGTTGCTGAGAGATTTGCTGAAAATCTTTTTTTTTTTTTTTTTTTTTTTTTTTTTTACATGGATAGATTATCAACTATGGCCTCACTTTGGCAGGCAGTGAGTGATTCAAGTCATTTGTTTGAAGGAGGAATGGGTCGGGGTGTGTTCAAGACACTAAATACACCTGATTCACCTGAAATATACCTGATTCGCGTTGCTAATACTTATCTGCAGTGATTCAACAACACTGATCTTGGACTACAATCTGGACATGCGACATAATCTAGATTGATATTATATGCATAAGCATGCAATATGCAAACGCTAACATTACTTGCGCACTCTAGGATGGTATTATGGAGTGCAACAACAAAATTTAAGACAAGGTAGGTTACATTTAATAATCTCTTAATTTTTAAAATCACCACCTTTTATAGTTTACAATGCACGGCGAAACAGAAAAATTATTCCAGCTGTAGTTGCTGAGGAAAAAATGTGCAAATGTTTATAAAAAAAGATGAGTGTATGCATATTTAAGTGCACAGACACACACATTACACACATCTTCCGGATACAGTCCTTGTATTGGTGCGGTCCAGTCTGATCCAGGTGTACGTGGGGGCAGAGCACCTACACTCACTGTGGCGGGTCAGAGTGACCAGGTGACCTGACTCCACATCAACATGGACAGTACAGTAAGGCACAGACAGATTCAGTTTTTGGTAATGAATTTTATCGAATTATTACAAAACCTTACACTAACATTCTGTGCATTCCTTTAAATATGATTACATAGATCACAGTATCTATCATTAGCCACCATATAAACATGAAACTAGTCTCTTTGCCTTTTATCGTGAGAATGAGCCTTTAGGAAGAACTCGGAGGATTTCTTTGTACAACTGATTATGTTATGGCAGTTCCTGGATGTTGTTCTTGGATCCAACTGAACAGAGCACAGCAGTTTAGATCTACCGGAGACTGCAGCTCTGGCTTTAGGTGACAGCCCAAGCAGAAACTGGCCCAGAATCTTCAAAGACATTTGCTGAATAAAATAAGAATTGTTTTGCTCGTGGATAGATATTGGAGGAAGTCTGCCGCACATGATTAGGAGACGAGGATGATTCCCAGGAGAACAGCAATTCCGATCCCCCACTCAAGAAGCCCTCTGGGTCCGGTGTATTGAATGTGGTAGGGTGATGGTGGAGCGCTTGAACGAGCTGAAATGACAACAACAACAAAAAAAAAAAAGGATGAGCTACATATAAGGAGAGACAACTCGGTGAGAGCGAAAGCACAGATTCTGATTGGTTCTCTGGATGATGGACTGTGACAGGCAGGTGAACTGATAGGTTGCCTTCGGAGGTTAGATGGAACAGAAAAAACTATGAATGAGGCTGTGTGGGTTGAAGCCAACTCCGATAGGATACAATGAGGCCATGGAAAATTGGGACACCCTCTGATAGGCTGATGTGGTTGTAGGAAAAGATGATGAAGATGATGCAGCTAGCTCCCTGATTGAACTTGTGTTAAACAGCATTTCAGTCTGGAGCGACTAATTTGAATAAATAAAAGGAGACTTTGCTGAATAAAATGAGACATTTATTGATCATGGATAATGGCCAATAATGGGGGAAGGCTCCAGCGGATGGTTAAGGCCACTCAATTAAGAGGAGAGGATGATTTACATGAGAACAGTGCTTATAGGATTTCCCCCAAAAGTTAAGCTAAGTAGCAGATAATGGAAGAAATGAGAACATTTAGGGCAGATGAGCTGATAGGCTGCGTTACAGTACAACCATACCAAATGCGTATACCGCCTTCTTTCCTCTTGTATTGGATATGGGTATTAATTGTGCAAAGGCTTATGAGATGCCTATAGCAATGCGAAGGGGTGGGACACAAGTGCAAGTTCAGTTAACTTTATGCAAATAAAGGTGTTGTTCACAGCGCAATCAGTTGATTGGACAAACAAGACAGGGTGATTGTCCAAACTTGTGTCAAACCTTTTCTCCTCAGGTTTCCAAACAATGGAGGGTAAAATAATGCCGACTAGACAATATATCGCAGAAACATAAAATGTCAACCTTTTTTTTCTTTCTGGCGACTGGCCATCATGACCTGGTGGACTATGGATGTGTAAAACAGAAAAGCTGCTGGTCTTGCTCAGTGAGCAGAACACCAGAAATGCATGACCTAAAACATGAATGTCAGAGTACATCAGTAAAATGACATTAATGCATTGATACAAACCTACATTTTACATCAATTTTATAAAATGAATTAAAAAATTATTTTATCTGCATGTATTATTCCTTGTAGAAAAAATAAATAATAAAAAAATTTGATTTCCTTTGCACATAAGAATAATACATAGGGAAAACAAAGGGGATAATTCAAAATTATTTTTAATGTATGTATAGTGTAATAATAATAGAATAATGTCATGCTGTCAACAACAGAATATTAGAAATGCATTAATACAACAGGTTAACAATAACCAGATACAATAAGGGCCCATATACATGTTCATACTCAACTGGATAGACAAAGATCCAAATATGGGTTGTGAGATTAGATAATGATACTAGGTAGCAGTGTCTGACACTGACACACGCGAGGGCCTCATGCCTGACATATACTGTACATCAGTCTTTCCTGCTGTGGCCAGCCATATGACATCAACAGCCAGGTGCACTAGATTACATAGGTTCCGGGTCATTGAGCTGGCAGAAAGGCCAGCTGTTTTCTGTGAACTTTCTGCAAAGCGGTTTTGGTTCTGCATTTGGGACTCAGTGTCTCAGTGTCTCAGTGTCTCTGCAGCAGTGAGTCTTGAGGGGCCCATCTGACCTCTGAGCGTGATAGCCTCATTGGGGGATTCATCCCAAGATACCAAGTCAATATGCTCTTAATTTATGATGTATAAAGGTCCCTCGTTTTATGTCGTTCAATTTATTGTGTTTTCAGGTGTTCTTTGTGTCACTGTGGAAATGGGTTAATGTGTGTCAACAGTGAATTAGATGAATCATCCACTGCAGTGACGACTGGGACAGACATTTTGCTGTATGCACACGGCTACTGTATTGATAAGTCAGATGATGAACATCCATTTCCAAACCCTGTAAAATGAGAAGAAACTTACCATGGACAAATACAGTGATACTGGCATTAGCGCCCATGTGCATCTCAACTTCACAGGTGTAGACTCCGGTATCTGATGGCTGCATTTTGCTTATCATTATGGAGGCATTTTTGGTTTTGTCAGGAGAGGAGAAAGCTTGAAGTCTGCCACGGTACTGTTCGTTTATGCTTTCTTGTGATTTTTTATAGAAATACACCTGAAACCAAAGCAAAGTACATTAGAATAGCTGACACAACAATAACACACATAATTCCAGTGTTTGTCATATGCTGTCTACTTCTGACAGTATCCAAAATCCTGCAGTACAGCTGGAGCTATGGTGAGCAAGAGGGCAGAATTTTGCCTTGTGGAAAGACTGGAAACTACTGGTGCGCTGATGAATATTGTCTATGCCAGTGATTGTCAACTGGTGGTCCGCGGCGGTATTGCAGGTTGTCCGTGAAATTGTAAATGGAAAATAATAATTAAAAAAATGATTTATTATTTAGACTTAATTTATTTTCCATTTACCATTCATTTTTGTGAATAATTTACCCATCCAAATTATGTCAAATGGAGTTGATCGAGATTCTCCCAAGCCTCATGTCACTACTGACGTCCCATCTTGGACGCACAGGACCACGGACCAGGGGTCTGTTTCACAAAGCAGGTTTAGTGAAAACTCTAAAGTCTGTTAACCCTGAAATGAAGGAAACTCTGAGTTTTCCATTTCACAAAGGGAGGTAGCCTAACTCAAACCAGAGAAAGAGGGGTAACTCTAGCCTGTTTCACAGAGGGAGGTAACTTAAGCAGACTCCATGAAACGAACCTGGTCGGGACCAGATTTTTCTCATGAAACCTCGAGTTTCTCTCTGTGTCCGCCCTCTTTAGGAGTAGTACATATATAGGCCTATATACTCTTTTATTTTAAGCATGGTGCAAAATAAAACAAACATCCCCCAAAGCAGTGGTCCCCGAGTTGCTTCTTGGTTATAATGGTGGTCCCTGGGACAAAACCAGTTGAAAACCCCTGGTCTATGCTGATACAGAGTCTGATTAAAGTGACACTGCCAGACTTTACCCATCAGACAGCAGATACACTGCCTTCGAAAGTTATTCAAAGTCAGACTAGGGCTGTCCATATCTCACACATCAGAATTGCTCCTGCTCTCTGCATTTTATTGTGGCAAAGTTCTGCAGTCTGTAGTATATCACCTATAAAAACTGTTTGCCTTTAAGTCTATACTAATTCTGTTTAGACAGACATAAAGAAACTGCAGTAGTTTTAAGAAACACTCTCAACACTTTCCAGAAAAGAGATCTGAACATCTGATTTCACGAATTTTGTTGTTGACAACAACATCAATAATAATAATAACAGTTCTTCTAATTATTATTATTAGTAGCACTAGTTGTTTGGTGTGTGTACTATTCTGTTTTTTTTTTTTTTATAAACTTGTGTGAAATTCTGTGTCAAACATAGAACAACTAATTTGCCCTTTTTAAAAAGCTAAGTTTTACTTGTTTCAAGAAAGCAGTTCCTTAGTCATGTTTATGTGTTAGTTGTAGTCAAGTGCATCACAATCACAATCATTCACTGTTTCCAACCTCGCCACAAAGAAAGTCCCCCGAAAAACAAAACAAAACAAAAAACCTACAGTGTTGTTTTGATGGTGCTGTCAGGGACCAAGCAGTAAAGCCATGAGGACACAGGGTTTATAAATGAAAAAAATGTTTGTTATTTACCCCAAATGCACCTTATTACAAACCAAAGATTTTAAACACTAGGCCTATAAAACAGATCAACAAAACATAACTAAACTCAGTATAATAGCAACTAAACCAGATGTTAACTGAACAAACTGACCTAACATAATGACACATAAGGGAACATTGGCTTGGCCAAACCAAATAACAGACAGGCAATGTATTGTTAAAGCAAAGAAACATATTCTAAATCAAACAAACTGTAATGTTAATTGTTGAGGTGTGGTTGACTGCAAATGTAATAAACCTGTGCAAGTAGCAAAATAATGACTATACTGAAACTAATGTGGTGAAAAAATGAGTTATGGGGCAGTGTTACCATGTGTGGCTGTGGCCATCACAGGTACACACAACTTTCTTGCAGCTCTGGTATATAAAGCTTTTTGGAGGCCTCGCTCCCAGTTCATTCTGTGGCATCACAATGGCTCACTGATGTATTGTGCAAGAGGCTCTGGATTACATCTTTGACCATGACGAGATGTGAACACAAGCTGTGTGTGCCACAAATGCATGTGTGTACATTTGCAAGGCACATGCAACGACCACAAAGCATTGCCCAGCGTGTTCAAGAGAAGACAAAATATAATTGATATAAGTGATTGTGTCATGGTTCTGTGTCTGGATTCTTGAACTCTCTGTCTCTTGTGTTCTATTTATGATGGACTCTGTTTATGGCCTTTGTTTCAGCTCTGTTCCTGCTCTGTG
Organism: Myripristis murdjan; assembly: GCF_902150065.1. NCBI lineage: Eukaryota > Metazoa > Chordata > Actinopteri > Holocentriformes > Holocentridae > Myripristis > Myripristis murdjan. Next base: position 25,273,448 of record NC_043993.1, read on the forward strand.
AGTCCTTCATGTTTACTTGTTGCTTTGCCCCGCTGTGTCTCTCTCGGCAGTGTTTTCACCTGTCTTGTTTGCCTCTCCATGTTCCCACACCTGTCCTGAGTTGTGTGTTAGTGTTTGCCTCAGCCTATCTTGTCTGTTCTCCTGTCTTGTGTTCCAGCCCTTCTCCAGGTGTGTCTTATTTCCCCAAATAGCCCCAAGTGTATTTAAATCCTGTTTCAGTTCAGTTCGTTGTCAGTTTGTCATTGTTGTGTCCTTGGTGGTGCTGTTGGTTTTGCCCCCAGTGCTCAGTTCCTCATTTTTAAAGCCTGGCAATAAATGGTTATTGCTTTAGTTTCGGTGCCTGTCTGTTTGCTCCTGCGTCCTGCATCACACATGACAGATTGACAGATTGTTAAGATTTCATTTTTGTTAGTAATTGTTAATGTGTTCAGACATTACTTTTGAAATAAGGTTTTGCTGTGGGCTTTAGTTTTTACTAAATCATACGGTCAGTTTTGACTAGGGACACAAAAGATGTTATTTTTGTCATTATTTTTTTAAAATGTAGATGGTTTCAAAACAGTGTTCTTGCTAAACAGTGAAATGAGGTACTCTGTGATAAATAATACAATATATTTCGAGTATTTGTTACTTATAGTCAAAATAATACCCATATAATGCTTTAAAAAAAAAAAAAAAAAACAAGTAGTATGACCAGAAGTCAGTGAGGCCTACAGGCCATAAGTACCAAATGGAAATTAAAAACTTGTAATGTTGACAAAAATGTGACTTGATAAAAAGATAATACAACATTAGGTGATATATGTATTATGGATTTATTATCATCTAACACTGTCATTTTTGGCTGGGAACATTAAGATGATTAAGCTGAAATGAACACAACAGGAGGGTTAAGTCTCTTCATACCTCATTTCTGAATCAAAGCCTTCAATTTGAGTGATATTGCTTGGTGAAATCGCATGACACTGCACATATCTACCTGCTGTTTAGAGGAGGGTGATGAAGCAAAAGTCCACTCAATAGAGACCTCACTCAACGCTGAAGTCGTGTTATAAGTACATGGGAGTAGAACACTTTCACCCGCTGTAACATTGACAATTTCCTTGGTAGTCTCGACAGTGATAGCCAGTTCAACGCATCCTGCCAAAAAAATAAATAAATAATTAACAACAACAACAAAAAAAAAAGTTAATCAAGCTCTCATTATACTTTGTTTTCACCCAGACTCAAAAACCAATACATGGTTGTGTATGGGATAAAAACATTGCCCCACACATAACAGAACCTTCCCAAATGAATAATAATTGGAAGAAGCAAAAGAATAGTTACCCATCATGCTTATCAACACCATCACACTCAGAGTGGAGCACATCTTCACAGAAATGTTGGTTTACGCTCACAGAACTTCTAAAGATCTCTACTTTCCCAGTCTTTGCCACAGACTCCTTAAGGCTTTGCACGCAGTACCCAAACAGAGAAGAATAATGTGGCAGTGTGAGAGGCAAGGTTACAGTGTGGTAGCTAATGGACTGGCTGATACATGTAGATAACACGGTGTTTGCATATCTTTGTTTGCCCGGATGTGTCGTGGATGCACAACTTTTTTTTTTTTTTTTTTTTTCCCCTGAACCGTTTTTTTTTTTTTTCGCCCCGCAGTTTAGGAAATGAAAATGAAAAATGCTAAAGAAAGAATATCATGTAATTCAACTTCCACCTGGCCTTTGTCACTGGCCTGAAGGAAGTGTAAGCCAGAGCGCTGCAACACTCCACTTATCTTTGGAGAGTTCACTCTCTGGTGCTGTTGATGGTGGTGCTACTTATTAAAGACCGTTTCACCTTTGTCAGTTTCGCTCACACAGTGGGTTACAATGCTGATGGAGAGACAGCGAATCACACATGATTAATTGTCTGTAATTACCAGAAGCTGACATAAGTAATTAATAGTGTGGAAAATGTTGATCAGCAGTGACTGAAGGGCTGAAGGAGGGAAGCCAGTGACAATGTGGAGTCTGGAATATGGAAAAATTGCTGAAAGCTAACACTGTGGTGAGAAAATGTTTCAGCACAACAGTCGTACTTTCAAATTTGAAAAATAAACTTAGTGTTGACAGTGTAGAAAGACCTCAGAAGTGGTACTAATTTAATAAACTAATTTGGGAAATGAATTAACTCAAAATAACATCTAATAATATTAACGAGTTAAATGAAAAGAATTGTATGAAAAAGAAAAGGACAAGACAGGAGTTAAAGGAAGACAAAGTGCACAAAATATATTCAAGACTATGTAGATGTAGATGTTTGAAAATGACCTTACAAAAGTTTCATAAGTTAAAAAACAGCCCCAATTATATGATTTCATTATGAAAAGCTTTCCCTTAATCTGGATGTATAGGGACAACACTGCAAAAAGTCAAAATCTTACCAAGATTATTTGTCTTATTTCAAGTCAAAAATGTCTTATTTCTAGTCAAAATATCTCATTACACTTAAAATAAGACATAATCACCTCAGAAGTAAATTGTTTTTAGACAATTTTCACTCGTTTCAAGTGAAAATTCACTTGAAATAAGTGAAAATTTGCTTGTTTCATTGGCAAAATTTGCCAGTGGAAAAAGTGAAAATTCACTTGAAATAAGTGAAAATTAGCTAGAAACAAGAAACAAATTTTGCCAATGAAACAAGCAAATTTTCACTTGTTTCAAGTGAATTTTCACTTGAAACGAGAGACAGTTGTCTAAAAACAAGTTACTTCTGAGGTGATCATGTCTTATTTTAAGTATAATGAGATATTTTGACTAGAAATAAGACAAATAATCTTGGTAAGATTTTGAGTTTTTGCAGTGAAAACTTTAAATATCTGGGGGTGAATATTCCTTACAACCTTCAGTTAACACTACCTCCTCGGGGGTCTACCGGTGACAAATCAGGTTATAATTCAACCTCAATATGACCTAATAAGTAATATATTAAACATTTAGTTCACTGTTCACCAAAAACATGAGCGCATTCAGTGAATGCCATTAATTTAGTGTGTTCTTGCACAACACTGCCCAACATGCAATGATTGTTGAACAATTTTGATGTATGATTGTGAAGTTCACAATGAAAATCACTGTGATTCAGACCGTGACAACAATCTTTGCATTGCTTATCTGGTTCTGATACAGTCTAGCAAGTGCTAAACAGGATACATCTGTCAAAGATTGACCGAGTGTGGAAAAGGGGAAGTTACTGTCCAGATGTTCAAAATTGTGTCCTCCTATGTGAAGGAGGAGCCTAAAAAGGGCTGTAAAAGGGCTGTATGCTCCTCACAGAGCCTTTTTGGTTTGTTTGAGGGATTGTGACTTTGTGGGTCCCTATTACTGCTTTCCTTCCAGAATTTTGATTTGGAATCTTATTATTTTACTCATTTTTTTTTTTTTTAATCACTCAGCTAGTTGATTTATTACTTGTGCATGTTTAAATCATTATTCAGCATTTAAAGTAAGTTGTTTTCTAGTTGTTTCCCCTTGGGGACTGTTGCGTTGTCATGGTAAGGGGGTTTGTGGAACTGAAAGATCCCTCAGTGGTCAGTAGTAACTCCTTGTGGGTCCACAGGTCTGGGTTGAGGGGTCAGACAAAACACAATACAGCTAAACTTCTTTCAACTAGTGCAACATGTGGGGAAGACATCAGGATAAGGCAGGTATTTCGATGTTGGACAAGTACCTGTACAGGCCTGCCGGGGAACATTAACCCCCAGAGACCCATGGGGGCCATCTGCACCCTTAAGTAGGTTGTAGAGGGCTCAGTTTCAAAGCTGTGGAGTGGAGATAATCAAATGAAACTAGACGGCCTAAGGCATCCACTGGTTCCAACCTCCAGCTGCATCACAAATTAATCTTCAGGTTCCTAGTTTTCAGATGATGTATATCACTTCTGTGTGGCATATAGTGTCAACTTGCTATCTCCCTCTAAATGTCCCTTATCCCCCCTAAAAAGACAAAAATCAACCTACGGTGGGTCTGTAAAAGTTATCATATGCAACACTAGCTACCAATGAAATTCCTCAGCCCAATATCAAGGCAAAGTGTGTAATCGAGCCACCGGCCCACCAGAGGAAAGCTCGTCAGTGTGACATTGTGTGTCGCTGATGCATGAAAAATAGATGATTGTGCGGGAGAGGAATAATGTGATTTAGTATAAAGGGAGCGATAGAGTCCACCTAATCAGACAGGTGGGGTGGTGGATGGGGAAAAGACATGGACTTTCCTGTGAGAGACCTTAGTTGAAGTCCTTAACCTAACCTTTTGACATGTAGGGATCACAAAACGTGACACACCGTTTCTTCTGGTAGACCAGTGGGTGTATTACACACTTTGGCATGATAACACGTTGGATTCCTTACAATCAGCATCCATGACCTCAGTGTGAGGATAAAAACGGTCACGTGACACCTACCTATAGCTGAGGAGCATTTATGAAGAAAAAAAGTAAACAGGTGGTAAGACAATCTCAAATGAATGCTGTATTTCTCTTCCAATTCAATGTATGTCAAGCAGGCAAACACAAAGTGAATAAAATTATAAATAAGGAATGGGTGGTGCATAATGGTAGTTATATTTTGGAGCCAAGACCTATCCATTCTGACATCAGTATTGTACATCAGATCAAGAAAGTCTAAAATGACTGCGTCCATGGAGAATGCTTCCCCTTTAATATTGCATGGCCACAGCAATTAGTGACACTTTTGATCAAGGGTACAGCATATTGCCATTTATACCATTGTATAACCTTTATAACTTTATTAAAAAAGACAAAAAACATCTGAGCAAAACAACAAAAAAGAAACAGCAATAAAATATCACTACATTTTGGCTTGATTTTCTGTGTTCCCAAGCCATTTTTTCTCCAGTTCATGGTATATAATTTTGCTCTCACATGCGCACACACATATACAAATTATTTCTAAAAATATTGTGCACACAAATGATGAATTCATTTTTTTTTTTTTTTTTTTGACACAGAAATGTGTGATGTCAAAAAAATGGACACATGCAGCAATCAGCGACTTTAATCAAGATTTAAGCATTGATAAACCTTGATTGATTTTCTGTTTGTGAATATCTGAGTATTTGGGCATGCTATGAATATGAAAATTAAACTACATGGAGAATACAGATCTTTAAAAGACACTGTGTGCACAAAATGGCAAAAATATTTATTACACACCATAATCCTGCATGGAAATTAATTTGCTCAGTGTGTTTCTGTAAGTACAGTACACTGGATTACCACTCAACATACTGTGTTCACTCTTCATTTTATTTTAATCACACAAATCATTCGCCAGTTACTATTCTGAATGTGACCAGAAGGCCTGTGACCCAGCATCCCTCCAGCATGTACGAGCGCAAGGGGGGTGGGGATAGTTCCCAGAATGCAATGGAGGTTGTTGGGCCCCTCCAGCCAATCCAGGAAAGAGCTGCGCACCCTTCAAACATACTGTAGGTTTCATTTCTGGTGGTTTGAACGGGTAGAGTTCACATGTTGCCTCCACACACACACACATTTTGCCACTGTATGCTGTAGTGCGAGAGGAGTGTGAGAAGGCTCGAATTAGCAGGTTTGTCTTGATGTATGATCAACATTCAACTATACAGGTCTGTGTTCAATCACAGTCTCTTTTTATTGGATCACTTTGACAGAAAACTCCAAAGTTAATATTTGTGGCAAATATTTGTGTTTCCTTATTTGCAGCAATATTGCTTGAGTCATTAAATGCTGATTTTGCTCTAAATCTAAATTTCACTACTTCATAACAGTGTCACAATACATATTCTGTATCTGTGCAATGTTGCCTTGAAGTCATGCCTACACTGGGTGAAAAATTCAAACTCAAGATGCCACTGTTTTATGGCTGCTCTGTTGCATCAAACCGAGAACATCTAGATGTCTGCAGGACATCTTTGGCATCTTTGGAAACCTTGGGATCTCCACTAGAATTTCAAATAAAGTTCTGTGGGTCTGAGCAAAGTTCGGCCGTGCGGCATGAATTTGTGATGACAAACTCTCCGATGGGACCGGCGGGGTTGAGAAGGTTTATCAGACAGCGCAGGGAAGCAGTTCAGGACTTTTCCAGCAGATGGCAGGCCTGGCTCTTAAATGTTTAAAGCGCGTGCATGCTAGGGAGTGTGTGCGTCTTGTGTGTGTGTGCTTGGGGGAGTAGAGGGGAGCTTGAGGCAGCTGATGACAACAGAGACAAGAGCGCCACACTCTGTCCTCAACACGCCTCACTCCTCATCCTCCTTCCTTCTCGGCAGCCTCGGAAAAATAGGCCAGACATTTACCATGACTTCACACTGTCCCTACAGCCACAGAGCATACCACTTAGAAAAACAGGGATGGGATGCTGCCAAATCACATATGAGAATATGAACACATCACCGCAAACTATAGTGTGAAACATCATCTGACTCGCACACAGAGGGAAAGGTCTCCTTTGCATAGCATTTTCCCTCCTCGTTAAAAGCCAAACGCAGTGACACTGAACTATCATCTCACATTGGCATCAAATGCATAAGTATAAAACGCTGCTTTCACTGAGATTGATGTAGTTGTCCAAAAGGACCTTAAAACAAGTGAGGCATGGGACGAGTCAGAGGCAACTTTTCTTGACACTTGTCATCTCTTCCATGGTCAAAGGTGTCCTACCATGCATTATCTGTTGAAGAAAGCATGAGACAAGTGACAGAGGAGGCATAGGAAGTGAATTAAAATCTGCAAACTGCCTATAGGCGGTCAGCAGCCACACAAGGTTCGCCTATAACTTATAAAGTATGCACAGGAGAAAGGAGCGAGCACATGGCTGACCCTTACTGGGACAGAGAAGCATTAGAAAAAGTTAGGGCACATTATTTTCTCATATCCGCTCTGCTCAGTGGCATTTTTGCTAATGTAAAATCTATCTTCCAGTGACTGACACTGTCATGTCAGGGAAAATGCCACAATAAACTGAGAAGCGGCCTACTAAGACCCACAAGAAACATACACTACTCACAAAAAGTTAGGGATATTCGGCTTTCGGGTGAAATTTCAGGATGAACCTATAATGCATTATAACCTTTACAGGTGAACTTAATGTGACCTTCTGTAAACTTTTGAATGCACATGTCCAACTGTTCAGTGTTTCAGTACTTTTTGCACAAGTTGCTGTTCTCTAACAAGGAGCTTAACGGCAAAATTCACAACAGGTGTTTGATCCATGACTTGACCAATAAATTTACTGGTTCAATTAGAATTGGTATTTAAACAGTCCTCCTCATCATGCTGTTCACATTTTGACATCATGAGACCAAGACGACACCTAACAATTGATCAGCAGCACCTCGCCATTGCGAGGCTTCAAACAGGATGTTCTCAGACGGAAGTGGCCACTGAGCTTAGAGAGTCAGAGTGTCATCAGTAGGTTGCAACAGAGATACAGAGAGACTGGAAGAGTCACAGAAAGGCATAGAAGTGGACGTCCTTTGGCCACATCCCACACTGATGACCGCTTCATTGTGAACACTGCCCTGCGGAACCGGATGATGAATGCCAGTCAACTCCAGGCACATTTAAGGGAGGTGAGAGGCACCCAAGTGTCACGTCAGACCATTCGAAACCGTTTATATCAGCATGGTCTGCGTGCTAGACGACCTGCAAGGGTACCTGACCACACCACCAGGCACAGGTGTCATCGTCTTGCATGGGCCAGCGTAAATGGGCCATTTACGCTGGACGAGGAGTGTCTAGTCAGTACAGAACTGCCCTACACTTTGTGAATGGTACAGTGACAAGCCCATACTACCTGAATAATATCATTAATCCAGTCATTGTGCCCCTGCATGAACAACACAGGCCTAATTTCATCTTCATGGACGACAATGCTCCAGCTCATCGAGGTCGTATCATTAGGGAACGGCTGCTGGAGACTGGGGTACCTCAAATGGAGTGGCCTGCACTTTCTCCAGACCTGAATCCCATAGAAAACCTATGGGATCAGCTGAGTCGCTGTGTAGAGACTCGGAGCTCTGTACCCCAGAACCTCAATGTCCTGAGGGCTGCCCTTCAAGAAGAGTGGGATGCTATGCCTCAGCAGACAATAAATCGACTTGTGAACAGCATGAGACGTCGTTGTCAAGCTGTAATTGATGCTCAAGGGCACATGACAAGTTATTGACACGGACATTTTTTGTTGTGGTATGCCCATCACTGTTGTTGGCTTTTGTTTCAAGAAATTGTTTGAGATGAGGAAATCACCAGCGCATGCTTCTACTTAAATGCCCTACTTTCAAGATATAATATCACTGTAGCGTGAACTTTTTACATTTTCCGTAAATTTCACCCGAAAGCCAAATATCCCTAACTTTTTGTGAGTAGTGTATCATTTTTAGGCTACATATACTTGACTTGTGATCTTAACAGCATATAACTGAAAGATTACAAGCTGTTTCTAAAGTGATTCTTATACCTGTGATAAGAAAAGTGAGATTTTAGTGTTCAACCATTCAGAATGAGTTCTTGTGCACTGATTATTATTCATAGGGTAATGCAAATGTCGGAGGATGATGACAAGTTCAAACACAGCCGATGTTAGCTATGCTACATCCATTAATTGTAATAATTTGCTTTGAATTGATTCGGTGTTTACATATCTTCTTAGTTCTGTTCGCCATACAGAGCATTTTACATTTTCTCTTGCTTATACATGTTACCATAATCTCACTTTAAATCACCCCCACTTCCTCCCATTTGCTATACCCTAGGTTTTACTAAATGATGCCCCTGGGGGGGTGGATTTAGTGGTTCAGCGATGGCCACATTGCATAAAAGAGCTGCGTCTTAATATTTTATTAGACACATTATGTTTCCACTCTTCTTCATCTCTTCACTCTCTTTTCAACCCCCCAAACAAGAACTCCATAGCAACGTAGATGAACATCCTTAAAATGGAAAATAGATGGACATGCTTGTAAGAAAAAAAAAGAAAGAAAAAAAGACACCAGTGTACAAGTGGAACATGGCTTCTCTGGATGAATATTTTTTCTGAAGTTCAAATATGATTCTATTAAAAGCGATAGTACACTAAAATATGGAAATTTTCATTAAAATGGTTTTATTGTCATCATAGGTTGTAAAAAGCATCATGACACTACTCCTCCACTAGCTTCAACAAACAGGACTAACGCCAACACACCAAATTTTGTGTCACTGATATCAGTCCATAGTTTTAAAGAGGATTATTTTACCAATCTACTGTAATACCAGAGGAGACAAGGGCTAGCCAGGCGCTTCAGTCAAATATGCTAGATGTTGTCTTTCTCACATCGACTTCCAACAAGTCCTCCAATCCATACAACCACAAGGTTTTTTTTTTTGTTCCAGCCCTCTAAATACGACCAACAGGAGCCTTTCCTAAATTAGAAGTGTAGAATAACGAAGTCCAACCCGAGCTTGACCCGATCCCAACAGGCATCCTTGTCTTTGTGTCCGAACCCGACCCGAGCCCGAGGTTTTGCTTGTCCTCCATCACTAGGTCACATTTTCCGCCTAAAATAGCCTACGTGTTTCCATCAGTGTCGTCACGTAAAATCCAGCGCTACACAGGAAAATGCCCAGAATTATCATTTTTCATTTCATTTTTTTTTTTTTTTTTTTTTGGTGACTGAACCCGTCCCGAACCCAAACATAATTTATAAATATTTGTCTGAACTCGGCCCTGGTCGGTTATCCACACTCTATAGCGCATACGACCCACCAGAGTGTCTCTAAAGGCCCGTTTATGCTCCTTTTACGTATGAAAATAAATACGTCTGTTTCAAACGATGTAACCGTCACTGCCCACACACTTCCATGTGTTCTTTCTGTTGGCCTGGATGTTAAGCAATAAATCCACTAGAGGGCAGCTCAGAGTCAGAAGTTTCTGACAATAACAAACATGGCGACGGTGGAAGAGGTCGTAATAATGGAGCTGCTACAAAGCAGAGGCGGTGGCGGCTGGTGACGCCATGAAATACAACATGAGGACGGAGAATTCTTTTCTCCAATATTATCAGTTTTTAAAATTTCTTCCTTGTGTCCCACTCGTAGACCGGTCTCACTGTTTGTTTGCTGTTGCAAGTTTTCCTCCTTATGTTTTAAAAATGCATTTTTTTTTTTTTTTTTTTTTGGTTTATTTTGTTATTTTATTGTTGCCGTTATTTTTTCTCACACCGTTTGTTTCAGATATGAATTGTGTGTTCTGCAGAATGTGAAACCAGGGATGACGAGAGGTTAGAGGTTGAGGGTAGGTATGGAGGCTAATGTAATACAAAGAAAAAATGAATAAATATGTAGTTATGAAAAAAAAAAAAACATGTTCTAATAACATATTCCAATAAAGCACAACGCTGATGCAAAGGTATGGTCAGGCTCAGTAAAGACAAGTGATCAAGACGGCGTCCATGGTTGAGAGCACAAGAAAGCATAAACCATGAAGCTACTTCCGCTGCTTTCTGACCATTCTCCTCTATTTTTTTTTTTCCCACAGAGAAGCAACCATCAATTCCTGACCCATGTTAATGCACCCCTTCAATATTTGATGTTTTTATATGGAGTGCTGACAATAGAACACGGAAACGGAGGGCACATTTCGCCGAGCTACTTCAGTGGCTCTGTATCCATCTTCTTAACAGAGCTATGCACTCCGATCCAGCGAGAGCCTATCCATGGGAAGAAAGATGAAAAATAGGAGGAAAATCAGCAATAGCAGACCTGCCATGAGGTGTGTACATTATTATGGTTATCTTTCATCCATGCTAAACATAACTGTGGCCGGGGAGAGAGCGGCGTACATGTCCTCACTTTTCAGGTTTTTACATCTTTTCCACAAAGTCAAAGGTCATAGCAGCTGTGTATTTTGATTCGACATTTTCATTTTGAACGCAAAAGAGACTTCATCGCAAGGACATATTATTTACACATTAACTAATCTCAAGGTTAACTCGCGTAGCAGCACAGGCAAGAGTTAAAATGCCTCGTTACTGCAAGTGAGTGCGAATTAAAAGAAATCAGGGAAAAGGAATCGCTGCATTTAATCTGCTTTGTATTTGAATGAGGACGAGTCAGGAAAGAAACATGACTGAGCAGGCAGCGAGGAGAGGCCAGGTAACGTGACACATAAGCAGACGGCAGCCGAAGACCCCAGCTGATGGTCCTTTGTTGGGCTTACTGTGGCATGGGGGAAGAATCAAAGACCCCGTCTACAAAAGGGGGAAAAAAAAAATGTGTAGCTGCACGGGGTTAACACAGCTTCAAGACTTGAATTAACATTTAGAATGGAAATCCAAGGTACAGCCGGTGGAGGTGGAGCGCCATAGATCTGTGACCACATCCACTTGTAGTTCACCCAGGAAGTGCGGGACATGTGCTCATAATTCACCCCAGGCCATAAAAGCCACTTCAGAAGCAGCTGTTCCCAGGGCCCTTTATTACTTCTGTGTGTTTTTTCTGTTAATCATATACCATTTTCAAACACTATTTCAGGTGTATTTACTCAACCTGCGCTACCAGATTATGCATGTTGTTGTCTGCGGACATGGACATTATGGGCATTATTCATCATTTTATGCTGAGGGAAATTAAATAAACTTAACATTGATTTAGGTTTGAAAAAAAAAAAAGGCTTTTCTCAGTTTAAAAAAAAATACGCTGAGGGAACACTTTAGGGTCCAAAGTATGGAAATCTTTCTCAAAATTCTTGTATCCAAGTATGGCTAGCTGTAAGCCCTGTATATTTACCTGGCAAGTGTATTTTGTAATGTTTGCACAGAGGATAGTTTCACACACCTCCCATAACCATGGCAGCTTGGCTAACAAACACAACTTTGCTACCAAGCTAATAAAAAGAATTGGCTTCCATCAGACAGGCATGTGATGTACAGCTGCGGCTGTAGCACGTCCGCAGCTGAAACAGAACCAGCAGTAAAACATGCAAAAGGCCTGGCATCATAAATCATAGCAATATAAAATAAAAACATGAAAAAAAATGCAGATGATCTCTTCAAATATAACAAAATCCACCTCATCTATTTCCTTTCATCCAGCATTTCTATATTGCAAGATAAATGCAAAAACATTCATGAGAGCAGCTTGTTATCTTATTGCCGTCAAATCACAGGTAAAAATTGTGATTTTTTTTTTTTTTTTTTATAAGACCCTCACAAAGGACTCATCTCTGCTCATCTGTATAACGTTGCTGCAGTAAACTTACATGCCAAACTTTTTCATCCTTCTCACAAATCAATGACACTGACCCTGTTCAAGTACTAAAGTCCTCCGGATATTTATCAGGTATTTATCAGTTTCCACTGAAATCAATATTTCACCGTTAACCTCAATCCTCTTGTTAATACCAGCGATTGCAGATACTAACAGGCTTAAGAAGAGTCATTTTGTTTACCGATCAATTATTTGAGAGCAGGGGACAGAAAGAAAGAAAGGAGGGAAGAAAGAAAGAAAGTAAGTAAGTAAGAAAGAAAGAAAGTCCAATATTCACACCATGCTGACATGTCTTGCCAACGCATCTCATCCATGTTATCTGGCATTTCTGAAAGTATCTGGCAATTGAGGTTCCTAATAAAGTCTCAAATTGATTTGTTGTTATTGTGTGTCCTTATTTAAGTATAAGTTGTATGCCATGTTGATTTTTTTTAGTCTCTTTTGCTTACTTACTGCTCACAGACTTTCCAAAATTCCATTTAAATAGGATTAAATGATGTTTTTTTTTTTTTTTTTTATCTTATTAGTTTGTTATTTGTTTTTAATAGCGCATGTCCTAGACAACATGTTTATAGCTGACTGCATAGTATCAGCATACAAAGAGAAAACATCTGTTTGTGTAATATTCAGTGGTACATAAGTACACACTGGAAATTTAGAAAATTACTCTCTCTCCTCTTAACTGCGCCGCTGCATGCCTTTTTCTTGCCCCTATGCATCATTTATAGCTAAATAGCTATGTCTTAAAAAAGAACTGATATGGAGCAGAAAAAGGGAACGGGGGAAAAACAAGAGAAAGGTCGGCTGTAGCTATTACTTTTAACAGGCTGTGCGGCTGTTTTGCATGAGTACGGCTGACAGTCGCTATACACTGTAGCTGTTGGCAACCAAATTTGCTTTTTATTATGGTGTCATAAACAGGAAAGTAATTTATATACAGCATCTACCAAACCAGATGATTCAAAATTTTAGTTTAGAGGATTTATATTGGATAATTTTGCCGCTTTTAATAATGCTGTACATTCCCGTTGTCTTTTTATTCCTTTTAGTTTCTTGTTTTGATCACACCTTTTGTAGTAAGAGAATACAAAATTAATCATGTCCTAATGATATTCTTTATGTCCTAATTTCATGTGAGAACCATGAACAATCGCTTCGAAGAGCATTATTAGCAATCCAAAATGCGCACATGTGAAAACGCATATTCATACTCCGATTGTAAAAAACGAAACTACCAGTGTGCAAAGTTATTGAGATAAATTATATATATACTGGATCCAGCAAGCGTAACACTGGTATCCTGCCAAACCCTATGATTAGCACCACATTGTTGTAGAAATATCTCAAATATTTGAACGTGAAATAATTGCCTGCTTAGTGGTAAAAAAAAAATTCTCATTCAACTCATGCAATCATCAGTCAGTCAGACAAGAGAGAGCATATACTGTAACAACCAACAAAGCCAACAAGTCCTCCAATCCATACAACCACATAGGTTATTTGTTTCAACCCTCTAATACGATCCAATGGAACAATATTTGGTTAAGGTTAGGAAAAGATTGTAGTTAAGCTTAGGGAAAGGTTTGTCGGAACGGTTAAGATTAGGAAAAGGTCAGGGTTAAGTTTACCAAGCATCAGTCAACGTTTGCTACCACTAGAGGTCGCTTAACTTTAAAACGTCCACAAAAAGATAGATTTTTCCATTGCAATGTAATAACAAACATTATGGACCTGAAAAATTAAAAGGTGTAATGACAGGAGATGGTGCTTCTCACCATCAAATGCAAAAATATAAGCAGGACCATGTCGTGCACTTTCTTTCCAAAATCTTCCATTAGTCTCTTATATTTCCAAATCTTTGAATTCAACTGATTTCAATGTTGCTGCAAATGTTAGAGCTTAATTCTTTGTATTAAACAGCTTAATCATTAATCATTACATCTTATACCCTTCTGAACAGAAGTTGCAAGGAATGATAAAGTGTTTTGCACTTTTATGCAGGAACATCAGAATTAAATAGTATTCAAACTGCATGTCGCTTATGGGAGCCAGGAGTTCTAAGGCAATAAATCATGCTTTTATTCAATTTTATCTGCTGGCTCTTGGACTCTTGTCAGCCCAATGCGTGTTGAAGCAATATTTCCAGCCCTTAGGTGGTCACCATAAAACTCATTGGATCTCATTTAAAAGTGATATAATAACTACGGTAAATGATGCTAGTCTGAGCAGACATACAAAGGTGGAAAAGCAGGTACATGACGCAGCCTACATTTCATTCGTCTGCTTTGACTGTTCAGCTTCACTAAAATCCCACATACAAATCCCTGCAACAGCATGCAAGCTCGTGGTGCGGAGAACACACTGTGGATCTTTGTTTTTGCGATTTCCCACCTCCAGCAAGACTTCACTTAAATGTTGCAGATATGCCTTGACTCTCTGTGGCTGTGTAGAGTGCCGTTTTATACCAAGCAATAAAAAAATTGTCACATGTTGAAATAATGTGCTCCCAGCTGTTAATATCAAGCATCAGCACCAGAGCAGTTCATACATGCGGGTTATGTGTCTTATGTGTCCTGTTGCAGAAGATGTAGTTCAAGTCACACGCGTGCACTGTACTACGCTTTCATTTTTAAACGCTTTTGTAGCCAAGTTGCAGCCTAAATATCGATATCCACTACACCTCTTTTAAATTGGAATTGTTCAGTTGTTTTGCTTTTCATAGTTTGAACCCCAAATGTTGCATTGCAAGACGTGCGTGTGTACCATTTATACACGAGGCCCCGGGTTGCGCTCCTGATGATGACGTATTAGTGTCCATGACAGTCACCTCTCATGAATCACTCAAGACTGAAACTGAGGACTAATGAAGGCCATTAGAATACAACAAAAAAAAGTAACTGGATACTCTGGTGGATGTTGCCATTAATTTAAGATAATTTAATCAGGTTGTTGTGTTGCATGGGAGAGATTTTTTTTGCCAAGGGCCAAAAAACCTCCAAATCTCTGAATCTATGTAGATAGCTGATGAAGTGCTCTGAATGACAGCACACCGTTTCCTCCCCAGTGGAACGGAGTGTGTGGAATATGTTTATAATGTCTCGGTGGATCGTGACTGCTCTGTGTGTTTCCATACAATCTGTGTGCAACGTGTCAATATCTATCAAATGTCTTTTTCAAGGTTTAGTGATAATGATGCATGTCCTCTGTTCTTGTCACATTCACTACCTAAACCTTCACCGCAGCTGGAGACCAGAATACATCCACAGGGGGAAAAAAAACACATCCCAAGAAAACGAATGCGTCTTTATATATAGCTTAATGTCCTGGACCACAGCCTATATTCTGCATATTCTCACCACAGTGGATGAAAGAGCTCAACAAATGGTTTCAACCTCACCCATCCTTCTGACAAACTGAATCATTTCATACTAAGCAGGTGTAAACTTCAAACTACCCCCAGATGGACCACAGAGCTATACTGTCTCGCCTGTGCTGTTGTATCTCTTTTGTTGTTGTTGTTGTTGCTCATTTTAGATTTGCCAACAATGCAAACAATTCCTAATTAATAGTGCCTGAATTGAAAAAGGGGCAAATTCAGCAGGAGTCACTTTGCGTCTTTATTCAGGAAATAGGGTATGAAAGGAGGTATATTCTCATAAACGCGCAATGTTTTGTAATCAAATTAAAAGAAGACACTTGATTTTTTCTTAAATTTGTTATCGGACTGTTTTCATATCCAACAGTCCTTATCAAAAGCAAGACACCAACTAAGAGGTGAGAGCTCTGACAACAACCTGGAATAGCAATGGTAAATACCTGATTTTATCCTCTTATTTTGCAACATTGTATGCTATTTACCTTTTGGGGACTAATATGTGAAAATAAATTAATAAGAAGTCAAATGAAACAATGTGGTATATTAGTCCTCAAAGGGCAAATGAAAAGACATTAGCATTCGTTACTGTATAAGCCTTTATTTGTAAAAAGTCTGTTGTTTGAATGATAACCCTTTTTATACCACATACTTTAACACCTTGTATTTGTAAAAAACACATTTTGTTCAAACACCTAAAAAAGCTGATTGACACTATAACATTAATTTGCACTGACAAAAAAAATACAACTTCATACTACACAAATGTTGATTCCATGAGTACTGATACTCCAAATGAAATCAAACACCTTATTAAACAACTGAATTAAATAAGCGCCCAATGTGAACAAAACAATTACAGTACAAAAACCAAATGCATTTTTCTTCCAGTGCCAGTATATCAGATGAATTACATTTCCTTCTTATGATAAAACAACAACAACAGTAAGAATAACAATCCATAACAAATGCAACAAATACAATAAATCAGAAATGAACATATAATGAATAAAATAATTAACTAATTCATATTTAAAAATAAATGGGCTGTTGGTCTTGTGTTTTTCTTTCCTTTTTTTTTTCTTTTTTTTCAATTTGAAAGTACTGGAATATCTTTCTTACCTACTGGTTTAACAGATATATTCTCCCTGGTAAAGGCTCTTTCAAAGAGGGAGGTATACTGATGTATAACTGGGAATCAGCACAGCTTCTTGCAAGTATCATCATACAGTAATAGACAACAGACCATAACCAGAGGCAACTTATTAAAGAGAAAATGCAGGGAACACCCACTCAGTGTGCAATCACATGGCTTACGTTCAGATGCTACTGGTGAGCATCCTTTACATCCTTTGTAGTTGAAGGGCGATTGATGTTAATGCTTATGCTGAACCTGATAAAACTACAGCATGCACTTTGTGCATCTAATCCAAATTGTGTGATTTACAGTAACTACATTTAAGAGAGGTACATATTCATGATTCACATGAATCATATCATGTACCTTCCTACGTTTATGTTTTTCCTCCAGTTTTACGTACAGTTTGTTTCATAAGATTTATTGAGCTGGCTGTAAAACAAGTGCAATTTTAGCATGTAAACACTGGATCTTTCTTTTTCCTGGCTGTGGAGATGAAACTGATGGTGTGGAATAGAAAAATATGAAAATAAACCTTTCAAAACTTAGGTCATGCAAAACAAAACCTACAAGGTATACAAAATAACAAAGACGCCAACAAACTTCCTCCCAGCAGTGAGGAGTCGTCGTCTCTGTACTGGTGCGAGGTGGATGAGATTTTCTTCGCATGGTTGTGGTTCAGCTTCCCATCAGAGGCCAACCTCAGTGCTCTTAATTAACATAACAGTTGTGTGTGTGTGTGTGTGTGTTTATTTTCATCCCATTATGCATATCGTTTCTGACTGGGAGTGGTGTAATCCAGGCTGAAACGCCCTGACATGAAGGCACAAAACATCCACCTGTATGAAATCTGTACTAATGATGTTATAGAATAGCATGGCTCGTGACTATCACCACATTAGAGCCCAGCCTGGAAAAGCTGCCAAAGGTCACTACAACACCTGAAATATGCTACAACACTCTTGTTTCATACAGAGGCAAAGGAGAGAAATGAAACCAAGAGGCAAAAAGTGTATGGTTTATAGTTGAACTACTGGTGGCAGCATCATTTCTATTATTTCGCTTTGCATGACAATGAAAATAAAGGTAGTCTACTCTTTGTATTTCCTCCATTTATCCAGGAGAAAGTTGAACATGTGATCTTTTTAGCGATATTCACACAGTTCGACTTATTTATCAACTGCTGGAAATTAAGCAGCTCCACTGGGGTAACTAATTGCCTTGCTCAAGGGTATATTGATAATTTTTGCTGAGGCAGAGTAGGAAACCTATAATTGACCCTCTGATTGCCAGCCAACCTCTACATTATCACTTTATTGGTGGTGCTGCATCATCATGTACTTATTTAGGTAAATTCTTTGATTCTTTTAGACAATATGCACTCTTTAAATTCATGGCAAAGAATGGCAATGCAGGGATGAGTCAGTGCTTTGTTGATGGCTGCGCTAAACAGTATGAGGCACTGCCTTTAAAGGGTAACACAACACTAATTCACACTGCCCCCTAGAGGTTGACACTTTCAGGCATGTTGTATTTGTGGCCACACCCAATCAATGGTGTGGCAGCAGGTATTTTTAGCAGCTGTCAGTGGCAAAGTGCCTGCTGCGACATCAATGATTGGGTGTGGCCAAAGTGCCAATGTCTGAAAGTTTCAACCCCTAGAGGGCAGCGCAGCAGAGGTTTTCTGCTGGTGTCGAGTCACTCTTTAAATACAAACACAAAGCCTCAGATTACTTTGTATGTGAATGGGGAAGCCATGCTTGATGCCTGCTGCAACAGTATGTTTTTCTAACCTTTGAATGAACAACGTCGGCCTGCAAAAGTGGGAGTTTCAACCTGGAGGACGCCACCCCAATCGGAGAGAGTGAATCAGGGCACAAATTTTTGTGATAACCATGAGGATCCGTGAGGGTAAAGGTGAACCAACGCCATGCTCAGAAATGACTGACAAAAGTGGCGGACACCTCTACAGAGCGAGTCGAAACATCTTCACTGTGCGAGGACCCTGTGTTGATGTTTCCATTATTTCGTTCACACCATGTATTTCTTGTGTTTCATTTTTTAGAGGTTTCGTTTGCAGAAGTATGCCAATGCTAGAGAAGCTGTCCATGCCATTAGCAGTGAGGCTAGCTGGTATTACGAACTGCCATGTTTTTGTTCATGCATTAAGAACTATTAAGTGAAAGATATCATATTTACAGTACAATTCACATGTAATTACACATATACACTAGAGGCAAGAAAATTCACATTGAAATCAGTTCAACAGTTTTTTTCTCCTCCTCTACTCCTTGAACATATGTGTCAAAAGAAATGTATTTTCACTCTTGTATAAGCAAAAATCTTTAAAGTAAAGCATAGAAAATAAAATCCTCACAGCTTTTGGGATGAATGTGCCAATTCCATGTCCAAAAAGCAGGTAATACATGTTTTGAGTGAAATGAGTTGTGAATATATTTACTGCAAGCATGCAAGGGCTGCTAATGTTTCTCTTGTGTATGTGTTTTTGGGAATTAATTGAAGTTATGCATCTAATACTTCCAAAATAATACTTGATTAGGCATTTATATATTAATTTCTGGGAATAAGCTAACCTGAATGAGAAATTTATACTTGTTTTTTCTGATATTTAATTTGAGTTACAAAATGTTAGTGCGTTTCAGTGAACCACATAATAGATGGATTGTAGGCTTCCCTCTGGTCAAACAAATCCCACTGTTTTAGTTAAAATAACATTTATGGTTGCCTTATGTCTCACATTTTTACACGCTGAATGTGCTCTTCTTGCAATGGAGCAAGTTTTATCCTCTGGCCTCATAGTCTGACTTGATTCTCAATAAAGATCCATCATATTGCCTTTGAACAGTTTGACAAGCTGTTGTGGTCCAGACCAGTACAGAACCAGAATGATGTTGCATTCTCAGAAAACTTCTTTCTTTTTTCCTTTACTTTTAATTAATCAAACAGTGCTACAGGGCAAGGTAAGCTGAAATGTGAATGTGAATTTGCAGGCACACTGTTAATCAACACCTTACATCTGAAATACACAAAAGTGCCTGGAATATTCCTGGTTTAGACGCCAGTTATTATCGGTCAAGATCACAAATGCTTCTCCAACCCATGCAGTGTTAAATTCCAACTACTGATCTATGGAAAGCCAATCAAGATGTATTCTTCATCTGATTGTAGAAAAGCAAATGGCAAAAAGAGAACCAAATCTAGCAATGACTAGACTGGCGTCTGCTATCTTCTATTAGAAGGTTCTGTTAAAACATGTTCATGTTGGAGTGTCTCAGAGGACGATTGCTTTCAGCTCTACCTGTGAGAAATGTAATGTACACAGCACACAAATTCATATTCAGAATTCAAACTGGTATTAGCCATTCTTAAACATGGTGTGACAACCTACAGCATTCAAACAACTGATGCCATGGCATCCGGGTTCACATCAAGGAACACATAAAGCATACAAAGTTATTCCACAAGTCAATGTATCCATTTTAACCACAGCTAACCTTCATATAGCACCTTATGAAAACCCACACAATACTTGATATGTCAGCGGTCATGTACCATGAAGCAATTTTAGCCATGTTTTTAAGATTATTGACTATTATTATCTGCGATCACTGGTTGGAACACATCTGTGTAGGAACTTTACGACGACTTAAAGAGACAAAGTGGCCACTGATCAGCTTTTTTTTGTTTTGTTTTTGAAAGCACTGAGTACACATCCTCCGCTCAAAAAGGGAACAAATTTATGAAATTGTTCCTCCTCCTTTACCATCTTCATCTTATTATCCCACAGTCCCTCCTGTAGCCCCTCAGCTGTTCCCCATGTGTTTGAATACGTGACAGTTCCTCTTTCTTCATCCCTCTGTCTGCCATGCTTCATTCTATATCTTAGCACAATACTACTTCAGTCCTATTATAATGACCCAGCCGGGAGCATGACACTCCCAGTAGATCCTGTATATGCTTGTCAAGTGGAGACTGAGGTGAAGAACACATCGAGGAAAGAAGATGCTGGAGCTCAGGGGAGGCCCTCAGTGAGATCTGCACTTCAGCCGCCCCAAATAAGCATGAAAGGACACAGCCTTTTCCTCTTCCCTCTTCCCTCTGTCCAAGAATGTCCTCTGGGGCCCCTTCCCTCTATCATTGCCATCTCTGATGCTCTGCCTCCATCTTTAACTCTTAAACTCTGCTATTTGAAGACTGCGTCCTGCGTCCACTCCAACAGATTGACTCAAATGTTTGGATACTACACATTATTTTGCTTGTTAAATCGAAGCAAGCTAGTCTGAAAAGAGGAACCCCTTGCATGTTCGTCTCTGAATGGTCTGCTTTAAACTCGTATCCTAAAACAGATTTGCAAGTTCCTACAGGGTATCAACCTCGCAGAGAATAATACTTTTTTTTTGTTATGAATGAACCTGAGCACTGGGAATGCAGTGTCTGGAAGAGCAAAACAGAAAGATGATGTATATGGATTATAGGCCTTTTGGTTGTCATTTCAATTAATGGCTATTTATCACACATCTTCTTTTGTTCCAAAGCCGTACTGTATCGCTCCTGATTATTACACTGATGGTACTGATCCTTAAGGATATTAAAGTCTGTAAACCTCAAAGACAGAATCTGTGGGATGGGATTGGTTTGCGTGTGAAAAGTTGAGCCCCTCTCTCCCATGTTCTACCTGGACTACCAAATCACTGTCCCGATCAAATAATCTTCAGAACTCCACTATTCAAGTCTTAACTGAGAGAAACTGCATGACAACTGGTCAAACTGTGGGCGGATATGTTGACTCTTTTCAATACACATGTCCTTACATCTTCACTGTGGAGTAATTTCAAATCCATCATGAAAGCACCCCCCCACCCCCACCCCCCTTTTTTCCTGTCACCAGCCACAAAGCAGGATATGATGTTGATGAGTACTGCATCTAAAGAGCATGTGAATCAATAGGAGGAAATAAACAGCACAAGTATTCTTTGAAGCTATGCCAAAGAGAATACCGAATGATGAAATGTACAGAATATGTCTCACTTTTTAAACAATCAAAATGAGTAATGCATACCTTTGACTCTTTATCTAATAATGCCCTAGCTCTAGAACATGTTCTGACACTCTCCGAAATCACAGTATTTTTCAAGACAAAATCATATCTACAATAATCAGCATTTGTTTTAACCATAATGAAAAAGACCCCCCAAGGATGTGTTCTAAAAATAACATGAGAAGAGAAAGGAATAGAAGTTTGCGTTGCAACTCTGGGCAGGAACGCAGTGGTCTAACATCCCATCCACAAGGCCATCTAATGGAGACCATTAGGCCAGAGCTGATGTCTGATAAAGAGAACGATACCACTTCAAAAAACCCAAGGAACAACACATAATCCAAACAAGGTTGCTGTACATAGTAGAACCGGAGATTTCCGTGCATGTTATCCATGGGTAATGGGGTGTGGGGGGGTGTCAAGGATCTCACTCAGCTGATGCCTGAACAGACAAGCCACCACTGATTTCATGAGCTGCAGTAGAGGATTTTGATTACAATAAGTATCAATAAAAAGTCAATGGGACTCTGAGACATCTTTTCTCTCTCAAGAGCTTTCACTTTCTTTTTTTCCTTTTTTTCTTTTCTTTTTTCTTTCTTTTTTTTTTTTTTTTTTAGCAAAAATATCATGCAGTCTTTAGTTCCAAAAACCCCTGGTGGGATCTCATGTTGTTTGTTTGTTTGTTTCAGGAGGAAAAAGAAACTCAAAGCCTTGAAATTCTTCTCTCACAATTATTCTTAAACATTCAAGTCATCCTATTAATACTTTGTACAGCAGAAAGGTCCTTCAGATTTCACACGTGTATATATAAATATAATATATAGAAATATGCATATACATATGTTCAATTTGTATATGTGTATACATATTTTGGAACTGTATCAAAGCCAATTTAATGTGCTCTCAAAATATGGCCCATGATTCCTAGTGGGATGCACATCAATTCACATAGTACAACCAGTAGATTAGGTTGAAAAATCCAAAGGTGATAGGGAAAATGACCCGGGACCACTTGTCAATGGTGCTAACGTCGGCCAGATTTGGGATTTTCAACTTGAGCTTGGATGAGCGTCGTCGTAGCCGACAGTTGGCCCGGCTCCGCATGGCGCTCCGGTCCAGCGAGTGGTGGCTGAAACCGTCTCGGGGTGCCATGGGCTTCCTGAATTGGACCCCGGAGCTGTCGAAGGACATGACCGAATTCCGAGAGTCACTGACGCTACTTCCTACATCAGAAGGCATCACTTCATTATTCATCTCCAGTGTAGTGAGGAGGATGTTTCCATAAGCGTCCACCTATGAGGAGAGAGGAAAGACACTGGACGTCAGGGATGAACAAAGTGTCTTGCAAGAGCCCCAAAGTCCCCTTACCACTGAAACTTACAGTAAACCTTCCCACCCCAAAGCTTTCAAGCTAAAGCAAAATGCAGGGATGATATGGAATGTAATTTCTTGCATGCCACAGAGATTTCTAAATAGTTAACTCACATCTTCTTTCTTTTTCTTTCTTTTTTTTTTTTTTTACAGACATCTAATAGTGTTATTTTCACTTGCAATACAATTAAAATGAACAACCTAGTCATCTGGCTTTAATGTGACCGCTGTCCTACAGCTCATATGATTTCTAAATACATGTACCCCAACTTTTCTTTGTTCCTCGAGATACAGATTTCTTCGCTGTGTAAATGACCTGAAGGTGTTGGTTTGAAACGGCACGGAAATGGAGTCCTTGCAATGTGAAAGAAAAATGAAGAGAACATTAAAACGCCTATAAAATACTGGCAAATAAGCACATTTTCTAAAAATTACACAATGCATAAGACAAAGTTAACAGGAACAACTCTGAGTAAGCACAGCATTTCATACTTCACACACAAAAACAGGGGGCTTCATTCAGTCTGACCACTTTAGCTTGTACCATTGAACATTTTTCAGTGCCCTCTGCTGTATTTTGATGTTTTGTCCAATTAAGTGAAAGCTGGCAAATGCATGCTAAAAAAATTAATAAATAAATTAAAAAAACAAGGTAGCAGAGTGAGAATGAATGAAGCCTAGAGCATAAACGTAGACAACAATCTAAATAAGAAATGAGAATGTTTACACCACTGTTGAGCTAGATGAATTGCTATCTCAATGAAAACGGCTATGCTCAATAAAAAGCAGTCAGTGCTTGAGGGAAAAGCAATGGATGATGGTTGGTGAATGCATATTTGGCTGTGGTGGTGTCAGTATGCTTCTGGAAGATTACTATAGGGACTATACATGTCAGTCTTTGAGTAAAATGACCAAAGCTAGGCTGAATTTGATATGAAAAACACAGTTGTTTTACACTCAAACTCTGATTGACAATAGAGAAGAAGAGTGGAAGAGCGAGGCAGCAGATGAAGATGCAAACCTGTTCCCTCAGGCGCCTCTCTTCGTATCTTGGGCGCTCATTGTTGGCTTTGTTCAGCCTCTCATTGATTTTCTTCTGTTGCTGGGGGCCCCGGCCAAAGAACACGTAATTTACAAAGGCATATTCAAGCAGGGCCAGGAACACAAACACAAAACAGCCCATGAGGTAGACGTCGATGGCTTTCACATACGGGATCTTTGGGAGAGTCTCCCTAAGGTGGGTGTTAATTGTTGTCATGGTAAGCACCGTTGTCACACCTAAGTACAGCACAAACAGAAAGAAATGACACCCGGTGAGACACACACACCGTTACACATGGTAACTAGGCATTTCATCTTCAAAATCAACAACTAATCTACTCATTAGCTGGGCTATGCTTTTTTTTTTTTTTTTATCAAAAGACCTTCAGGTGGAGAACGCTAAAACCTTGGAAAGTTCACATGGTTTACAAACTTCTTGTGAGGAAGGTTGTTACATAAAAACAGCTGGAGTCTGCATTCTCCACTGACATTAACAAGGAAATATACTGATTTTCCACTTGTACCTTGTCTCCATATGTCTAAAATTTAGCCTGTTGAATATATAAACTTACACACTGGTCTCACAGAAAAACATGAAATGACCGTGACTTTCTTAACAATGCACTACGTGGTGGTGTCACGCAATGGATAAAAATATTGGCACCACTGAAATAATGCCAATGCAAATTAGGACCCTGAGACATGTTGGACACAAATCTCAAGTCGTGAAAAAGTGCATGTCAGGAGGTTGATGTGGTCGGGTCAATCAATGTAACTTTCAAGTTGGCCTGAGTTTGAATCCACTTTGAGGTGAGACCAGAGTTTGTTTCTTGCTTATATCAGCATTGGCATTTTTTCTGTGATGCTGGCACATAAGTTTATCTATTCCACAGCAACACAACGTAATGTGTTGTTAAGAAAGTCATGACCATTTCACGTTTTTCTGTGAGACCTGGTTGTTTGTTTCTTGTTTAACTAGCCAGGCAACAAACTGAAAGCAAATTCACAAAATAATTCCAAGACAAGCTCCTGTTTTACAGTGCGTCTGCCATTCGCGCTGCTTATCCAAAAGCAAGAGGGCCATGAATAACATTTTTAGAGAAATGTTCGCAGTATTTGGAATTATTTTTTTTAAATTTTGGACTGGTAAAAGTGAGGCAATGTTGTTGCACATATCAGGCATAAATACAGTATTTAGATGAAAAGAATAGCCAAATTGATGACAGGACTTTTGAGATCTTGGCCATTGTTATAAATTGCTATAAGTTTGTATGTGTTTTGGGATCACATTTGGAATTCAGGGAAACTTCAAGGCCCCAAAATCCTCCTCCATCATCACTACAGAGTAGTCTTATATGAATGGTATGAAATATATGTGAATTATGGTCCTGAATGGATCTCAAAGTGAATTCTGTGCCAGTGACGTTCCTAGTGGCAGCAGAGGAGCCAGACACAGTAATTCAGACTAGAGAAGGCAACATAACAGGGAGGGTCACTAGTGAGAGCTTCACTGACCACTGTGGTCATGTGACAGTCTATAACTGATTCAAATGAATAATATAATGTTTACGGAGAGTAGACATAGACACTGCGTCTTCCTAAACTGAATTTTGTAGAGCAACATGACAGTAGTTGCATTATTTACTGGCTGTTTGGACATACACATTACAACATGAGCAAGTATTTCTCAAGAGAGTAACGGGATGGGAACAAGACTCATCGCTCTATATCTTCAACTTGTTGGACAAAGTTTACAGTTACTTTCAGTGATTACAATCAGTCCTCATGCCTGGCTTATGGAAACCATAACCACAGTTCCATAGGGGCAATACAAACAAATGGAAATAATAAATGTTGCTTGTAGCCTATGGGTACCTGATTCACACATCCTGTTAGTAATAACAAAAGCAGGAGTATTGACCCTAGAAATGAAAACTGCTTAATGAAATTGTAAGAAAAGTAAAGGTGATAATTGGGTTATTATGTGCCTGAAAATGTAAGTTGAGATAATGAGGCAACTTTGCTCATTGTATTCTTTGGGAACACTGTGAAGTTCAACAATACGGTGGTGGCTGTGCCTTACCCAGGGCTACCCGAGCTGCAGAGGCATCATAATTGATCCAGAAGGAGACCCAGGAGAGGATGGTGATCAAGATGGAGGGCATATATGTCTGCAGGATGAAATAGCCAATGTTCCTCTTAATCCTGAAACTCAGCGACAGCCTTGGATATGAACCTTAAAGGAGAGAGGATGGAGTGATGGATTGGGAAAGAGGAGGGCAGAGAAAACACATCAGTAAAAATGAGAGAAGGGGGAAATGTTGGCACAACTTAAAGAGTTCCAAAGTCTGCACTTTGACAACACGCGGGGTAGTCATTTCTCCATTTGTTCAGATCGAGCACTTAATTTCCCCAAAGCGATGGATTCCTTTCCAGGGACAAGTTCGATTCCAATTAAACATGGCAGAAAGTCGCAAACACGGCAGATTTTTCTGCAACCCCCTATCTCAGCAGGCAGCTCCAGCATCCCTTTGAGAATTGTCACAGAGAGCTGCTCTGCTTTTCTTTAGCACTTTCTCTGTCCTCTAAACATTAGCAAAAGGGCATTTAAAAAGGTGCGGAACAGGCATACATGTCTTTACAATACTTAAGGAAAATATAAGCGGTTGTGAGGTGCAATAAGTCAATGTACATTTTGAAAGGAAAAAGTCAGTCGGCTATGGCAGGACATTAACTAGTCTGTTGAATACAGTGCAATTCAAACAACCATAACAATAAGATGTTGATGCAAAAAAAGCAACACACACCCTCAGGACCGGGACTGTGAACTTAAGCTACAGTGATATATGTACACCCATGAAAACAAGCTGAATTGCCACATATATACAGTAAATTGTTATATCCAGCTCTAACTAGTGCTTTTGTATGCCAAATGCATCACAATAGAAAAGAGCTTTACGGTAAGTGTGATGGTTTTAATCTAAAAGGCCATCTCCTATGAGGAACACAGAATGACAAATGACCTCATCATCTCTGGGATCCTGTAAATCTTTTAATCAATCGATACCTTAGCACACATGTTTCATCAAGTCTGAGACAAATGAACAAGAACACACAAATACATCCCGGATTAATGGCGGCAACATCACTAAATGTTAATAAATTACACCCAACTGAAACATGGGAATTACCCTCCTGAAGCTGCGAAGTTGCTTATGGGATACAGAGGTCGAGAACAAATGAGATTACCAGTACATGCACACAAAGCCTTTTTTTCTGAATTGCTAGTGCACTGCTTTTGTTGTTTTATATGGCTTTGTAAGCTCTTGTGTTTGGGGCAAACCTCCTAATGCCTAACCTAATCACTGCATAAATAGTGCTATGATGCTGTCAGTGAAATCCACCTATTCGAATACTGTATTATCACTTAACTGCGACCCTGCAATGATTTGTATATTCTATTACCCAAAGTCTGTGGTGCACTACTCCTTTGTGAATCAACTTGAGCTGTATTTGTTAATATGTTTTAGTCAGAAAGTTTAATTCTTGGACATTAGCAATGGTTATTAAAGTAATCCTGATTCTCTTTGAAAAGTAGCATAATTAAAATGTTTCAAAGGTGCACTATACAAAATCGAGGGTCATTTGAAATAACAAAGTGTTTAGACTCAACTGATAAAACATGAGAAATAAGCATGTTATTTATCAGTGAGTCAGGCGGGCAGTGAGAACCATGCTGACTCAACCTTTGAATTTCATGCTTATCCCACATTTGAGTTGAGTCTAAAGGGGTCATCGTAGTTCACCTTTAATTCCTCTCACAATGGATGAAAAGGCTATTATAACTGAATCAATGCACAAGTTTAACTCAGTTACTGAGAAATAGAGCTAGCAGGTCAGCCTAAGCTTGATACTTCAGTAGCATTTGCTATTTTGCATGCAAGTCCACCTCCTCTAAACGGCCTGTGTGCCAGTAACCAGCTTCAATCTGCTCCACTGAATAAGCAAATTCTCTTTCTACCTAGCCACAGTATAATAATGTTCCCAACACTAGCAATGATGTGTTTAATAATGCCCACAGTCATAGCTGGGAGAGACACACACAGATGATATGATTTATCGAGCAGGTATATTCAAAATAATTTAGTGATGTAATGGACACATTCGGCTCAGTTAGGTTTCACGAGTGAAGGTCTTACCTGTAGTAAACCTGACTTCCCTGGACACCAAGCGGATGTCCACAATGGAGAACTGAGGTAACTCTAACTTGTCAACCCCCGTCACAGCGTTGTTCCCTCCTTGCCAGAAGAACACTATGTCATCTGTGGTATATCCATCTGTGTCGGGGCCAGGGGGAATTGGCAGAGGAGTGGAGAGCAAAATAAAGACATGAGGAGTGTAAGGGCAGTGGCAAAATTAATACAGCAGAAACAGCCATGAACGGTTAACCATGCTTGTTTTTAAGCTCTCTTGTAGCAGCGTACTGAGTGGACAAATCAAAAAATTATTTACATGTATTCTATTTGACTCAAAGTCAATCAGGCCTCAACAACCTCAGAAAACATGAAAAAAGTCTTTTGATTGGTGTAGGTGGTGATCAGACTTCTAGAGGTGATTGCATTGTAAGAATCTGTGACCACATCTGGAAATTTATGAATATAATCTTAATCTTCTCTGTAAAAAACAGATGCAGTATTTTTGGTGTAGTGAATACTCTCAAATCAAAAAAGATAATCTGAGCTTTCATGCCATCAATTCACATATGAAGCCAAAACATAATGATGTGTGTTGCTATCCAGCTCACAGTTTTGTGAGCAGAGCAAAGCAAAATGAGACTGCACAAACTCACGCCCCGTCACTCATTCATCTTCCTCATGCCTACTCTAGAAACCCCCCACCCAAAAAAAAAAAAAAAAAAAAAAAAAAAAAAAAAATCTAGCTAACCCGATGCATGCAGGGTTAGACAACCCAGCATGCCTTTGTCTTTACTCACTAAAAATTTGTGCAGCACATTATCCTGCTTTGGGGCAGAATCTCCTCTCAGAATAGAGAATTAATTTTTGCTGGTGGCCACACTTGGCAACATTCTCTTCCTCTGCTGCCTGCTCATCTCTGTTTTTCAGTCATTTTGACCTAATATCAGTACTGTAACTTATCAAACCAATTCTTTGGTTTGGTTTGATTTGTCACATAGAAGCTGTGCAGCCAAGCATGGGAGGGGAGCAGTTTTGGGGGATTTTCTGGGTAACATTTCTGCCAGAACATGGCCACTTGCCCAGGTACAGCCATTCAGCATGGAGGGTAGCACTGCAACAAACTGGGGCATCCTTGAATGATAGACATTCCCGTCCAGACTCCCAAATAAGTGTGGCTCTGCTCCATGTTCGGCTTCATATGCTCTGCTGTCCAGATTCTTATGGAGCTGTAACGCTGTATGCATTTCGAACATAAGTAACGCATGAATAT
Organism: Myripristis murdjan; assembly: GCF_902150065.1. Classification (NCBI taxonomy): domain Eukaryota; kingdom Metazoa; phylum Chordata; class Actinopteri; order Holocentriformes; family Holocentridae; genus Myripristis; species Myripristis murdjan. The sequence goes on from NC_043993.1 coordinate 25,303,175, forward strand.
TCATTAACATGTGTCACTTCGTATAATTCAACCGCGCCTTCTCAAGAGGTACAGAATAACTGGCAGTCGAATTAACTTTAACCTCAGCAGCAGATTTATGTCAATGGGATAGTTTATTCATTCACTGCAGAGCCATTTCTCAGTCAGGGAAGTGTTGCTACATTTCACATTCCACTACCCAAGTCCCAAACCTGGATGACATTACGCTCACAGAGGGACCGGGATTCATTACCTTTAAATCTCTTGCTGAGGTTAAGAGGTAAGGAAATGTGACATTGTCCATGAAATTTAAGCAACCTGCTGGTCCTTAATCAATCAAATTGATGGCTAATATGCTCTATTCCCAGCAGAACAGAGCATCCCATGTGTATAAATAGCAGATATTCTTGCAACTTTTAGTTCACGGTGTATCCATATTTCATTTCTTCCGATGCCCAAAGGGTGAAAACTCTGCAGTTTAATCATGAGGAACAACAACAACTAATATCTGGTATATTGAACAGCTTTGCTGATTGATGGAGTGATCAATGAAAATGATCAAGCAAATACAATTTTTAATTATAACACTAGAATATGATTCTCCAGGACATGATTTATCTTAATTAAAGCCCTTGAAAAATGGATAAACGTTTCCCCTATCATGAGCAGTGATGATTGCCTCACCCACTACTGGGACAGGGCCACCCACCACTGGGCAAAATATGATAATTTTATATTGATCTAAATTTATTTAGATTAAAATATATATATATCAAAAAGTAGGGTTGCCAACCATTCTGTAAAAAGAGTTTGTTTTATATTTTTGAGAGTCAATCCTATGCAATCAATCCCACCCCATCCCCCAACCCTGGATCAACAGTTCTTCACCACCCACCACAAAGAAATTTATAGAGGAAACGCTGGACATGGAGCATTTTATTTCATATTCACTTAAGTTATATTGTTTAATATCATGTCACAGTTTGAATGGCTTGGTAATAATTCACGTAGAGTTCAATAACACAAAGAGCAACATCACTTTCATTTTTTAAAGAGTACGTTCAGCGACTCAATCAGACCGTTCAAAGTCGTGCTCTAGCCTTAGATCACTTCTTTATGCCAGCTAAACAGGGAGATAGCCAGAGCCTTAAGTTGGTAATTTTTCCTATCTTCCTCATTTATAATTTATATGTATGTGTACCTATTTGATGAAAACCTTCCAGGCAGTGCACATATCGGTAACGGTTGAATGAAAGCCACATTTCTCTATAATGGTAGCTGTAATAAAACTCAGCCTCAGCATCTATGTGCAGTGTCGGCATTTTCCCTGTGCAAAAAAATGCACTGCATGTATAAAAAAAAAAGCCTAATCTAAGATCATACACTATATGCACAAAAGTATTGGGCCACAGTTCTTAATCACTGAATTCAGGTGTTTTATTCAGTTCTGTTGGCACAAGTGTATAAAATTAAGCACCTAGTCTGCCTTTACAAACGTTTGCGAAAGAATGGGTTGGTCTAAAGAGCTCTCTAAATTCGAGCTTGGTACTGTAACAGTAATGTGATAGGATGCCACCATTGCAAAATGTCAGTTTGTGAAATTTCTTCCCTCCTAGATATTCCACGATTAATTGTAAGTGGTATTATTGCAAAGTGGAAGTGTTTAGGAACCACAGCAATTCAGCCACCAGGTGGCAGACCATGTAAAGTTACAGAGCGAGGTTGCTTAGTGTTGAGGTACCTAGTGCGTAAAAGTTACCAACACTCTGCTGACTCAGTAACTGCAGAGCTCCAAACCTCCTCTGGCATTAACTTCAGCATGAAAACTGTGCGCCAGGAGCTTCATGGCATGGGTTTACATGGCTGAACAGCAGCATGTAGGCCTTACATCACCAATCACAATGCCAAGTGTCAGATGGAGCGGTGTAAAACACGCCGCCACTGGACTCTGGAGCCGTGGAAATGTGTTCTGTGGAGTGATGAATCATGCTTCTCTGGCAGTCTGATGGACAAGCCTGGGTTTGGTGAATGCCAGGAGAACATTACCTGCCTGATTACACTGTGCCAACTGTAAAGTTTGGGGGAGGAGGGATAATGCTATGGGCTTGTTTTTTTCTGGTCGGCCTCGGTCCCTTAGTTCCAGTGAAGGGAAATCTTAATGCTTCAGCTTACCAAGACATTTTGGACATTCTCTGCTTCCAACTTTGTGGAAACAGTTTGGGGAAGGCCCTTTTCTGTTCCAGCATGACTGTGCCCCAGTGCACAAAGCAGCTCCATAAAGGCATGGCTAGCTGAGTTTGGTGTGGAAGAACTTGACTGGCCTGCACAGAGCCCTGACATCAACCCCAAACACCTCTGGGATGAACTAGAACAGAGATTGCAATCCAGGCCCTCTCATCCAACATCAGTGCCTGACCTCACAAAAGCTCTTCTGGATGAATTGACAAAAATTCCCACAGACACACTCCAAAATCTAGAAAGCCTTCCCAGAAGACTGGAAGCTGTTCTAGCTGCAAAGAGGGGACCAACTCCATGTTAATACCTATGGATTTAGAATGGGATGTCATAAAAGCTCCTGTAGGTGTAATGTGTAGGTGACCCAATACTTTTGTCCACATAGTGGATCAAGCCTGTCTCTACCAGACTCCTTACTGATTTTACATTTTTGCTAATAAACTTATTTAAAACAATGATATCCAAGGTCATTGTGGTGCTTCCAGAGGGTTAAGATACTATGAGTTTTGTGTGAGGCACAGGAACAGGAGTCACATGCTGCAAACACTCACAAATTGCGGTTTAAAAATGACCATTGGAGATAAACGTGGTGAATGTGAGCAAATATGAAACTATATTGATTTAGTCAATGCATTAGGACTATGTGATTTATGGGTTCACAGCCATGGCGAATGTCAGGTGAAGGCCCCCAAAATTCAATTTTCCTTTTGCCCTTCAAAGGTCCAGGTGGCCCTGTCCATCTGTCAGGCTGAGGAAATAGTAATCAATACCTATCACCACACGCTTTGAATTTTTTCATTTGTCAAAGGAAGTCATTGGCTTTGGAGTTAACGCATGTATAACAAATGACTCACCGGGGTGAGGATGCCAATAGTTCTACAAATTACTTATTTAAATGATGTAAATGATCGCCTAAGAGCACATATACCCTGTGAACATACACATAATATCTTCTACAATCAAAATTGTGATTGCCTGTAAAATTCAGAGATATGCTGTAAGTTTACGTCAGTGGTAACTGATAAAAAAAAGTCTTTCTGACGTTCATGCTAAGACGCCGCAGAGGGCAGCTGTAAGTTAAAGCATGGCAGGCATGGGGGTTGGTTTATGAATGACGCAAGGCGTGTCAAGATTAGATTAGTTTGCATTACTCACAGCTTTCAATTTCCAGGGTGCAGTTCTGCTCGTCAAGAGGGTACCTCCTCAAGTCCATCATGCAAGCAGCAGTAGTGGTTATTCTGTAAAATAAGAAGAGTGACAAATGCTCTGTTACCTTGGTAACCTTTTTCAAAGACAATTCATTGGCATTTCTGTTTAATTTGATGGTGTAAAGTAGAAAAGGCAGGAGCAGGCAAGAGAGGGGACATGTGACAGAAGGACATGAACTTGATCTGAAAAGCAGCGAGTGGATTTTTAAGAATAGTAAACATACTCAGGGCAAAGCTCATTAAAAGTAATTATTTTGCAGTTGTTTTGTGAAGCCATGAATTGGGGCACGACAGTCCAGCAGTTCACTAACTAACTTCTCTTTTTCTGGCATGAAACCTTTATTAACATTTATCTCAGTAGGTTTGAATAAATGTACTGCTATAAACTCATGTTACTTCACAGAATCCGTTTTGCATTAGATATGGTCAAAGACGTTTGAATGCAAAATGCATGTATCGTATTCATTTTCTCTACCCTCTTCAACCTATTCAGGGTTATGAGGGCTGAAAATTAGTTCTACGTTTTTGTTTGTTTGTTTGTTTGTTTGTTTAATTCCAGCAGCACTGATATACACATTATTCTGAGCCCTAGGGTATATTCCTTTAAGCACAAAAACAAAACATTATGTTTAAATTTATTTTAGGTCCAGTTTCTGTTTTGAAATGATGATGATTTTGAGACTGTGATTTTCGGGGTGCAGTGGCTTTTCTTTTATTTGTATCACTCTCTGCCCCGCACCTGTATTAGATTTTCTGGAAGTGTGTTTTTATTGCTACTTCTTGGAAATGCGTTTCTGCCAGGTAGGTTTATAAATGATGTATGCATTACAGTATATTCAATTTCAATAAATCCAGTAGCCCAGGAAAACAGCACTGGCCACAAATTATACATGTAGGGAGTTCTTGGCATTTAACTGAGATATTTACTGGTGCAGCACATTTTAGTAATTACATCTGTGCTGTTCATACCAGCTGGGATGTGTTCATCATACCAGCTTTCACTTGCGTTCTGCCCTCCTGTGTCCATGAAACAGAACAATTAATTTTCAACTCATCATCATCTCTGTGTCACAAGCCACTGGCATATTCACTGGGGAAGTTTTGTACAGTTTATGCTAAAGGATGACAAGAGCGGTATGAAGCTTTAAAGCACATTTTACATTTTGGATAAATTATTTATCCAACTTTGGTCAATGCCGCTAATGCTGCTACAGTCTGGTGTCTTACAGATTTACATCAGTGTGTTGAACAAAAATCTACCCGTACAGAATTAATAATAGATAATGAGCTGTTTGCATTTTGAAGGATATTGCTTAAAGACAGAGTGAGCTTGTAAATTGGTCATGGTGGGGTGAACAAAGTGCTGTCTGAGGGTAATTGAAAAACAAAATATGGTCTGCTGAAGTAGACTGGGTCAGATTAACACACAGGCATGAAGAGCTGCTGGGCCCGTGATAGTAGAAGGCACCAGAAGGTTAGAGGAAATAAATAAATAAACAAAATATATATTTATAATTCGCAGTGACACTGAGCTTCATTCTGCTGCACAAGCACTAAGCAGCCCAAGCTGCATTCTGCCCTGCTATACGGTACCTCTCTGCTGAATTAAAATGCTCCTGTATTGAGAGTGCAGAGCAGGACTACACAGTATGAGAGGTAAGCATCGTGCGTAATTAGATAAATAGGAAATGCCACGCCTTGGCAATCATAATTATCACACAAAAGTTTAGAAAATGCTTTCACAGCTCATTATAACCTCAACCACAGCCTATATTTTTAGCTATAAAGTAGTCAAACATTTACAACAGTTACACAAGCTGTATAATGAACAAAGCTGCTAAGCTGGCCGTGTTAGTAAATATCTGATCTGTGAGAGGTGTTGCCAACTCAACCCAAGTCAGTCACATCCTCAGCAGTGACACAAGGAAACTATAAACAGCATACATTCAATAACCCTATTCCGAATTTCTTTGCACTAGATAGCTCAATTCAATGTTAATAACAGCTATAGACGCTGATTTAACATGGATACTGTGTAATATATGCACGTACAGTAACTATTTGATAGTCTAATCACAACCCGATGGATTTCAAGCGTAGTGTAGCGTAGCAGCCATCTGTCTACCAACACATTTTAATCAAAGCCAATCATGCCTTCGCCCTACTGTCAATAGACACTGCATTTTAACTGCTACAAAGGCTCTGGGTCAGCCAGGATCAAGACCGATATGAGAACGTATGCCATTTTTTTATTCATGTGAAATAATTCTAACTTAAGTGAGACAATGGCAAGAAAATTAAAACAATGAACTGTATTGCACTAATCCAGCGCAAACTATCCCATCATATGTTTGTATTAAGGTGATTATTGTACATTAAATATAAGACAACAACAAGATGTTGAAGTATGGAGGAAAGGAGTGGTCATAATTGTGATAAATGTATAAATGTGATAAATCTATTCAATATTAAATACAATAATAAATGCATGTAATCTGAAAGTAAATGAGAAAGTCTGTGCGCTGACAAGAAACTATTTCCTCATTTGTTTATTTCCGTATGTCTGCCTGTAACTACTGTGAGACTGTGTCAGTCAAACACATATGGGGTTCTTTTACACTCCAGTCACTGATTGTTGCCCTAGTGCTTCACTGCATTGGATTTGCCTCACTTGGCCGACAACAAAACAACTTTGTAACACACTTCAAGTCCCACCACACTGTCAACATAACTTCACAAGTTGGCCACTGCCAAGAGCACTGGCCAGGCAAAAAGCTGCAAGGACTGACATTGTGATATCTCTGGAGATTCGACTACCAATGCAGAAAATAACGTTCATTCCCTTGATTACCTGATTTTCCCTCCCGGTTCAGGAGTTCACTGAGTTCACTAAACATCTTATTAGAAATCTTTGAAGCAGGAAATTCAGAAATTGAAAATAGTTAAGACGAAACCCTGAGCCCTCTTTGGGATTATTCTGAGCTAAATGGTCTGAATTCAATTGCTGTTGCATCTGCTTGTGCATTTCATTTGTGCAGCATCAAACCGAGTCGTTCCAGCAGTGTTCGTGATGAAAAATGTATGTTCATACATTTTTTTAAATCATTTATGATTATTGTTTGTATTACAACTTGTTGCAATGCCTGTTGCAAACATGCAAACATATACAAAATATCTGATCTGCACTTACACTACTCACAAAAAGTTAGGGATATTTGGCTTTTGGGTGAAATTTATGGAAAATATAAAATGTTCACGCTACAGTGATATTATATCATGAAAGTAGGGCATTTAAGTAGAAGCATACACTGGTGATTTCCTCATCTCAAACAATTTCTTGAAACAAAAGCCAACAACAGTGGTGGATATACCACAACAAAAAATGTCAGTTTCAATAACTTGTCATGTGCCCTTGAGCATCAATTACAGCTTGACAACGACGTCTCATGCTGTTCACAAGTCGACTTATTGTCTGCTGAGGCATGGCATCCCACTCTTCTTGAAGGGCGGCCCTCAGGACATTGAGGTTCTGGGGTACAGAGCTCCGAGCCTCTACATGGCGACTCAGCTGATCCCATAGGTTTTCTATGGGATTCAGGTCTGGAGAAAGTGCAGGCCACTCCATTTGAGGTACCCCAGTCTCCAGCAGCCGTTCCCTAATGATACGACCTCGATGAGCTGGAGCATCAAACACCTGATGTGAATTTTGCCGTTAAACTCCTTGTTAGAGAACAGCAACTTGTGCAAAAAGTACTGAAACATTGAACAGTTGGACATGTGCATTCAAAAGTTTACAGAAGGTCACATTAAGTTCACCTGTAAAGGTTATAATGCATTTTAGGTTCATCCTGAAATTTCACCCAAAAGCCGAATATCCCTAACTTTTTGTGAGTAGTGTATATCATTGTAGTTTTAAAAATGACCATTCCCATAAAAATACTAAAGTAGAACTCAAACAAAAAAAAAAAAAGCCTCCTGGGTTCTGAAGCTCCAGGCTCTTGAGCTCCGCCTGTAGCTGCACATCGAGCATCGTTTCCGGCTGCGACAACCCACTGCTGTGATTCTTCGTGATTCTTGCACACATATTTCTACTGCAGAGACATATGTGTGTGTTTCCTGGATGAAGGTGTGTGTGTGAGTGTGTGTGTGTACTTGTGCACATGTGCTGTCGTTAACTATCCTTGTTGAAGTCCTCCATTAAAACCAATGGGAATAAGCTCCATGTGCAGATGCTCAAAAACAGAAATTATTTGACGCAGCATCTGCTATAGGTGACATAAAATAGGTTTGTGTTGCATGCTTCAAAAAGTTCAAATTCTCTAAAATCTCACTGCATACATTCATCAGGTGATAACACATATTTTACTAAAAAATAATTCAACGTGATATTTTAGGACATGAGAATTTTTCTTCCATTAAATGTCAACAGTTAGTTACCAGGCACCATCTTTTGCACCATCTGTCTCAAGTTCATCACATCTGACGCACAAACATGTGACATCTCTGTAAAGCTTAGGTTGTCCTCTCGAAGGGACATTAAGAACTTTCATGACAGCATGCAGTCTGGAGGATACCGCTCCAGATCTGTAATGTCCACCACAGAGGACACAAATGCAGTGGCTGGGTCCAAGCAGGATAAAGACTTAGGTTTTCTGAAGATAAAATATTGTGGAGCTACACTAAAACTACCAAACATAGAAATTAACTTAAACTGAAATACGGTCTCTGTGCAGTTGGATATGCCAGTAGGGTCGAATAAGAGTGAACTTGCAGGATCCCATGATCCACTGGATTTGAAATGTTGTATACTCGCAGAAGAACATCTGAAATTACTGATACTGATGATAAACAATACTTTTTTGGAACATTTGTAAGAATGAAAGCACTTCCACCCTTGTCCAAATGAACACAGAATTATTATAAACTATAACTTCTGTATTAAATTGTAATTTCAAGAGTTAATTTCAAATTGCTATGTATGTATGTATGCACTTTTGGAAATAAAATGATAATACAATATCTCTAAATTACAGTTCATGCAGGCAGTGCAATCATTTTGTCCACCAAGGATTTCACTTGATCTTCACTGACAAACAGCCGATTCCAACAATACCTGAGAGCAGGGTGAACTCAAAGTGCACATGGAAAAAGGTTTGCAGAAAATAATTCAGTTCAGGTTAAATATGCCATGTGCCTTTTTGCTCTGTAATAGTGCAAAATGCTCAAACTACTTAGAGAGGAAATTGCCACAACCTGATACATCAGTGTAGTGGGAATATCAGGCTTATGACAATGTTCATAACAAACAAACATTATTTCCAAACAAAAGAGGATTTGGAGGTTAGGACAGAAGATGATAAGAGGTTTTGAGTGCATGGAAGGGTCAGTGTTAACAGGCAAGCTCAAGTTGTATGGTCTGGGCTGACATCCTGACTTACGTGGCTTAATTCTGAGAGTGCATAACAAAGATCGAGAGGGTAGATAGAATGATTAGCTTGTGCTGTCCCAAACACAGGATCTAAACACAAAACGGAAGTGCAGCTCTGGCACTAGCAAGTGGGCTCGTGGTGGCCTCAGTTTTGGTATAATCCAAAATGAAAAAAAAAAAAAAAAAAACAGAAATGACGGAAGTTGTAGCAAAGCGATCAATGAAATGAAGTGAGCATGCGTGCCAAAACAGAGACAATCTATGAACCTGGAAAATGTGGAGAGGTAAAAGCTTAACAAGGAAGCATCTACAGTTTATCAACGGGACATCCTATCATGTGCTGCCATTACTCTGACACCTCAAGCAGTGGCAATATCCTACATGTCCTCTGTGTTCATGAACAGGAAAGACATGCTGCAGTCTTCCTCGTGGACAATACACTTGGCAATCCAACAAAGTTCTGACGTCCCTGGCAGCGGCAACTGAATGTAAGTGAAAAGAAATGAATTCTTTACCCACTGGCAGAGAGAACACTGCACGTCAAATAGGCTTTATATGAGACAGTTAACAAGTCAGGAAAGAATCATCATGGAGTAAGCACGAGTTAGGACAGCTAAACGGCCCGGGATTTGGAAATGTAAGCAGATTTGGGTCAGCAACTTACAGTCCCGCCAGAGACAGTCAGCACCAACCTAAGACCTGACTTTGCACTGCAGTCCAACACAGCAGTCTTTTCACCTCACCCTTTACCTGAGAGAAAGACGCGGACATAAAGTAAGTGAGCCAAGGCACACCTAACGGGATTTGTTGCTACTCCTAGCACCGGTTTCCTTCAGGATTCAGGAGCTGGCGGCCAGAGCATGCATCAGGCTGCAAAGACAGCTTCCGAAGCAGCCGCTGCTTGTTAAACTCAATGGCAAAAGACAGAATAAGAGCCGTTGTTTCTAGTCAAAAAGTCTGATCTCTCTAAAAGAACAGTCCATGGTGCACTTCTTGTTGCAAATGTTCAAAAACATCAGTCAAAAAAGGTTAAAAAGCCTTAAGGGCTATGCCTAAGCATGTTGGCTTACAGTCTTCATCCAAATATGGGTGAGATGTTGTGGACTGGTGAGCTGTCAGAGTGGTGTACGGAAGATACAGAGGAATTCAATGGGAGCAGTGTTGAGAGCGGATGCATAGAGAGACAGTGAGATGATGTGAAGCCAGGTTTGTGTCGCCGGACTAACTCAGTGAAATATCTTCAATAAGAGGTGCCCAATTTATATATCTCCAATGGCATACCCACTCTCATCCAGCCCCCTTTCCTTCAATATTGAAGCTAAGTACTTATAGGTGTTTGCTAAAACTAGCATAAAGAAGAACATTAATTTTATCATTACCATACACAGAGGATGCACTATCTTAGACACATATAGACCTCTCTGTCTTCCACCACCAGGCTGTCGGATTATCAATAGTTATCAATCACCAAGAAGCAAAAACCAACAAGGTAAAAGGTCACAGCAGAGACAGGAGGAGTCTAGACTAGTATTGGTAGTTTGCCCTCTCATAAAGTTAGACATATTTTTATATAATTGGTTCTACTATCAACAGACCATAAAATGTCAATAATTACTAAAGCACCTTGCAATAATTACAGTGATAAAGAGAGACGTGTTTCAGTAGTAGTAGGAAGGCATGTTATCAGTTGATATAGGTCATATCCTTTTTGGCCACCTCTTAACTACCCTTTAATTCATATGTAATGATTTATAAATGATCATAAGGCTTATTATGACTTTTTTCTTTTTTTTCTTTTTTTTTTTGCTTTCTTCTTAGCAGCTAGAATAGTAAACAGTAGACATGAAACACTTCAATGCTGACAAAAGACAATGCAAGATGAAGACAGGCATAAGAAAGACTATGGCTTGTTACAAACTTGTTTTGGGTCACCTGCTGTGTTACTGTGGCCAAGTCTTTCAATGATATGTAGGCCTAACACCATGATGATACTCTTTTAGTTTAGTTTTCAGTCTACATAAGCCTCACCAAGAAGAGTGGGCCTGCAAGAACTGACCGAGAAATACTGTATCTTTACACCCAACATACTAGGGCTGTGCAAGGAAGAGAAGTGAACCATTTTACACAATTAGAAATGTTGTACAAGTACAAGAGTCATTCACTAAAATATTAAGTACTTACTTTTCTTCAATATTTATTCATGTCTAAATTTACATCGCTCATCCAATATTTGTAAGTGCACAAGTCTCGGTGGAATCCCTCAAATAATCTGGATCTCATTGGTCATCATACTCGGTGTGGGATGGCTTGGCTACTCAGGCTATTACTGATGTTAGTATCAAGAAATCGAGCATAAACCATCAGAGGTAAAGGCTAGAAAGGCTGTGATTGCTTGCCAATGTTATGTTTACTGTCTTTGTAATTTGACAAACAAAACACACAACTTGTTAGCAGCTTAACACCTGAGGAAAAAAAATCCTTTTAATTTACCATTAAAGGTGTACTCCATTCATTTTTACAGGCTACTCTTGGCAGTTCTGACCATGCGCTGGTGCAGTTAGTGCCAGCATTACGCAACAGCTGAAAGCAATCTGGAGGTAGATCCCAGAGGCAAGCTCAGCACTACAGACAGGGAGGCCTTCAGACATGTGAGCAATAGATTTTACACCTACACAGACACAGTCTGCTCCTGTATCCGTTTTTGTATCTCTTGCTTACCAAAGAAGATCATTGTACTACCACAGTGGTTTAATAAACCGAGGAGCATCAAAGGGAGCAGATTCGCAGGGAAGAGAGGAACTCCACCTGGCGAAAGCCCAGCTCAACAAAGCCATCAGCGCTCCCACGTCCCAGTACAGCACAAAACTGGAGAGTCAGTTTGTGAACAATCACTCGGGCTCTCATCTCAACACTGAGCTGCAGAAAAACAGCCTCTCATGCATGCCAGAGCCAGGACTTCGACTTCTTCAACTGATGCTTTCAATAACATAGTCCCACCATCCTGCAGTCTTAGGACCAGCCCTCCTGCCTACACGTTACAGGAAAGAAAACACAACAACAGCCTTTGTTATTGATGCTACGTCATCTGGCCATGTAGGGGTTGCCTTTCAAGATTTCTTCCATTTTTCCCAGCTGGATTTTTTGGGGAGTATTATTCTTGCCCGCTATGAAGATTAAGTCTTTCTTGTAAACTTGTGGGCATGAAAATCCTGGTAATATTGGACTTGAATTAAAGTTGAACTTGAACTTGAATCTCTTAAGTATATAAATATGACCATTTAAACAATGTTTTTCAAAACCAATCTTAATTCCAAGGGAGAAGTTTCCTATATTTGCCTTGAATTTGTTCAGCTGCACATTCACAATCATACCTTGTAATCTGATTCACATATTACAAGCCATGGCCACTGCAGGAGAAAAAAAATGAAGTTGGAAAACATTATCTGCTTGATAACCTACTGCTGTCTCATTAAATAACTCTCATTAAATAACTACTCATAAGCTAACATCACACCAGAATAGACTATTTTAAATGAGTTTAACACTGATATATTATTCATGAGGCTGGTTATCAACAAGTAAATACATTGCATCCAGTCCATCACAGAGCTAACACACATAGACAGTTCATCACACTGACGTTCACACCTATGGGCATTTTACAGTTTGCTATCCACCTGACCTGCATGGCTTTGAACTGTGGGCGGAGACTGGAGCATCTGAAGGAAAATAATACAAACACAAATTCGTTTCCAGGCACTGTGTCGCCCATGTTAACAAATTCAAATTATAAGGCGTGATTGAATATTCACAGCTAAAATGACACAACCAATGTGATAATGTCATTGTGCAGAGGTAATATCATCTGTTTTGCAAACTGAACAAGACCTTGCTCCTGGAAACGAAGGTCCAGCTTCCGCTTACGTATGTGAAGTTATTGGACTATCCTTCGGTTTTGACCTGCACAATCGAGTACTGACCAAGGGTGTTCAGCCAAAAATACAGTCCAGCACATACTGTAGGCGTGGTTATGTGTGTTAATGTCTATTAATCCTCACACTGTAACCTTCCTTTCCTGAGGTTAGTGAAAAAGTCATGTTTGCTTTGCCTCACAAATGATCATAGCTAGGATAATGTGCTCTTGTGTAGAGAAGCTGTGCCAAATTTACTTTGGGCAGTCAGAAAGTTCTGCATGTTTTTTCTTCCAGTTTTGATATGCTGCATCACTCAACTTTCCAATAACCTTGTCTTCTTTTCTTTCTAATTCTGTAATCTGAATCTGAGTTTCCTTAATGGTATAGAAAAGTGAATGGTAAACAGAAAATAGTATGTTTGCCTTCTAGATGACTATGTTAGCTTTAAATAAAAAAACAATTAATTATTTGTGTTTTGAGCTCTATACAGCTGACTGTATATGAAACTAGTTGTAATTTCTGTCCTTTGCTGGGAGACATGTTCATCATGCATGTGGATAAGCCTACATGAAGATGGACTTTTGCATCCTCACCATCTTAACTGTGAAACCCGCACTAAAGCGAGGCAGTAGACTCCTCACAGGTTAATAGGGCAGAGTCTACGATTCTTGCATATATCCTCACTCCGCTGCGTAACCTGCACCCACATTCAGTTTAATCGTCACACTCCTCTTTGTAAGATTATCCAGAGAGATACCCAGACAACGCTACAGCGCACATAAAAAAACTGCATGAGAAGTGCACTTTTTTAAACTTTTTTAAAGTTCACACCATTCACTCCAATCTCAAGCACTACTGGCCCATAAACTTGTCATTATGCGACCTATGAAGCCTGCTACATTATAACGCCAATTTCTCTCGCCTTATGTGCAAATGAAATTTCTGCATAACGTATAGTATATTCACTGCTAAACACAAAAAAGAATGGTAACAGAGACAAGCAGTATCACTCATTCATACATTCATTTTCTGTACTGCTGACTCCTACAGTATTCAAGGACTATGTTGGGAAAGGGATACTACTCACACATGACACACAACATGTGACTCGGTGGCACATGTAATATGTTTAGTGTGGTAGCATCCTGTTCTGAATGTGGCCAAGGTCACAGGGGGGCTGTAGCTGGTCCCAGCACACATTGCAGTGCTTCCTCTGCAGTTTGATGCAGCTGTGGTTGCTGGGGAGATAGTACTAGTTTTGTCCTTTATCTGTTGCTGTTTGAGTCTATGTTATGTGTCAAATTGAAGCTGTAGTGCTAAAAGTGTTTATTACTTGTAAAACATCATTACAGTTGTCCCTCGCTATAACGCAGTTCACCTTTCGTGGCCTCGCAGTTTCGCGGATTTTTTTTTAGTGCAATTTTGCATGTTTTTTTTTTTTTTAACAGTGCATTGTGTTCTGTGTCCTGATTGGCTAAGGGACTGTAGACCATTGTCAATCTATCTCCTCCGTGCCGTGTCTCCTGTACAGTACAGAATGCGTTCATTCTATAATACTGGACTTATTTTTCTACGAAGGTTTGAACTTTGAGAGTGTTTAAACAAGAGAGAAAAGTGAGAAAATGTTAATGCCTGTCTGAGAAAAGTGTATAAAGTGTGTAGTGAGGGGTTTTACAGCCTTAAAACATCTATAATAATTGTAAAAAATAAAGCTGACTACTTCGCGGATTTCGCCTATTGCGGGTTATTTTTAGAACATAACTCCCGCGATTAACGAGGGACCACTGTACTTGTGAACTTTTTGAAGTGACCTTATATTAGCTTTAGATAATAGTAAGACTAAATAGCCATGCAAATTTCATTTTTACGTTTTCTCTAGCAGTGGTGGTAATTTCCTTGCTGTTGTGGCACACATTACTATATTAATACAGAGGAAACACTGTAATTGGTGTAAAGTAGGGAGAGACCCCGGATGTTTGACAGTCTATCACTCGCACAGATATCGCACAATATAACTGACTTTCATGTCTTTGTGCTGTGGGAAGAAACTGGAGTATCCTGAGGAAACGTATGCAAAAAGCTAGAAAATACAAATGCAAAATGCAAACTCCATACAGGAGGGAACAGGACGATGAGTCAAATCCGTAACCTTCTTGGAACATATCATCTCAACATATCAGCTTATGTTATGTAGTCCCACCAAACATGGACAATAGACTCATTTTAGTCCCTAGTCTTTAAAAAGAAGGATACAGGGTTGTCAAACAGATATGCTGACTAGATTAGCCATAGCGTAGCGACTGTATGTACAGGGAATAAACCAGTCAAGGTTCAAAACAAGATCAGTGGGTAAGAAATGAAGAAACTATTGTAAAGAAGACAGGATATTGGCTTGCTTTTAAAGTAAAGACAGAAATTAAACACAATTAAACACTATTCAGTACAACACAGCACAATAAACAAATCGAGTCAATAAATCACTAACAGCAGCAGCAGCTTCAGCACAAGTAAGTGGATGTGGATAGGTGAGCGTCTACAATCCCAGTGCAGCCAAGGTGCAGCAGTGTGTGTAGCGTGATTGTGTGAAACGTCCGCATCTCGAATTCTGCCACACAAAGGAATGTAGCGCAAGGGATAAATTCAAAGTCCTTATAAGAAACCCAAGGAAGAAACTCTTCTGCATTGAAGAAGATGATCTTCTGGGGTCAAACGCTAGAAGCTTTGTATTCAAATTAATTGAGCTAAGATGACCGCATTACTTCTACAGTCGTGTGTTGTGTACTCTGGAAAAGTTCACCCTATCGCTGGGCAGAGTCAAACACTCCAACAACACCAAGTGGATGCATAGTAGAGGGTCATAAAAGTCTTGAAACCACAATTACATGTAGACTGCATGCTGGTAGGGCAGGTAAGATGGAGAAAATCAAATATTATGATATTGCTGACAAAAAAATATCAATCTCTTAATGATATTGTAGGGATGACTACTGATGTTTTCTTGAGATATTTATACACATGACATGATAATCAACCAATAATCATCATTAGTAATGTTCAGACCAAGAAGGTAGAGAATAATAGTACAACTGGAGTAAGTTTAAACTGCATTCCTTGACTGGAACGGCGGGAGCACACATAGTGTCTTTTTTTTTTTTTTTTTTTTACATGGAATCCAATGAGAACTGGGACCCGGTGCTATTAGAAGATGTTTGTTTTTTTGTTTGTTTGTTTTTTGTTTTTTGTTTTTTTTCTATAATCAAGTAGCCAATCACAACCAAGAGTGTGAGAGCTGAGCCATCACTGTAAACGAACAAGACGGAGATGGTGCAGAAAGTTCTGGTAGAGAGACTTGGTGTGGTGCCAGATCGGGAAAATGTTGGGAATGATAAATGTCTATAAAGTCTATTGATTTGATAGCTTGAAATGTTGGTTTATGTTAACTGATAATGTGCAGTTCTCAGTGAGTGCCTAGCAGCTCCTTCCTCACCATGGTTAATCATGTTTACACAAAATGTAAACATTAACTCCTTTAAAAATGCCCTAATGCAGCCTTTAAACCCAAGGAAAGGCAACACATACCACAATACTACAATATTCAAAATCCCAGGCAAAATCTAGTCTCATATTACAACATCGATTTAATATCAATGCATCACTGACTCGTATGTGCTGGCTCTATTTACTGCTCATCGCTGGAAAAATGATTTAGAGGACAGATTCATAACGTTGCTGGGACTTGATGCCACCAGCCAGTTCCCGTTACTGCTGTGGCTTATGCAGACCCATTCAACTAGTGGCCCGCGGGCCAGATCAAAGGCCCATTTGATATTTTCCATGGCCCACAACACATCCGAATAAATCAGGCTGGAATCCGTGATAGCCTATGATAAATAAATTAACATAGGCTACAGGCCTACTTAGGCTAATGCTAGTCTGATGGATAGTGTTTTACTATATTCATCTTGCACACGGGACTGGGAGGGGTGGCGCACTGAAACAGAAGTTATATTTAAATGAGGAACTGCAAAGCGAGATGATTGCATTTTCTTTATTGCATTAATTACATTTGTTACTTTACGAAAAAATCAATAAGGAATTGCATGTATGCTCGATTTATTCATTTATTATCCTCTAACATAATGAAGCTGATGAAGTTCATCTCCAAACCCCTCTAATATATTCCACCACACCCAGCCTCTTTACACTAAGTGAGCGTCAGCATTGTTGCGCTCAGATAAATGAAAATAGCGAGGGAGCTTGGACACGCCCTCTAACCGTGCACAAGGCCACAGCACTTAGTGCTGCTCATTGTGATTGTGGAGTTAAAATAGGGTCCCATGTCTGCTTGGTTTGTTAGATGTAGCCTAACAATGCATTACAAGAAGCCATACTTCTTTGTACTGACTGGCTGCTGTCTGGAATTGATTATTATGATACCATTAAAGTGGAAAAAAATAGATGCATATGGCTGTTTCATTCAGTATAATAATAGATGTATTAACATTATACTGTGAGAGTAAGAGTTACCTGTAGCTATTTGTTGACAAATTATTTTGTGCGGCCCACAAACCCCAAGAGCATTTCCTATTTGGCCCAGTTGTGGCTGAGATTCAATAGTCCTGGCTTATGGTAACAGTAGGTGTTATTATGGATCCCACTAGACTTCTGGGATAGCTACACCGCGATCACTATGATTGATTATAAAAATGTGTTGTCCTATTGCCCATTTGCTAAAACAAGCTTGACTTAAGCCCTCACCCAAGTGTAACCTTAACCTAATCTGTACAGGTGTATCTTACCCAGAACATCAGTGGGATTCACAGCAGCACTAACAGTAGAGCTGAGTGCAGGAATGAGGGATTAGGGAGAGATGTGTGAAGGTTGGCAGAGGGAGTAGGTAGTAGGTGTAGAAATAGTAACAACGTCAGGGCCTTTAGTCTCAATCTGAAGACTCAGAAAAGAGAAAAACAACTTTTTTTCTGCATCACATCTCCATTTGTGTCAGCATCTGATTCAGTAACTTAGGATGTGTAAATAAGGACAGTGTCAGAACAACGTATTACTTCTGATGATCTAAAATTTGTCACCAAGATTGTATTTTATTCATCAAACAAGCACATTTCCTCTTCCTTTGCTTTCATCGGCATTATTTTATCATTTTATTGAAAGGACTACTGTAAAGAGAAGCAGGAAATCGTTGAATGTGAAAACAAAGCATCTGGCTCCAACAGGCCCCAGGACCTTTTCTTACTTTTAGCAGTCCCCTGGGAAATTTTAAAGGGGTCCCTCTGGACACATTTACTGTTGACTGAATTGTCTAGTTTGCTACCCTGATGCAACTGGGACATTTAGTTGGTGAGCATTATGAACCTTTTTTTAGCCTTTCTGGGTCAAAGAATCTTGGATTGAGTGTACACCTCTCTCCCTCAAAAATAACCCATGTAACAGTTATTATTTGTCACTTAGGGACTTTGTTACCTTTCAGTGCATGTCATTATGATTACCAAAAATAATTCTGTCACAATACATCTTGCATGATACCAAATATAACTTTGCTGCTGCCTCATGTAATTCTAAGGCCTATCACCCTCAAATCAAGGCACAGAAAACTAAGCAACTCATGGGAATCATGACTATGTATGGGTACAGTCACCCGTCCTCCCATCCATCAGTTAATCGCTCCTGTGAGGACTCGGGCAAAAAAAAACAAAAAAAAAAAAAACAAGAAGAAGAAGAAGAAGAAGAAGAAGAAGAAGAAGAAGAAGAAGAAGGACATTGTTGCTGCAAGGTCGCTAGGACACAAGTTACAGGAGTGTGTTTAAGAAAAAAAAAGTTTGATGTCCCCTTAAGTGGCTGTCTATGTTGCCTTTACACAAGACTTCATCTAGTAGTTAGTGCTCCCTCTGATCAAGTATTTAATCAACTATTTGCCATTTCTCTAAGAGCTCTAGTTTATGAGGCGACTACTTGTCTAGAATTCAAGAAAACTGATGAGATAGGGGGAGGAATAAGTAATATGAAAGCCTCTTCATCATTCTACACATTATACCACATGTGCTCTATTCAGTCTTTCTAGAAATGAGAAAAAAACAGCAAAATTGCAAAATGAAAATGTAAAATACCATCCAGAGGTTTCAGTGCATTTATGAATGTACAGCACAAAGTCAGAATACTGCACACTGTGTAGTTAGCAATTAGTTTAGAGAGGTGTCAGAACAATACAACATTGTTATCATGTGATATAAGCAAAAACAAGATAATACTGCTATTATATATATATATATATATATATATATATATATATTTAGATCCATACAAATTACATTTCCTCCTGAAACTGATTTCTAACAGGACTGAAGACCCTGTGTGGCGAAGCAAAAACAGACTCACTCTCAAAAACACTATTATTCTTTGGTAAAATATTTGCACTTGAAAGTACACGTCTCCTCTTTTTGAGTCAATAAATAGCTATTTGCTACCCCAAATATCCAATGTCATATTGCTCTCTTTCATTTTGTAAACCCACTGTAAAAATGGAACTCTTCGATAACTAGGATCTGAGGTACAGATGTAAAAATGAAATGTAAAAATATTCAAACAAAAAAAAATTAAATATCAGTGTGATTTAGCTCATATTCAGAGGAGGAATGTTTTTAAGAACCGTTGCACCAGACATGTGATGTGTGTGAATGTATTCCTTTGTATTTGTTATATATTTTAAAGATTGTTCTCACCTCAGCCCATATAGGACAGTGCCATCAGGGTGCAGTCGAATCATCCGGTTTTTTACTGTCACACCATGAAGAAAGGACTTCTTGTCATTAAGGAAGTAGGTGTCAGGGAGCCACAGCTGGTCTGCTACACGGTTATCCAGAGTCAGGTTAAGGTTCAGCTCGCCATAAGCCAATCGCTTATCCCGCCAACTCTGCTGGAAATACATTGTGATGGTGTAGTCCTAGGAGGAAGGAAAGACTTAGATCAGCCCAAAAGGCAATAAAAACGACTGAATTGGTGTGCTGAAAATCATGAGCTGCTGTAAAAACTGTGCAAACGAGGCTCATCTGTCTGTGAGACATCATGCAACATCACCTGACTATTCTATACTACACTGTGGTGCATTTATTTTATTTTTTTCTGGCTAGTGCTGAAGTCAGAGCGATTCATTCCAGTTATTTCTTTTAGCAGATCGATGCTGTTGCTGAGGCACACTTCATAATCGATGCACTGATGCTGTGAATGAATGGCTGCACCCCTAGAGGACATGGTTCATCTTACATAAAGAAAATGTATGGGCTCTGAGGGGCCTGCTGCCCTATATGCTGCCCTGGATGACCTCCCTGCTTAGCACACTAAAAAAAAAAAAAAAAAAAGACCAGTGAGCATATGTGGATAACGGGCATGGAGAGCAAACTGCCAATTAAAGCTGGATGTGAGACATGACTGTAATATGAATCTAATTTGATTACAGAGCTCAAATCATAAATCAATACCTATATTCAATTATGAACTCATCTAGTGTCAGTGGAAAATTTTCCCATCCGCACTGTTGCATAATGTTTAATGGGGTAAAAAATAAATATAAGCTCATGCAGAAATATAACCTCTGCCAACCAACATCACATTGCCCCTCACGTCAAAGCAGTCCACCATCAGACTGGCTTCATTTTCCACCTGCACAGTCCAATCAGACTTTAAAATAACAGCAATAACCAGTTTATGAGAGATGTTATGTCTCAATATTTGTACTTAATTTAAGTTAAATGTAATGGAAAGTCTTCTTATTTCCTAATTGTTGTGAATTGTGGTTCGGTGCCAGTAAAGCGCAGCTGGATTTCTTAGACCTGAACATTGCCAGTGTTTTCCTAGTTTTACATATCATATCGTCAAAATCAAAAAGTTTGCTTTCGGTCATGTAGGACACAACAGCTCCATTTACTGTGTTGCCGTGGTAACAGCCTCGCAAAAGGTAGGCAGCAAAAGGTAAAATGGGCTGGGGTTCGGGAAATACAGTATTTACCCAAAACAAGGCTGAGGGGAAAGACACTGAAAATTTTATAACCAATAAATGGCCAGAAAAGATGATAAAAATATGATCAAAGACATGAATTCTGAAAATTCATAGTTCACAAATGCTGATTTTTTTTTTTTTTTTTTTTAGTGTGCCACAGTTTCAGTATAATGGTCTTAAAATACAAGTGGGCCATGATGTATCGCTAACTGGACTAAATGCAAATGTGAATTAGTTATTTCGCCAGACATGACTTTCTTAGCAGATCTGCAGATTTATTTTTGAAGCCATTTCTGCTTAACAATAAGCAAATAATGACATAAACAACAAACAGTAACAATGAGTAACAAATCAATCAATCAGTTCAATCAAATGAGTAATTAAATATCAAACTGATTACAAAAATAGACTTGAGGAAAGGCATGCTAAATCAAAATGAGGCAGAGAAGAGAAGACTTAAAAACAAATATTTTTGGACAATGTCCTGTCTCTGGAAGCTGTCAGCACCTGACATCCTGGCTTTTTATCTACCTTTTGTTTGAACCATTAAAACATTATCCTTTTCTTAACTATTTTGACATAAAGGGGGGAAGACATTAGTAGAAATATTTTACCCATTTTTATGAGAGCTTTTCATATATTTGGCTCATTACTAATCAAAAGGCACCATGTGTTCTCCATCTACATCTTAAACACCTTTGTAGCGCATACCTCAAGCAAATCAAGAACGCACTAGACACAAAGGCTGCTGTGGTTTCAAACGGGTTGAAAATAATTTGTCCAAAGAGACAAAAGATAACAAAGACAAAGAGATAACAAGAGAGAGAAAAACAAAATGCAACAGCTATGTACTTCAACATCTGGGAAGAGTGGGCCTCAGTGTAGCTGACTACGTCAGAGAGAGCGCACTAAGAGACAGAATGATGCTATTGCTCAGAATCCGACCATACTGCATCTTCATTATATTAGTAATTTGAGGGTCTCACAGTTTCGGGATAATTGTCTCACAAGTGGACCTACAACACAGCCTGAATTTCTCCCAGCTCTCAAGCCTGTGCAAGAGCAAAGGCATAGGCTATAGAAGACATGTGGTAGCTGCGGCACAGTAATTTACTGATTACAATGTGACTGAGTAATCAGTTGTTGCAGAAAACAACTGAAAAAAATCCACTTGAATGCAAATTTTAGTGTGGAAACTAAGGCTTGATTCTGCTGAAAGATGTAAATTAAAGAAGAAAACTTTTAAACTCACCATGTTTACTTCTGAGATGGAGTCGATGCTTGCTATGTTGATGCTCATACCTACGATGACCGGAGGACCTGAGGGAACAAACGAGACCCTGAAGTCAGACACCATAAAACACACAAAAAGCTGATTTAAACAAAGCAGTGCAATATCTGAGAAATGAACAAAACAGGTCCAAATTAAGTACTTTACTGCCATAATTACGATGCTGTTGTTTTTAACCACAGTGTTTCCATTTCAATCAGCACTAAGCCGTCATTTATAAGGCCAGGTGAGCTCCTTTGATGGTGAAAGTGTCGATCGTCGTCTTTGATGCTCAAGATGCTGGGATCAGAGGTCATTTGAGGCTTTTTGATGCAAGTAAGACGTGCGTCTGATGACCAGAAAGATGTGCAGAATTTGTAAGGTCACAGACGCCATCATTTATTGTCTTATATGTTCACTGATTGGATGGACTGAGGCCTCTGCTGTTGCCATGGAGATGGAAACGGGGTGGGGGTGGGGGGGTGGGGGGGTGGGGGGGGTGAAAGGGAATAAAAATATTAGTGTTAAAGGATTTGTTGGCTGGAAAGCAATGGATGGGTTTGAAGAGAGACTGAATATCTTCACCATCACATGAGGGACTTCAAAGACACACACAAAAAAGAAACACACACACACACACACACAAACAATTAACTCCTGGGGAAAATTGAAGCAGTACTTTCTCTCCTCTGCCTCCTCCTCTGCTGTGAAAGCAATTTCAAAATTTCTTCCTCCTCTGCCAAATCAAACATTTCATATTAGCCGGCAGCCATCTTTTTTTCTGAACGGAGATGCGTCCAGCTGGGTACCATGGAAACGGCAGTTTGTGTCACAGACGTCTTCCAGTGCTTCGTTTGAGCATGAGCGCTTCAAGTGTCATCTGGCACGTTTTGTAGGACGTTTGCCGCCACGTGTCTTAAAACCATCAAACAGCCTTTACTCATAATGATGGACAGTTTTGTGCTTCGCTGCTCTGTGGATATAAATATGCTGTGGCCACTGCCGGCACAAAGCTCTTCTTCGTCAGTGGTCTGAGCCATGCACACCAACATGGCTGCAAACATGGCAGCACTCATGGCAAGGAACTCATACTATGTAACTCTACAAAACACTTTGAATCTCCATCTCATGTGAGACATAAATTATTTATGACACATTTAAGGATTTTTTTTTATGTGGACTCTTTTTTTACGGTCTAAAAATCACTAAGTGATCCTTTAAAACCGAATCACTCTTATGCTATAAATAAATAAATAAGTTATGCTGTACAATGCATCCCTAAGGTGACATTCACCACCTATGTGGTGTACATACAGTGAGAGATTTACAGTTTTTAAGCTTCTCCTCATAGACAAACTCTCCTCTCCCTATTTCTCCCTTGCTCAACAAAAGGAATACAGTTTTTACTCTTTTTCATATTTTTTTTTATTGATGATACAGTTTCTGAGTGGCTGCTACAGTGGCATATCACTCAATATAAATAGCCAAAAATCTAGCAAATAAACTTTTAATAATAATAATACCAATACTACTACTACTAATGATGAACTATTACATGCTAAGGGTGTAGACGTTCCACAAAACAAATCAAATTAAAAGCAGATCAGAAGAAATATTTGCATGGACATGTTCAAATCTACCGGTGAAAGATGTTTTTAAGCAAACCAGTGACCAAATACATACAAAATGACAATAACCAAATACATACATAATGACAATGACCAGATACATACATAATGCTCTATTATCTATTATGTGCCCTGAGAAAACAGTAATGCATGAGGAATCAAATTATGTTGGCTAGAGAAAATCTTAAATGACCGATAATATGGCATAATATGGATACCCATTACTTGTGGAGAGGTGTGCACTAAGTTATTCTCCCAGGCCTGCTTCCTGTTGAAATGAGGTGTGAGAGCTATTCGCTGAATCACCGGCTCGCAGAGTAGTGTGTCTGCACAGTGTGTGGGTTTTGTAGACAACAGGCCTACATGCTGTAGCCAGTCGAGTCTGCTCCAAGCGGCGTGCATGACTGTAGTAAGTCTCACATTCAGCGTGCCACAGCATCTTGTGAGATAACGTCACCGCTAAATTCCCCAGGTCTGTTAAGTCACTATCAAACTCAGGTTCTTCTCCCTCTTTACCTTATCAAATCTCCATTACTGCTTGCTCTGTTACTGATAAGAAGAATTATCGATGCCTTCAATCAGCATTTTATCTTTGAACATTTTCTGCTCAAAAGGAGCCATGCTTTAATTACCTACAATCAGAATACCTGCCAGGCCAACTCCGCTGAGCAACTTGGAAGTCTGATAGCTCAAAAATTGCTCCGTCAGCTAATTATGATTCCTTTTTTTTCTACCCAGTGACTTACAGTTAGACATATTTGGAGTCTCATACAAGATTAACATTAACAAATCTACAGAAGTTGATAGCGTTTTGGATGTTTTCTAAAAGTTTCCACCAACTTAATGACTGTGCCCATTACTCAAATCATTAATGTGCTCATTTACATGATCATACCTAGGAATTAGAATAAGTCAGCTAAGATACTCTCCCAACACAAGGTGGTGTCACCAGTGCTTCCCTTTCTCCCCTGTTGCAAAGCTGTGATAAGAGAATCAGATTTGAATAATTTCCTGGTTTTTAAGGTATTTCTGACTGGTTAGGGATGTTACATTTGATGAGGCTGACACACGGCTCTGTATTTTTAATGAAACGTAATCTAAACTGCTGTTTCTAGAGAGTTAACGGTGCATCCAAAGAGGGTTTTTCAGTCTTCTTGGTGCTGTTTTTAGGACTGGAGATAATCTGATATACAGAATGGCTTTGGCAGGACCACGGTATGCCTAACACTTAAACGCACCTCAATTGCACAACAGCTGTCAACATGGATGGACGATGACGGAGCACATGCATTGCTTTGAGATGAGGATACGCTAGCGAACATGCTCTGTTGTTTCACCATCATATCAGGTTAGCTTGTGGCCTGGTGATGCGCGGATCAGCTCTGACGTCATCCGTATCCGCATGCACACATAAATCATCCACCTGCCACCCACCCAATTATTTTCTGCGATTTAGAGACCCGCCTCCACATGGACATTTCACTCCACCTCTCCTTTTCCATTTTAGAGAATGTAATTAATATTTTCCTCATTAATGATGTATTATATCACCCACTCGCAACCCATCCCCTATTAATCTGAATGTTAATTTTCGGGACCTGGCCTGCCCAATCTGTGGATTATCTGCGGATATAACTGCAATCCATGCATCATTATTGTGGCCACATGTGCTCTCTGCTTGGAACAACAAAAGTGAGGCATCACGTCTCACTGAAATTAATTACAAGCAGTCAGGCCAACATGCACGGTAACAAAAAAAAAAAAAAAAAAAAAAAAAAAAAAACATCCATCGGAATGCAACCTTCATCTTCAGTATCCGATATGCAGCATTAATAAACGGCGGCTATGTTGAATACTCAGTTCTGATTGGTCAGCTAAAGGCATTCTGCGTTTTTTTACTGTATTTCTCAATCAATCTGTTTTCAAGCTGCAGCCTCATCACCGCACCCCGCAGAATAATTTGCTGCAAGAAGCCTTACTGCTGTGTGTTGGTGGCTAATGTTCGCAAGCTACATACTGTATATCAATTTCAATCACCATACATCTCTTTGTTATATTTTTTTAATTCTTTTTTTTTACACTTTTTACTATATACAGGTGATTGCAATTCAATTGCTGACTTTTGTTATGTTGTTTTAATGTCGTCTGTACCGCACCTTGAATCCTCCTCTGTGTATGTGTATGAAACTACAATACCTTGCCTTGCCATTTGTAAGATAAAGCTGTAGTGGGATGATCCACTCTGAGGTTGTCCTCTATCAATATATCAATATAAAAAAATAATGACTTTCGTGGGTCTTCGCCTCTGCAGCCGTCATTATTTTTTGATAGAGGGCTACCACAACATATGCCAGTCGGCCAGATGACTTCTGTGTGCTTTTAGTGCCTAAATCCAAATTCACTGAACAAACTGAACAAATGAAGATTAGATGAGTTGGCTCCCAACAGTTTGCGTGCATGAACGGACTAGTTCTAGGATAAAATGCACCGATCCCAAAGAACGTTGCGACTCGGTGTCATTTTGGGAAGTCTGCAAACATAATGAAAGACAATATCTTTGTTGAATTATGTGTGAATTCTGGTTCAATCAGTGATAAATGTGGCCTTTTGGGCTAAACAGCTCCTGCCATCAACATCTTTGAATATCATTATGACAATTTTATTTGCTTATAAGTCAACCACTTGAATGGAGCAAGGTGTAATTTCGCCTTTGTTTGAACGTATGGTAGGAGCGTTATATTTCACAAGCCAAATGCAACTTCTAAACTACAATCTTGGCAAGCTGGCATTTGGCATAAGACCGGCTGCCAGAGTCATTTTTGGTAATGCTCTGAATTGGGTGAATCGAGTCATTCTTGTCTGAGAAGTCTCTATAATTAGGTCATTTTTATGCCTCTCTGGCTTGTAGAGAGTGATTCATACCTTTATTTCATCTTGAATTTGCTATTGTACTTCTCAGTATTCTTGCCACAGCCATAAAGCTCTATCTCCGCTGCCCCGAGTTGGTGGTGCATGCTTTTAACTAGAACCAAGAGAAGGGCTCACATAACTTTAGCCAGCTTAAATTAAATTAGTTACTTTAGAAGAATAAAATATCTCACCTCAAGCTCATATTGCTAAGCTTTAAACTGGCAGCATACAGAGGAGCAGGCTTAGAGATCCCAGCACTTTGCTTCACGAAAAAAAATATTTTGACTGCATCAGTGTCTCTTAAATTTAAACATGCATAAGAAATTGCAATTTGAAAGCTTGACATTATCTTTTAAGATTCAAAGTACCTGATAATTCAGATTTTTCATGATATGATTCCTTTAAAATAGGCAGTCAGAGCCCTGAAAATACATGCCTGAACCCAGCCATGTCACAAAGTTCCCAGCTGAGCCTGACCCTAACTCAACAGCTGTTCATTTTTTTTGTACAAACAAAACGTGAGCACGAGACCACACAAGTACATAGAAATCAGAGAGAAGCAGCTTAGATAAAAATAGATAGCCACCACTACATATGTGAAGGTAAATAAAAAAACAAAAAAACAAAAAAACATATAGCTTAAACCAAAATTTCAAGTACCCAAAAATGCACCTAGCCCAACTCAAATCCCAACATGAGCCCGGACATGGCCTGCATCTTCCAACAGGATTGGGCCCCATGGGGCTTGGGTCAGGACCTCGAGAGCCAATCCTCTCCTGATCTCCTCTGGATCACAAGTCAACAGTTAGGGATGGAGACAACATTTTACTGCTAAAAATAAATAAATAAATAAATCAACAACAAACAACAACTGTATGAGTCATGGTGTCCTCTTGATGTTTTATGACAAGTCAAAAAGGGTGAATGAGGTGTCCTTGACAGCGTTCTTGGGGTGGTTTAAAAACTGAAGCGGTTCCTCTCCAGATGATGTCGCAAAGATGCACTATGCAAAACTGAGGGTTGACTGAAGTAAGGAATATTTAGACTCAACTGAATAAACATAGAATAAGCACATAATTCATCAGTGAGTCAGGCCGATGATGAACTATGTAGACTCAACATTCACATGTTTTGCTTATTCCACGTTTCTTGTCAGTTGGCTCCTCATCCTCAGTCCAGCAACGAGAACAATGTCCTTTTTTTTTTTTTGTCTTTTTTTAAAAATTTGTCTGTGCATCTGTACAGCTCAGCTATAATTTCACATTTGACCTCTTCCTGAAACCCTTTCACTTTGAAAGCCCTTATTTCAGTTAGAAAGCCTCTCCTTCTCTATTCAGCTCTACTCTTCTTATGCAGTATTACCATCAGGGTACACCCTCACAATCTTATCTGCACAATGTGACAGCCAGGAGCTAACAATATCTGTGAGTTAGTCATTGGCGTTGAATGAGTCTTAAAATACATTCTATCTTTGAAGTTCGTACAGCTCTGAAGTGTCAGAAAGGAATCGTCAGAGCATTTCTTAATTTTTGAGAAGCACTTTCTTTCCACAGGATTGTGTTATACGCCAGGATAAAGGTGCACGCTCTTACGGTCCACTGTGCCATGTGGAGGAAAGATGTGATGGATTTCTAGGCTCCGCTGATGGACCCACTGCACAGATTCACAGAACAGACACAGGCAACACTTCAGCATCTTTTGTGCACAGTTTGTCTTGGACCAGAACAGATCTGCATTCTCCGTCATTCTCTCTGCTGAATCATGTTAAGACACAGCACTTTGAAATGCAAAGACGCTGAAAGGAGAACCGAACAATTAGACTTTAGGGGCCTGATCGTGTTTATCGATTGTGAATTTATAGAGTTCAATGGACATGACGAATTCTGACAATGTATATTTTAAAAAACAGCTATTTTGTTGGAAATAATCTTACCTCCATCCAAACACCTTGAAGAATAAAATGAAGAAAAGGGCTGCACTTCTTTTGCTGACTGTTTTGATATGGCTAAAAATACACTCAAACCTATGAGTCTGCACTTTAACCTCACAGCTATTGCATCTATTCAGTGTAAAAAGAGAATAAACCCAAAACCCTGTGTTTTGATTATTGTATGTTCTATGAATACAGAATAAGGGGAAAGGTAAACATTCCTGTTGGCCTTGTTTGAAGGAAAGTAGGAATGAAACTGTATTTTCACTAAGGTACTTTGATTACTGGAGCCCGTCTAGCTTGCATAAAATTCATCAGGTGCATTTCCATTACAGGGTCAGAGATTTGTTCTTGTAAGACAATTCATATGTCCCTCATACTGTCAACTGACTTGCAATGTTAAGGTTATATTTCAGTCAAATCTTCATAAGGTTTATCTACCTCCTTGGTCAGGAGCCTTTTTGGATTTTTATTCCTATGTACAAGTCACAATAATTTCCAAGTGTGAAAGAGCCTTTCATTTCATGTCGAAACTATTTATCTATAAAGAATTTCCATGCATGAAGTATTTATATTACATTGCCAAGCATAATATCCTCAAAGTTTATAAATATTCCAGGAGTGGTATACCCCATGAAACCAGGGGCGCAGATAGGACTTTAGAACTGGGGGGGACCAAGCTGTAAATACTTGTGTGTGTGGTGTGTGTGTGTTTGTGTGTGTGTGTGTGTGTGTGTGTGTTTAATATATATATATATATATATATATGTAGGCTATGTGTGTGTGTGTGTGTGTGTGTGTATGTCACAACCACAGCTCGGCAACCACAAAGCTACTTCCTGAAATCAGGCAACAGGCTGCCGTTTGCACTTAGGGCCCAGGTCCTGGGTTACAATACAAATTCACAAAAACAGCAAAGAAATGAACATTACAGAAACCTTAAGTGCTACTGTGTTTCATCTAGCCAATGACAGGCAGAATAATAAGAATCACGTTATTGTCATACTCAACAACAAAACTATGTAATAAGGTACGGATATCCTCTTTGACGGGTCGGGAATCAAACCCTCGGTATTATGCACGACAGGCAGAAACTCTAACCGCTCAGCTATCAGGACTTGTCTACATTATTATAGTTTGGGCTCGTGGTCCATTCATGTTGATAAGTTACGAAAAAATGCAAAGTCCGATCGGTTTGAAAATTGACACACCGCTTCTTCTCCACAAGATGCACATTGTTCGTATAGCATAATAAAATAATGATAAAAAGAAAAAATAAAGATCAAAAAAGATCCGGGGCTTTTGAGGAAAGATGCCCCCCCACCCCCGCGCCTGATAACAATGTGTATGATAACAGAAGTACATACTTAAACAACCGATTCATATTGATAAAAATAATTAAGCAATAAGCCCCGAGAAGCCGTGGGTTACAGTGATTTTACAACAGCTGAGGGGCGTTCTAAGGTACGACGCGCAGCGGAGTCGTAGGCATGTAAGGCACGGTAAAGCAGCACACACCGGGATGTTAATGGATCAGCTGTGCAGTGTTATTAACCAAGGATTATGTGGAAAATTGAACATCTTGCTTTGCCAACTCGGCAAGGATCTGCTCCAGGCTCCAGCCTTCCACCTTCTTGAATCGGTGTATTGTATACTGATCAATTTGGGGAGGGGGACAGATCGGGTCACTATAAATCTGGAGGGGACACGTCCCCCCCGTCCCCAGTGCCATCTGCGCCCATGCATGAAACGTAGTGGGGCAATGCATTTAAGAATTCATATTTGCTTTTTTCTGCCTGCACTTTTCTGTTGTCAACATCTCCAGCTCCCCAAGCTAAAGCCAAGAAAATGAGTACTGTAATCTGTGACGTCAGATAGATGGTGTACCCATAATATGTGTCACCTACATTTTTTTTTTTCCAGTTTATTCACTATCCAATTTGTGACATTAGGCTCGGGGTGTATTCTCTTGCTGTCTCTTGGTAGACTTAAGTCACTGCAGACTGGTATCGACTAATAAACTGTCACAGCATGCAGAAATACAACATCGAAACGTATTAAAAAAGTGAAAGTCAGTGGTTTGTGTGTAAAGGTGCATTACGCAAAACAAAGGGGTGATTTATGTGAGGTCCATTTAGTTGGCAATCTTGTACAGTGCACATTTAAGTACAGCAAGGGTGTGTTGAAAAGTGAATAAAAGAAGCTGGAGACTGAGCGTATTGCTTTATGTATTTCAGATAGTCACGGATTTTCCATTTTCTCTGGGGACAAACAGCGGAGGAAACACACCATGAGTCTTGAAGGCAGTGTACTCAAAACTGCGTTCCAGGGAAATTGTGTCTTAAACCTCTGATTGTATGAGACTGACTCAAATCCTTAACCACTGTTCAGATTTCCCCTAGAAAGATCACTTCCTCCTACGGCCTATCTTGGAGATATTGTTTGATAATGAGGTTTCTCCAAATACTGGTGCTTAGATATTAACCAGCAAACCATTTGACTGAAAAGACCCATCTAGCCTCTCTCTTGTATTTTGTAATCCTATCACTGCGCTAAATGCCCTGCAGCTTTGTCATATTCCCTGACCCATCTCTCTCTAAAAAAAATAAATAAATAAATAAAAAGGGGGAAAAGTACGACCATTTTCCATTGCACTTTGTGAAAGCAACCAGTAACAGTTTTCCCAAGAGATGTCAAAGTACATTCTTGCGCTGGATGAAAACAGAGAACACCAAATTCTCTCTCTCTCTCTCTCTCTCTCTCTCTCTCTCTCTCTCTCTCTCTCTCTCTCTCTCTCTCTCTGCATATTTTGACCCTCCTTTAGAGAACTAGAGGCATCCACTTTGTCACCACTGCTTTCTCAAAATAAAACTGCTAACTGCAATTGCACTTCACCAGTCAAAAGAAAAACAACACCTCTGCAGAATAACCTTTACATCCTCAAATAAGCATTTTCCATCAGTTGTCAGCCAATATTTAACACATTCTCTGGGCAGATGCTTGATTTACCTAACCCGTTTTTTCCTCCACTGAATACTGAAGACCCATTTAAAAATACTTGACAAACTAATAACAACTCCAGATCAAACAGAGTAGTCTCATTTTAAAATCACATCTGCTTTATCATATAGTATAATGCACCCACTGTTGGGAGAGACAGAGGATGGGAGAATGATATGTGACAAAATTTGTCTGCCAGATTCAAACACGTATCTTTCATGGTGTGTGCCTTAAGCCCCTGACACACCAAGCCAGCTGACAAGAGACGGAAATCCTGTTGTGTTGATATTCTGCTCTATCTGGCAAGCAAGGTAACTAACAATGCGAGTTAGTTGTGATAATACAAACTTTCATCCACAAGCAAAAGACCCTCACGCTAACAGCACCAGTGACAGTCCAACTTCTTGTCAGACGTATTCCCGATTTGTGGGACGAAACCGTGGCATAAAAACGAAGGGCTAGCACTAGTTTATTCCTACTTATTTCAGCAATCCCCCTCCTGAAACAGAGAATTATTTCCTCTCGCGCAGGCACAGACGGTGCAGCATGTTGACCGTCAGCTGTAGTCTGCCTGGTCTTTGAAGCTGGGTTGATGCTTCCCCCGCTTTAGCCAAATGAGTCACAGACACACCCCACCTCCACCTCCTTCTCCCAAAATACCAATGTTTTAGTGTTCTCTTGCTTGTTTAAAGTCAGTGCATGCATTCACCGTGTCTTTTATTTATCATGTAAATCCAGTCACGACCGCTATACCACTACTGTCTCTTAGTCTTCTGTCCATCTGCTAGTTCAGTGAAACTCACACAAAAGTTGGCTTTCGTGGAGAGAGACTGAGAGAGAAGGAGAGAGAGACAGGGAGAGGGAGCAATGTCTAGAGGCAAGACGTGTCTTCTGTGCGCGATTACCATATCACTATGTCAACACTTTCCAGAGCTTTCCCAAAAAGCCACTTAATGTTGTGACCTGCTGCTGTTTGCCACCATCAAACTCTGGCCTAATCTCCCATGGTCTGAAAAACTTCCAACTGACAACTGATGAGTGCTGGACATTGATGTGGCACATTAAAACAGAACAGAGTATTAAAAAAAATAAGCAAAAGCAATTTAATAAAGTCAGATCTAACTATGCATCGGATCTAACTATGCATCCAGAGAGCAGTTACCTCAAAGCATGTAAACAATATGGCCATCTTTGATTGCCTGCCAATTTCCTTTCTTGACTGATCTCAGTGCAAACCTCCCTGCCAAACAGCAAACAGGGCCCGGCCCCAAGATGAAAGGAACAAATGCGCTCAAATTTACAAAAATATATTCTTAAAATGAAAGTTCGCTTTAGTAGAACTTTTCCATTTTAGTGTGAATACATTTATAGACATTGAGGAATGGTCAAACACCAATAGTGGCTACTTGGGAGACCTCTACTGAATAGTTATAATAACAGGGAGGCCAGTTAGGAAGTAGTAGTGGATGCAGGCAACAGAGAGCGAGTAAGAGAGTATCAATCCTGCAAACACACCTGAAGAGTTAGTTGGCAGCTTTGTCAACAGCAAAGCATTTTAGGGGAGAAAAAAAAAAAACTAAAGAATGAACCAGCAGGATAGGATGACATTTTGTAGGAACCCATCTGAATTATTTTAGGCTATTTAGTGAAAGAGAAGAGTGTCAACCTGAAGGCAACACATCTCCAGAACACCGCTTAGAATAGAAAAAGGTATAGAGAAACAGTATTGCCCACAGATATCCAATCAACTGACATAATAAGTCACCAGGACGATGTTAGAGGTGCAAAATCTAAAAGGATGCGCAAGGGTGTCATCAGCCCCCCGATGAGATCCTCTACTGGATAAATTAGGATTTTTGCTGAAGCTTGAGAAATTCACACGGACAATGCAGTTTACAAGGGGAAAATTAAAACAAACCAGTTTTGGCATTTTTGCCTCCTTAATGTCAAAAGGAAGATTTTGAAAAATGTTGTCAATTTTCAGTGCAGGGGTACTTGAGTTAGTTAGGTTTAGATTTTTTATTATTATTATTATTATTTTAACCCAGCAGTGCACAAAGATGGAATATCAGGTTTCCCTGCAAGCTTAAATCACACAAGCATGATTTGGCATCAAATTCAGTCAGCCAAGCAGGAGAATCTCCATGTGGTATTTTTGGATGTTGCTAATGAATTCAGCTCCGTACCACAAAATCTATTGTGGGAGGTTTTCAATTCCAACCATCGTCTAAAATCTGGTCATGGCATATTAAGATATTGAGATGAGCTTCAAAACGGCAGAGTTTAGTACGTCATGGCAGCATCTGGAGATAAACATCGTGGCAGAGTGCACAATTTATCCTCTAGCTTTCACTGTGGCAGCGGAGGCAATTATTATTGTTTGTTCACTCTTGCATCACAATCGACAAGTCATTGGAAGTTCATCCACTTCCTATGGAGACGCAGTTGGCTCAAGTTGGGCATGGCTAAACTTTTTATGGTCCGATCAGATATCCACGATTTGTTGTTCCCCTGCAATGTTATTTTGTTCAATAGGCAGCACTTCTACCTGGTACATGCCAAATGGTTGAGACAATGATTACAGCCACGCAAAGCTTTCTAGTACCCAGCAACCTTTTTTTTCTAAAGACTAGAGCAATAAACTCAAAGACAAATTGCTTTTTTTTTTTCCAAAGTCAACTAATCAGTGCATGCCAAATAGCTATGTTAACTTGTTAAAAAGTAACAATAAGAAATGCCATATCAAAACAGAAAAAGTACAATTTATTTTCCTGTTCAAAACTTTGTAGCTGGCCAAGGCCAATATTTAGATGCAACAGGCACCTCTCGCACCACCCACAGTAGTTCAAAATAATGCAACCTGTCAACCAAGTCAGTTGCAGTGTGAATGTACTGGCATCAAAGTGGGTGGTAGATGTGTAATGACTACATAGAGGGCTGCACCTCCCACCCACCAGGGCACAAATGGACAATATGATTTGACTACAACACGACTATTACAGCACCTTGTTTCAAAAGCTCGCTGAACAAACTGAGCGATAATCTACACTGGATTAGGATAAAAGTTGAACTGAGTAAAGCAAGGAGTATCTCCACTGTTAGGGAAAACTGGCAAACAAATGGTTCTACATAGATGAGGAAGCAATTCCTGCAGCATAACCTGACAATATCTCAGCATAGAAGTAGAGTGTGTGTCTCATAATGACAAGGAGCAGATTCAAGAGCAAAGAGTTTGCTTTGGTGAGTATGCAAGATTTATCAACATGTATCAAAGCCATAGGGAAGTTTAAAAGGGCTGGCTGGCCCATAAGTCAATGAATGCGTCTTAATTAGCCCATGCCAGATGTTGTTTTGAGTTCCACCATGCGTTAGAAGAGTGTCTTTGTATAGGAAAAAGATTTGGAACCATCTACATTTAACCCAACTGTGGAGTTCAAATGTGCAGCCGTAAGAGATGACACGGACAAGAGCTGGATAACCTCATCAGTATGAAGTTTTATTATATCAGTGAAGTGAAAATGGAACTCATGAGAAGCAGGTGAGCAGGCACAGTGGGTGCTCAGACTTAAGGATATTTAGGGTAGATACAATGAGGTTGTGGAGGCTCGGGTTTGAGGATAGGGCAACCATTATGGAACAGGACAACTCTGTCAGGGAAAAGAAAGATGGTCGTGGAACAAATCCTTTGACAGAAGGAGGCAGCAAAGTGTGCCAAGGCTGCCTCTCAGGCAGAAAAGGGTCACTGGCCGACTTGGAAAGGGTAGACTTACAGGGAAAGCAAATTTGATTAATTATAGGTGCAACAAATGATGCATGACTATCTCTGTAAAATTTCAGCCAATGGTCAGGTGAAGACCAAGCCTGTTACTTAGAATCAGGCATAGCTACTCTTAAGACAGATTTTGTCAAGATGCAAAATAAGATTATAAAACAACTAATGGAAAATAACAATTTGTGAATAAAAGCAAGTGCTGAAATGTCAGTTCAGTTCAATTCAGGATTTTGAGATTTATTTGTCCTGAATTTTATTTATTTAGTTAGTTACTTACTTACTTACTTACTTACTTATTTGGACAGGTATATTGTCAGCCAGCTAAGGGTAGATGAGATTGGCAAATGGCATTATGAGAGAGGGAGAGAGAGAGAGAGAGAGAGAGAGAGAGAGAGAGAAGAGTAGGTTTACAGTTAAAAGGAGAAGTTGGAGCTCATGAGTGTCCCTGCTAACCAGTTGCTGCAAACCTTGGCCCTGATTTGTAATGGAAGTCAGTCACATTATGAGCTCTGGTTACTTACTTTATGACTTCCTAAGCATGTTAGACTGGTCGGGTGATAGTGTAGCTTGTCAGGTTTCGAATTATTAACTTGGTCAGGCTACTCAGGCTGTGGTTTAAGGTTTAAATCGGAGGTGCACTGACATATGCATAGTAGGTTCATACATCAACAACCATTGGCTATCAATTAAAAATCACTGTTTGTCATCAACTTTTGCTTTCTAGCTGCTTAATCTCACACATAACACACTTGATCACATGCACTTATTTGGACTCAATGGAGATTACACATGTGGCAAGAGTGGGAGCTTAGGTCTAATATTTAAGATGGGAAAACACCCATATGTTTTGGAATACTCAGCTATTTTCAAGTGGTGTAGCGACAGCTCGTAGAGGGGTACACCTATATGCCTTTAGAGTCAGGGGTTGTGGTATCAATTATTTGGGCAGCGTGAGACTGAAAGTGTCACACACCAGGAGTATGAGAGTTGGCCACCCTGCACTTTTCTCTATGGAGTGGCTAATGGATCATCTTAAAAAGGATCTTTGATTAGACTTTAGCTGATAGTCCCACAGGAGCCAGACAAGCAGTGAGCACTAGTGACTGTGGCCTCATTCAGAATGGGCCACCAAACACACTACATGTGCCACTGAGTTGCACACTGTTAGTAGTGTTTATAGTGCAGGTAGCATCCCATTCTGAACTAAGCTGTAACATTGTGGTCTGAAGTGCAATGCTTTGTGTATTTTGTCAAGTCAATGAGGCATAATGAAAGATAAATGCCTACAGTACCTACACTGAGCCAGACTGCGACCCTTAGAGTCCGGATGCCAACAGCCTTAACACTTCTAGGCTGAATTAGGTATTAAAGCAGAGAGTAAGGGCTGTGTCTGAAGCAGCAGTTGGAGCTGATGACTGGCCAGGACTGAGGAGAAAGCATACCCACTGAGTCACTTTGAATATCATAGGGGAGGGACTCATTTGTAGCATGCTTGCTGGTACATTTTTTGTGATTATGTTTACTGTCATTGATTTGTTACCTTGTTGGTGCATTAGATTGTTAGCATTAGTTTGCAGCATCCAAGTTGATGTATTATTTAGTAGTATGTGTGCTCTATCTGAAAAGAAAGAATATCATCCAGTTCCAAATATTGAAATCTCTTATGATGAAGACAGCAGCTATATATCACATGAAGGTATAGCTATTGTGGTTGCAGTGGGTGCTCATGCATCATTCTTTGTTCTTGGTCTGACTGCCTCACATAGCTAAACCTACTGTTTGCTAACACAAGTCTGTTTTTGCACCGATGAGGGAGCTTTTTGAGGCCAGGGGAACGAGCAGTCTCTTTCGCTTGTGATCTTATGATTCAGTTCAGTTTGTAAACTGCAATGCGGGCTGTTTCAAGTCAACATCCTCAGCCGCACCATTAGCCTATTGTTGTGGAGAGCAAAAGCGAGTTAAGAAATCACTGGGTGATGTTGGGAAATAGGGGTAAGCCTAGGTAGAGGGTAGTGTTAGGTGACTATAGCTCAATAACCCTACTGACATATCTGCACTAATGTTTCGATTTGGTGGTTAGTGTTTCGTGCTGCCTCTCTGATGACTCTTCACAGTAACCGTAAGTGGGTTGGTGCGTCATTCTTTGGACATGTAAATTGGGCTTCTGTATGGACCCTCATTGAGGACACAGAGCAAACTTCCAGGGGCCTGGAGAGATTTTAAGTACCAGGTACATGTTCACAGCATCTCACTAATTTCACCTGAAATGCACTTCCAGGTGGGATGCCCACAGGCACTTACCTGGCTGCCCCCCTAGCTATATACTAGCTGAGGGCAATGGCTTAGAATGATTATGGGGACCAAAGCCTGTGTTAACATAGGGGCCTAAATATGATATGTACAGATGCAGAGGTTCCAGCCACAGTTTCTTTTGACACACAATATCTACCACCTATTTATTGTATGCTTATGAGCAGTGCATTTGGTGAATAACCTATGAACCTATGACGAATCAGCTCACCTCTGTCCAAATGCAAACAAAGAGAAGCTCCACAACAGATGACTCGTCTTGGGGTTAGAAAAGTGTTAACAATATCAAACTGAATGAATGAGATCTAGATACTAGGAATGGCAGTTTTTAACAATGACTTACAGATGTTCTTCAAAGCTGTAAAACGTTTGTTTGTATCGGTTGTAAACCAGCTAGTATTTTGTGTTCCAGTGTGTGGGTGTATATCAGGTAGAGGGGTCCCAACAGGACATGTGTGCTCGTGGCCCCTGTGGCTGGTTAATCCGCCCTGGCCTGGACTATGGTACAAGGGATAAGCATAAGCTAATACATGCAATTCACAGTGGGAGCTGCGCACGGTTTGGCTAGACAGTTCGAAAACCAGCCAGTCACACACCTCGCCTTGCTCATCATGTCGCCATATTGCTTTTTGTTCTTTCGCCCTGATGTGTCCTCCTTTGCTTGTTGCAACCCACCACCTCTCTTGTTATCTGTGTCTGCTGCCCTCTTAACTCCAACAATATGTCACCTCATTCTGCTTCCAGTTTGACAGTCTTATCTGGCTTCAGGGTAGACGAGCTAAACTGACAAAGTGGGTGGTGAGGCTGGCCTATTTATGTTCTGCTTGGCAACACGACTTCATATCAACACAATTTGATTTGAAACTACTGTAAGTACAGCAGCTGGGAGTGGTCCTGAGGAAAATACAAAGGATATAGCGGACATAAACATAAGGCAGTGCATGAGGGTCACAGTGTGGGGTAGCCCACCTTGTAAAGGGTCTGCTAATCAATTTGAGCAGCTATTCCTCTGCCACAGTGACCAGTGGATCTAACAAATTTATCAGCCACTGCCCAGAATCAACAGCATTTGTCCCACTTTGTCCCACTTTCCATATATTCCTTGTATCGGTAGATAATAATTATGATGCATGATTTCGAAGAAGAAGAAGACAAAGAGGAAGACCAAGAACAAGAAGAGGACTGGGATGGGAAGATTTGGACACTGATTTGAATTTAAAGGCTGATCTTCAAGAATGTAAACACATTTTCTGAGAGATACAACCCAGTGGAAAAACTACTATCCCAATCTCACAGTTTTGCTTTAAAAATGACCATCCTACTTCCCAGTAAAACAATGGCAACTAAACCCAGATATTAAAGACTGCTTTGACTGACTGTAAAGTTTTGTTACTGAGGCTTCCTGTATAGCCTGTCAGACAGTAGCCAGCTGGCTGCTGGTTGAATTAGCCAAAATCTCAATGCCTTGATTATGTACCTTCAAAAGGAGCCTATACTTCTGCACTCCATATTTCTTTCTCAAAGATAAAAAAAAAAAAAAAAAAAAAAAAAAAAACATTAACCATCATATGTCAATTAGAGGAGCAGTTTAGGGTCGCAATATGTCGTACAAGCTTTGTCTGTGCTGCTCATCTCAGAAGGGCGATTTTAACAGCAGGAAAAGCAAGAAAATCCTAGAGCAACTAGAAATTTCATGTTGAAAAAGCAGCCGCACAGAATTGCATATTATGGGCCAAGAAGTCATAAACCCATGACTAACGCAAATAAAGCAAAGTTTCATGTGACAAGTTACAAACAAATGTAATCTGTGACAAAATACGTTCAAAATATAACTGATAATGCAGTTTAGTTGTATGAATATAACTTTTCAATCATTGTTCATTCACACCTAAATTGTACCTGAAGATCCTTAAAAATTATAAACTTATGTTCTATGCACGAAGGTATGTTTCTTTTGTTGACAAGCAAAACCACATTAACCTACTTTGAATGGAAATTTTTGAATGGAGCTGGGTGTGACAGTCTCGTCATATGAGACAGAGCAGCACACGTCAGGGCTATGCTTGCCCTGGCATTTGTTAAGGTTAATGTTGGTTAACATAAGCCTTATGAAATGCGATATGAGATATGTCTGCCATTTTGATAATTAGGCTTATTTGAAATTCAGGAAGTAGAGTGGTATGCTAAGAGTTACGTGACTATGCGGAAGGGAGGAGAAATGCAACCAAGAGACTGCAGTGGCGAGGAATCGTGGAACATGGCAAGTGTGGTTATTTGCAATTTATTTTTGTTCAGCATGCATATTATTCTGCATCAGACTACTAACGTTAAGTGGATAGTACAGGCAGGAAGCAAGGAAATGGTCTGTGTGTGGGTGTGTGTGGCTGAGCTGAGACAGAGGGAGAGACAGAAACGCCTTTTTGCTGATAACCCTGGGCTGATATTTTCCATTTGGCATGGATTGTGGAACATGGCATTTAAAATATTAAAGATTTCCACAGCACAAATATATATATTTTTTTTTTCAATCAACACAATCTTACTTTAACATTGATTGCACTATACATGCTATTTGTCTCTACTTTGGCCACGATGGCAACACCAACACATTTCTTAAACCAATAAGATGTCTACGTACAGATCAAATGGCACTAGGGCGATGTAAAGAAATCAGATGAACCATGAAGAACTGAAAAAAATCTCATTCCTTCACATGAGAAATCCATAAGGTAGACACCTCACTGCAGCAACAGTAAATTATAAAAGCTGAAGAAACAGGCTCATTAGACAGGAAACAGATAGGAACAGATACACAGTGGTGTATCTAGGAAGGGTTTGCACATGTTTTTTTCCTCAACACCAGTGTTTTCTAGTCAGCTGATTCACAAAGCATGCATCAGGTGTTTGAATTTTCAATACGTCACACACTTTCATAAATTCAGATGTACACATATCACACTGGACAAATGGCACTTAAATTGGGGGTAGTTTTGTCATGCTACTCCAGTGATCCTTTTGGTTGTATAGCCTACTGAAAACAAATTTGCTGGACACCAAAGAAAACACCACTCTGCCTCTTATAAAAAAAAAAAAAAAAACCCTCTGATAATCAACTCATTGCTTAGCAACAGAGGGTTCCATAGCAACTGTGGAGCATTCTCCCGACAATGTTACAAGAGAAGCATGATGATTTATCCAGTCTTGAGTCTGAATCTGCTTTTGTTTTCAATGGCTACTGCTCTCATGAAGTCCCTTTCTCAGGAAAATAAACAAATAAAACCAAAAATGCAGCCGTGCACCAAATTCCTCCCTTTGTGTGTGCACAAATGCAGCGCCTGCAAGAACTATTCGCATGCTCGGTAAAGATGCTTGTACAAAATGAATACAAATACTAAGCTTCATTCTTAGTTCAGTGTTAACATGTTAACATTTAATCTGATCTAATTAGAGGGGGAAAAAAAACGATTATTGATATCATTATTGACATTCATGCATTCAAAGCCAAACAATGTCTCAAATTCTTGCAAATTTATTGCGTGAAAAAGTTCAGTTGTATCTAATATGCTTCAAGTATATGGCCATATAGATTCATGAAATGTATGGTATATGCTCTTGCTGCTTTTGAAGAGATAATTTACCTTCTTGTGCATGCATCAATTTTTCCTAATATTTTACTCTGGTGTGCAATGGATGACAGGCTCACTTTTGAATTATCCATGTATTGATATCGGGTGGGAACTAAATTCACATCAGCTTTTAACCCTGCGTCCACTGACACACATGCATCTCCCCTTACAGTGAATTAGAAAAACAATGTCATAATCTTCATGCAAGAGGGTGGCATGGAGCCTCACAATATTTTGATATTTCATCAGCTGTCAGCGGTGCAACAGGGAGAATGGCTGACCCTGATGATGAGAGAAAAATCTGCTGAAACACAACACAGTTCAGACTTTAATGCACGTTTCACAGAAAACTACACCGTGATAACCACAGTCCTGATCTGAGCTTGATCAAGGAAGCTGTAACTTGACATTTACACAGCAACATGCCATAGAGGAGTGTAATTAGCTTTGGAGCAAAGACTACAAATAATTTTGACTAAAGCTTTGTTAATTCAGCAACGTCATGGTTTTTTAAGAC
Source organism: Myripristis murdjan (assembly GCF_902150065.1). Lineage (NCBI taxonomy): Eukaryota > Metazoa > Chordata > Actinopteri > Holocentriformes > Holocentridae > Myripristis > Myripristis murdjan. The sequence continues at coordinate 25,344,910 of NC_043993.1, forward strand.
AGAAGATACTGCAATGAAAATCTTATTGCCTGTATAAGTATCAAGCTGTTACATTTTGCATATCATTTGGTTGAGATAGATATAAATTATCACTAATACAACAGGGAACTTTGATTGTACATTGATGGGGATATGATATGGCCTTCTTTGCATAAAGTGACAGGCGGTCAACATTTACCTGAGCCACAGAGACTGAAATTGTGATACAATGTGAAGCTGGGCATGTGATTATCTGACTAATAAACAGCCTGACGTAAGTAACTGGAAAGCACACTGAGCAAAGACGGGATTTGAACTGCTATTTTAGAAGTTTTGTCGTACGAATTTGCATTACCAAGTCATATCCAAACTAGTGAGAGACCTATTTTTAGTTGATGCTCTTATCTTGGATGACAACAACAGAAGCCCTTCTCCAAATGCTCATTTTACATGTTTATAGCTCCTGTTCAAATACGGAAGAGCTGACAGATAATTTTGTCAACACTGCTTTGTGAACAAGATGTTAAAAATGGCACAATATGCAAAACAACAACAACAAAAAAAAAAAACTCTTTCAAAGATGTAGCTAAAAATGAGTTGCTATGATTCATGCTCCTTGTAGCATGTAATTAATAAAGATCTATAATTGGTCCTTTACATTAATAGCGTCTTTTGTAAAGTGAAGGATGGAGCCACTGGAGCAAATGAGCCCCCCTTCTCTCAAAGCCTTACATTATAAGCCTCGGTCCTCACACAGCCTGTGGACCTGTGTGTGTGTGTGTGTGTGTGTGTGTGTGTGTGTGTGCTGATAAGTGGGGTTTGCAAACCAGATCAGTCGTGCCAAATGTAGGGTGCAGCCACGAGTGAGGAAAACCTCTACTTGAGTCCTTTAGTCTTTTCTAGGCTGTGATGAATATAACATGAAGTACAAGGGGCTAAGCTCTTGAATGACCTCAGCAGTCCCACGTTTGCAAATAAAATAAACTCTGTCCAGCCTAGATTTTGTCAAATCTTGTAAATCCCAACAGGAAATGGCATGTATAACACCATCTGTCAGCTGAGGTGCTCATCAGGGAGAAAAACAGGAGGCTTTGTCGATGAAACCAGCAATCACATCACAACACAGCACATGATGTTTAATCAGGTAACAGGAACAGTTTTTTGTTTGTTTGTTTGCTTTTTGTTTTTGTTTTTTTAGCTTTATTTATCCAAGGAAGGTTTTCTGTAGATGCACACATTCCTTTTCTCCTACACATTCACACAGATTCACACCTGGGAGTGAGGGGGAAGTTTTAATCAGGTACTTTTGCCACCTTGATATTCTGAGCCAGTCAGGTGATTTGAATTGGTTGTGTGTGTGTGTGTGTGTGTGTGTGTGTGTGAGTGTGTGTGTGTATTAATCACACTCCTGTCACTATAATCAAAAAACACAGTCCTGTTGCTTATTGTATACAGTAAAACTGAAAAGGAAATATTTACTGAAATTCCAATAGGTCTGTTTTCTTTAATAGTTAAAGGAGAAACGAGCGGTGATGACACCACATACTATACTATATTACTCTATATTATATAGGCATTACTGATGATTTATTATCAAAAATCTCACTGTGTAAGTATCTTAAGAAAGCGCTAAGTCATCCTCATAATATCATCACAATATCATCACAATATCGATATTGATGTATTTGGTGAGCATCATATTTAATAGCATCATATTTATGTGGCTGTATGCCTCACATAGTTAATTTGAGCATTTGCAAAGTGCTTTAGAGCAGATTTCAAAATATCAAGATATATATATATATATATATATATTATTTATTGTGATAACATTTATAGAGCACATCGCCCAGATATAATTTGGAGTAATTTCTAAGATGCTGGATTATACCACCAAACAGTGACACACCTGTCCTGTACTATACTTGAGCATACTGAGGCAGAGGCATCTTTACATCCTAAAATCCTACACCAAGTCCCATTACAGAGATTTAAAATGACCTGATCATTTGTTTGTTACCAAGAAAAAACTGAATCGAACCAAGTCCCACACTTTAAATTCCTGAGAAACGTGATATAAAATGCAAAACAGATTTCTACAACAGTGACAGTTTATCCCAACGAAAATAATAGGTTGATGTGAACAAGTACCCAAATGCATACTAAAGTATTAAAAATAACTTTGTTGAGAATGAAAATGTCATCAAGTTCATGGAGGGAAAATACATTTAGAGCAGTTCTTTACATAATAAACATGAGATGATGTCTTGATGAGCAGTTTGCACCATTTAATCATCACATACAGTATAACAGTATAACAGTATCACACTGCAGTAGATAGGCAGCTTCCTCCTGCCAGAGTTACAGACATGTTTGATATGATTCCTCATGAAGGTACGTGAGAAAGTGAGAAAAAAAATATGAGAACACTATTTATAATTATTATTCAGTATACTTCAAATTAAATAACAAGATAATTACCACAAATTAGACTAAAATATTTGAAAAAAAAATCCCCCAGATTATGAAAGACATAAAGAAATAAAATGAATTGTGTTAAGAGGGTGAAACAGCACCCTTCCAAAAAAGCTCCTGTTGATTTATTTTTACATAAAAACCCTCTTTCTCCTGGAAATTTTGAAATGACGGCTCCACCCCTGGCTGAAGCTGTCCTGAAGGCCTTTCTACCACGCCCTATTGTACTAAATTTAAAAAAAAAAAAAATCTAACCCTTTTAACAAACACTCGTTCTGCAGGGAAATACAGGATAATATTTGCAAATACAGTGGAAAGCTGAGAGAAAACCACAGGTCTGAAAGATTTGCAAACTGATATTCCAACACTGTCACTGAGGCCCACATTCACCAAACTTCTACATCAGTGTTTCGTCTTTTCTGTTTGTTAAAATGGAAGATGCATATATGAACCAGGTGCAGACCTTGTGTGCTCTTAACCTACTGTAATTAAAATGTATTTTGATGTGTGTCAGTTGTACAGCGCAAAAAATGGAGGGCAGGAGTAATCAAATGTTTAATTACCTAAGACAGAGAGAGCGAGCCTCCTTGTGGTATTTAATGCCTGGAGGAGGGCATACATGAAGAGGCTTTAATTCTGAGTTTTTAGCCATGGCAACTTTGCTTTGACAATGGCCTAAACTTAATTTTAAAAAAGTAAAATATGTATGATGATGTGACTTTATTCAATCTAGGAATGAAATGGCCAAAGCTCTTAATGTTTAATACTTAATTCTACAGTAAATGGGTTCCTGTTGGACATTATATGTTGGACATTTCAATATAATGTATAAATGTGCCCAGTTTCCCCATGGGTGATATTAAAGTTTCATCTAATTTAAGAAATGCTGCCCAGTTTTATTGCAGAACAGGCCACTAGGAAACCTGTTGGCTCAGCCCTCTATAATTTATTCTGCAGTCCTGCTAAATGTTTTTTTTCTTTGGCCTAATTAAATGTGGTTTGCATTTACAACTTCAGTCATTTAAACTTAACACTTTCCATGTCTATTTATTGCTCTTCCAAATACCATTACGTAAGGCATGAGGCAGCCTAGGTGCTGTTTTCAGAGGAAGAAGAAATTATTTGCAAACCAACGTCAGATGATGAAGAAGGGAAGACTGCTTTTGATCAGCTGTTATTTATTATAAGGTGTGCCATTAAACTGCTTTGAATATCGTCCCTCTTCTTCTCCTCCACCCAGAAACATGAACCTGGACCTGAGAAAGCAGCAACCAGATTTACAAGCCCGATATTGGTTCTACTGTTTTATGTGTGTAATTTCTCCCTTCACAAATACTCAGTTACTAATCTATTATTAATTATCAAGTATTATTTAAAAAGTAAGTCAGATGCAGCTGCATGTGCCATTCTTTTTGCATGTGGTCATGTTTTACACCCTGTTTTAGTATTGGAGGTCCCACCCCTGCTGTCCATTGCTCATGCTTTGTTTGCTCTTCCTTCATTGTACTTGTCCATTACACACAACTGGGCTAAATCATTAAACAAACTTTTATATAAAACATGCACACTGTTGAAAAAGGCATTGCAGTGACAATTTTTCACCATGCTCAACTGCTTAAATTGATGTTACCAACAAATGATATGTCACATTTTGTTGTCAGAGGGCAACAATCTGAAAACGGCTACTAACACTGGTGAATTGCTAAAATTAGAGCTCTCCTTCACATGAACACATATGTGGATGAGGCAACTATAGCTAATGAAATAGCATCCAGATCTTAGAGCTATGGCCAATGAATAAAGTAAAAATCATTAAAGCAGTACAGGAAGTTATAAAGGACAGACTAGAGGGCGAGAGAGAAAACGATGAGGTAAAACAGGAGACCAGAGGCAGTACATCAAGGGAAGTCAGTGGGACAGAGGATAAGTAAAGGTGGCCTCGTCTAACTGCCCTCTCCTGTCACATACCATGGACTTGATATATGAAACTTCACCACTAAAAGGCTGAATACGAACAAAGGCTTGAATCTGCATACGCAGATTTTTGTCAGTGAATTGTAAGACACCGCAAACATCACCGGTGGACATTTCTCTTCATAAATCACACTCCCCAAGCTGAACGTTTATTTAAAGACAGTTTAGTTTTGCGTAATTTAGTCTTGCCTACTCATAGACACTGAATGACACCTTGGTCAGGAACTAAGAAAAGAAAACACGAAATTACCAGTCCATTTTGAGAAAAAAAAATCAGAAACTGGAAATGCTCTTTTGTCATGTAAATTAGCTCAAACAATGCAATTCACACACACTTAATTTTCTTTGACATTATGGTAGCCTAAATACATTTTAAGAGACAATGGTGGGTAACCATCTTGGATTTGTGTAATATTCAGCAAAGCAAAATCAAACCCATCATTGAAAATACACAGATGAACACAAAGGGCATCTCCAGTCAAAGGAAGGGAGGTACACAGGATTCATTATGGATCCTCTTGACAAGCCTGTTTTGAGCAAAAAAATTTAAAAAGAATGAAAGGGGGAAAAAATCCATTACTCATGAGGCTTCATTTATTAAGCCAGTGATATAAGGGGCAGTGCACCCACGTGTAGATATTTCACTAGAAGTCATGCCCGTGGCAGAAGCCCAAGCCAATAAGGGACTTCCAGTCTGAACAGAGTATAATTTATTCTATAGTCTATCATTAATTCATTTAATTACAGGTCGACTTAATTAAGCATGTCACACAGTCACAATTTCAGTCAATGAAGTTATGTCTATGCCCATGTATCACTTTGCAGGTTGTGTTTCCAAGGGAGAAACAGTACAGCTGACCAACGCATAAATAAATAAATAAATAAATAAATAAATAAATAATAGTAATAAAATGAAATGAAACAAAATAAACTAAAACAGCACAAAGAAAGGGAATACATTATTTCTGCTATTAAAATATTTTCAATTTTTTGGAGAAAGAATATACACCCTCTCTTTGCCTCTTTCGCCACAACATCAAGGGCGATCCGAGCTCCAGAAAAAAAAAAAAAGTCCTTAATTGCAGCTTCTTCCCTGGGATTTTAGACACTGATAAATCCCGCAGAAGCTGCCTACACTGCTCTTAATGGTATGTCATGGTGTGTGTGACGTCGGTGTGTCAAGAACTAATTCATTATGAAGACCGGCGTGCTGTCAAAAGTGCAAAATCTCATATCTAAACTCCATGTTCACGACCAAGTTCATCATGAGGTGAACTCTTGTAGAAAGTGCAGGTGAGTGAGCGGGGCCCTCCATGTCGGCTGCCTTTTTGACAAATTAAGTGTCATCAGAGGGAGATGGATCTCTTTTGTCCGGGCTGATTAGATGGGAGGCCAAAGTATGTTTTGGAGATAAAGGCCACCAGTGACCCAGCAAAATGCACAACACTTTGAATTCCCATTTTTTGATGGTAAAGATATTCTAATCTACTCATACTTAATCTAATCTAACTATTACCAACTATACTTATTATTCAGCATCGTAAAACTGAGTCCTCAGTGGTGCGCAACAAACGCAACACTAATTAATCAAATGTCAAATGAAATACGTCATCTAAATACACACACACACACACACACACACACACATGCATATATATATATGCATGCATGCCCTTTCAAGTCCTATGAATAATTCCCATAAGAAATAAAAAATGCAGTACATCTTACTCATATAACATGAACTTTAAGCCAACCAGTTCAGTGTAAGGAAAATGAGCGAGCAGAGGACTTTAAAATGAGATTTGTGAGAGACAAGAAATCATGTACTTTAACTTAATAGACACTTTCTCAACCACTGCACTTATGTGACTCTCACTTCTTTGTACTCTTTGCTTCTCCTGCACTGCCATCTAGAGTTTAGAGTTCATTTATTTGCACATGAAATGATGATACACCAAAGGAATTGAGGGGGGGGGAGTCACATTATGCAGGTGAGATAAAAAAAGACACGAAAGGGCTTATAAAAACATCTCACCTCAAACAAAGGAAGAGGGAAAAACAAGATGACAAACAAAAGTCGACAGAAGTAGATAACAGCATCTAAATGACAAAAACTCAAAACGGAGGGGGAAAAAATAGTGTATCAAAAAACAAAATGTGTAAATGTAAAGTCTGAAAGTTTATGTAGACCTAATGCAAAAAAGTGGAATCAAAGTGGAAGTGACAGTGTGGTAGTGTGTGTATGTGTGTGTATGTGTGTGCATGAGTGTGTGTGTTCAAAGAGACGGAAAAAGGAGGAGAGAAAGAAAGAGGTGTGTTGTGCTCCTGAGGGAAAACTTGATGCAGTTTGGCTCATCACTTCTTAAGTCTATATTTGAAATTTAGAGGGATGTGGCCTTATTGGCGGTGTGGATGCATCTGTTCCAGTTTATGTGATGGAGCCCTCATGGTATACAGAAAATAATAAACTTGTGAAATTATCTGAAAGTGTACTACGCAGGTAATGGCAGGGCGTTCAGCTGATGTTGTGAGTTTATAAATAAAAATGACTGTCATATATTTCTGCTGAAAACGGGCAGAACGTTGCAGTGAAAATGAAGTTAGATTTGTTTTGATATTCGAAGACAGTTTTAGCTGGAACCATTTTCAGACCCTCTAGAGGCCATTCCATCATAAACCACATCAGCACATCAGCAAAAAAAGAAAGAAAGGGAAAAAAAAACAAGTTTTCCACGTTGACACAACAAGAAACGCTCGCATCATTTTCTGAATATTTTCATACCGAAGCTTTCTTTGATAGACGCTGATTATATAATAATAAGAGGAGCCAAAGTGTATCTGCAGCATCAAAAGCACAATGCACTGCAACAAAAACCTTGAATAATGGATCATTTTTTGAAAGCATGCACTTAGAAAAACATGGTGCAAAACCAGCAAGCAGGTACATAACTTCTTTCCTGCTTGTTCTGACAAAGGTCAAATTTTTGAGCCTGTGGCTGGTGTTGAGGACAAGTGACTGCCTCCAATCCAACGATCAGTGCTGTGTAGTTTTGGAGGAAATACATCAGATGCTACAGCTGAGCTTAGGCATGCCATTTCAGCCAAACAGGTGTTATTACATTAATGAAGGCTCTATTAGACACCAGCTATATGACTTCAGTGCAGGAGAGTACATACATCACACTGGTTTTGGAAGTGAATGTCATTCTTTGTGTTGATGAATCAATTTTAAATTATGCCAATTCAAATGAATCGATCAACCAAAGTAAACTGATAGAATCCATCGCACAAATGGCGATCTACTGAATCTACTGTCAATTCTTAGAAAACACACCAAATTTGCATAGAACAAATACAAGACACAAGTTGTTGCATGGACCCAATTCCTGTTACACGAGGCAATAACCACAACAACAACAACAACAACAACGTGGCAGCCATGGCTGACTGACACAACGGACACAATATTTCCAGCTCTGCTGCACCTAAAATCCAAACGCTGGAAAACTGTTGACTTCTGCAATAGAAAAGTTGTGCAGTGTGTGGGATTTGTAAAACAGAAATTAAAATCTCCCGAAACAGAACAAATCAGCACCTAGCCATTAGCTCTTTGGCGGCGTCTCAGACTCCCAGATGTATGAAGACCTACAGAACAGAAAATGCCAGTGGACACCCCAGTGTTTCCAAAGAGCCCAAATAAGTCCTGCTGAATTACAGGGAAATGTGTATAAAATGATGCACAAGATATCTAGATATTTACTGTTTGTTTTAATGCTGGAGCCACAAAACAATGGCATCCTGGGTTCCAATATTTCCCCCAGTTTAATTGTGATGTAGCTCCACTGAAGCAGTGCAATTAGATACATAACATGTTTCTAACATTGTCATATAATATGGGGGAAAAAGTACTTTTTTAAAAAAAATCAGAGCTAATCTTCTGCTCATCTACTTTTCTTATGGGTAAGTGGCAGGTGGCACAATAAATAAAGAGAAACTTTCCTAGTGCAGTATGGAATTTATTCTACAGTGAATTAATGGAACCTACATATGGATCCTGAGTAAACAGGCTAAAATGAATACACCTCTTTAGTAGCAAATGCCTTGAGGACAGTATTTCTACACTTCACAGACATGCCAAAGGGAAACAAACAAACAAACAAACAAACAAACAAATAAACGTGAAGCATAATAACATCTGAGTGCAGAAAAGCTCCTGCCCAAGGCACACAAGTCACGGATCAAATATGTATCCTGTGTAAGGGGTTACAATAAATACTATCCTGATGACGTGTCTCAAATTATAATTTTATGTTTTCCAGTGCTACACTAGCACAATCATGATACACAACCAATAAGCACTCAGCGATCAGACTGGCGACAGATGTCCAGGTAAGTCGGCTACATGGTGTCCAATTCATCCGTGCAACCGTCGAGGTGCACAAAAGGCTTAAGACATTACATTTTCAAAATCAATGAAACAGTCAGTGAGTCCAGATTTATCTTCACATCCAGATTCCACTTTTGAAACACAACCAAGCTCGGCTTATGGAGGACTGTGTCTCAAACCCAGTTTTTTACTCAATGGATCCTGACTTCTGACACCACCAGCTAAACAGCAGTGACGTAACACCTATCCTACTTTATGGCTTCCAAAAAATGTCCACACAGTCTGCTGTGCAGTGTGTGTACAGTTAACAGCATTATAAATAAATTGCTGCATTCCCCCAGTGGATACTGTATTACCCTTTTGTGAGGAGAACTTGTGTAGGCCAACTCATCACACACGAGAGCACCAGATTTCCAACTTTCCAACTGGTGTATGAATATCAGTTACTGCCAAACATGGCAGAAAATACTAGAAAAACCTGGACCAGTGAAGCGGTTGGGGCATCCAGGGCACATCCAGTTCCTTTATTTTTCTTCTACAGCAAAAATGAATATAGTTTCCGGTTTTCCATTTGCCAATAACTTTGTTCTTCTAATATGATAAAACATGACATTAGAGAGACCACAGTGTGGATCAATTACATATGATTGACTTGAGGCCTTATTTAACTCCGCAATCGCAACAACCAGCGCTAAGTGCTGTGTCCGAGTGCAAAGCCAGTGAGGGCGTATCCAAACTCACTCGCTATTTTCATTTGTCTGAGTGCAACAATATGGATGCTTGCTAAGCGTAAAAGGGCTGGGTGTGGTAGAATAAATTAAAGGGGTTTGGGGATGAACTTCATCAGCTTCATGGAATTCATTATATCAGAGGAATAAATTAATAAATCAAGTAGATGTGCAATCCATTATTGATTTTTTTTCTTCCTGAAATAAAATAATGCATGTAACTAATGCAATAAAGAAAACGCAAACCATGACTACAAGTCATCTGCAACAGCTCTCTCATCTGTTGTGTGTTGCACATCAAGTTGGTGTGCTCTACCATCACCGCAGTTCAGCCTCTCTGTGCCGTCCTGTTTGTAGTGTCTACTCTGAAGAGTCATGTTGGCATCCTGCACAATACACCGTGCAAAATACAGCACGTCATGAGGAACACACTGACATGCTCAGCTCTGTATTTTAGCGTGTCAACTGACTTATCAAGCATCAAAACTTTTTTTCAGAGTGACAAATATTCGTTCTACTATACAGTTCTAACCCTTGACACCTTGACATTGCAACTGTTGAATCTACATTGCTGCTGAGTTGTTGCCATAATACCTGGTGTCATAAGCCATGTGTGTAATAGGTCTCCTAAGAGCCACCCATCCAGAGCACCCTGGAAGGCGGCAGGAACGGCAGAACTGACTTGCAAAGATTTGACATGATCATCCGTGTCCTTTGTGTCAAGCCTGGTGCACAAACACGAAAAGTACCACATGAATGGGCAAAGCGTGTTTCCAGGTGAACAAAATACCAACTGGTCATAGCACTGCTTGCTATGGTCTTTGCATACCCATAAAAATATATTCGCTATCAAGACCGTCAACAACTGTAAAACAAAACTTGCTGATGCTGGTGAGTTTCCAGTTTGTTTGTTTGTTTGTTTTTTTTCATTACAGCTTAAAACGCGTTCCATACCAACGTGCTTTACCATTCTTCTGATGATGGGATGGAACCAGAAACTTAAAGTCACTTTGGTGATCTAAGCCATGCTAGTATGAGAGGTGTGCAAATTTCTCCTCTCTGACTTGCCCTCCAGCAGTCTAGACATAATCATTCTCTTTCATTCTCTACTATCTTGATAATGCATCCTTAAAATTACAGTGAAAACTGCGCTTCAGGCCTGGTTTTTGTTGGTCAGTCGTGCAGTCGCTTTCAACTGCCCCAAGACAGCCGAGCGTCAACACTCCCATGGGTGCACAGATGAGCACAAGTGCATTTGCTATTGACAAGGCATGGGCGCTGGATGGTAAAATGACAACTGCACTAGAGTTCTCATCGGGCCTGAAAATTAAGACCTGACCCGACCCGGGCCTGACTGGGCCAGCCTGAGGCCCGACCCGACCCGACTAATTAGCCGAACTTTAGGCCCGACAGCCCGATAAAGCCCGAAAAAAAAAAAAAAATCGCCAAATTCGCCATTATTTAGCAGAGCCGGTCGGCCGCGGCACCGGGGCACCATCAGTCGGCATCAGGCGGGCCGGCCGCGGCACCGGCCAGCATCAGGCAGCTCACCTGTCAGATCCGGCAGACCTGACGGGTGGGCGCGGTATCGGACGGTGCCGCGGCCGGCCAGCCTGATGCCGACTGACGGTGCCGCGGCCGACCAGCCTGATGCCGACTGATGGTGCCGCGGCATGTGCGGGTCAATACGGTAGTCTAGAAAACTGGAGATTTTTTTTTTTTTCCCATGCGCCCCCAGTTGCACTGCCCATAGCAACTGTCCCTGCTGCCGAGTCTGCCAGCACAGCGGGATACTGCTGCAACTCTCTCTCACTTGTTTGCGCTGCGCTCGCACAGCTGGTTGTCTGTCTGTCACTAAAAGTTTAGCCTCCAAATCCAATCCAGTCTCTCACTCTCTCCACCAGTCACATAAAAATGAAACGTCATAATCAGTAACAGAACACATAATTCTATTTTTTTATTTAAAAAAAAAAAAAAAAAAAAAATCCCCCACAGAACCCGAAGCCCGACCCGACCCGCCCAATTCACGTAAATTTCAGGGTCGGGTTCGGGCAGAATATGACAACTCTAAACTGCACTGGTTGGAAAATGAACAGACACTTGCATCACACTTGTGTCACAACAAAATAGGGCCCTAAGTGGTTTTGGTGCCTAAACCATAACCAAGCGGTTTTAATGGCTAAAGGTAATGAAACGGGCTAAAATTCTGCCCAACATTATATAGAAGATATGTTGATTAGAGGAGTATTTGTGATACATGAAAAACAAACATTCTCCACAACAACAACAACAACATCAACAACAACAACAAAAATAACGCTAAATCTTTCCCTTAAAATGTAATTGAGAATGCAGTTTAGTTGAACAGGAATTTCGGAGGAGACAGGGTTGGTGGATCCCTAGTTCTGGTCTTATGGACACTTAGAGTGCTGCTTTTAATACAGAACCAGAATACAAAAATCAAAAACATTTTGGATTAATTATACAGTATATTTTGTTAATGCTTACGCTCCTTCAAACAACCACAACTTCACAAATTGATAATAGGCTGTTTATTCATACTGGATACAGGATTTACAATGCACATCTGCCTTTACTCCTGTGGAAGATTGCTGACTAAACTGCTGGATTGACGCAGTCTTTCTGACACGAGAGTAAGGCCATACAGTCTACATGCGTATTTTATAAGAGGGCTGAGTATGCCATGAAGCCTGGCTATTGTTATTTTTATGTTTTGTCTCTTATTATTGACTTCAGCATCTACACTGTTTCCCCAGCTTTGCAAGATGTACATCTCATTTTTATGTGGAAAGCCTCTTTGTACCCGTGGCTATTTGGAGTTCAATAATGAGATGGGCTTTTAAGCATGCTTCCTGGTAGTGATGCTGGCAACGTCTGTCTCAGGATGCTGTAAATGACATTTCTTCTTTCCTTGTTTATCTATCTGAAACAATTGGATGGCTGCTTCATGCCCTTGGTCAGCCTATCCTGGCCCTGCAAAGGACACTCCTCCCATCAATCACTGCAGGTTCAAAAAGTGAGTCACTGGGGACCTTAGGAGGAGAGGCGAAAAGGAAAAAGAAAATGCCCTGCATGCAAGATGCCTCACCAGTGTCTGACCTAGGGTTTTTTTTTTTTTTTTCTTTGTTGCAGTCCACTGTGATACATTCTGGTGCAATTCTATCAGCATTTTTCTCTTTCATTTTAAAGTTGCTGAAAACAACACTTTGAATGTGAAGATGAAGTATGTCCTTTCTCCTGCATGCTATCGCTTGCCACCCTTGGCCCCCCTCCCGCCTGCCTACATATACACCTCATTTAATTCAAATAGAAAATCTAAGTAAAGGGAAAAGTGAAAAGCGCACACTTTGAGCATTTTTCCGGTGTTTTCTCTGTAATAAATCATCGGTGTTCTCTCTTCATCAGGATAGATATCACTTCTACATGCCCCAACATCCATCCTGGTACACTGACAACACGGTCCCGTTTTGCGCTGAATAGGCATTACTTTGAGACTGAATTACGATGGGCCCTGCAACCAGCCCATATGCAACACAGCCCCCCATTTGACATGCTGCAGCACATAGGCTAAGAGATTCTCCCCAGTATGGGAAAAGTGTCAGGTGATATTGAGAGAAATGCTGTCGTATATCATCTAATGGCTGCTGCCAAAAAGCAGGTTCAATCTGATGTCCTGCATGCATCAATCAGCAGTCATGTTTGCAGACAACATATTTATAGTGTGAGAAACAGCGACTGCACACCTATGTGAGCAGTACTTAGTCTATTCTCTCGTGGAAATGATGGATAGGCTAAGTTCAGTGCATTGCAAAGTGCACGTTTAGAAGTGCTGCAGCTTCTCCTTTCAACCCTCACTTTCATATTTGGCCGGCTATGTGTCTATTCTACTCACCAGTCTCACTGCATCTGATCTGCAGTTTCATGGCTACATTTACTGCTTTGCCATTACAAATAAGATCAAGCTGCAGCTGGGACTCATTTGGGTCAATGGGAAATGAGATCAGTAAAACCCGAGCTGCGTACAGCAGACAGGGACTGGTGACCATACTTTGATGCTGTGGCTGCAGGGTGAGTTGGCACTGAGCCGCATCGGAGTAGTAAACTGAGTGCCGCCTATGGCCAGAGATCAGGTGCTTACAGTTATGGCTACAAGCTGCCACACAGCCAGAGTGAACTGGCTTTAGCATTCCTGAGGTTCTGCCTCCTGTTGACGCTTTGCAACATACTGGATCATTTACCTTTAAAATATAAGGTGACAGAGTCCTCAACTAGAACCATTACCACAGATATTAAACACATTTACAGGAAACTGTGACAAATTCCCGATCAGGCCTTAAGACAGTCTTGAAAGACAGCAGCCCCATTGTGGAGAAACACATGCATGCATCAGTACATCAACTATTGGCAGATGAAGACTTTACATAATCTTCCTGATGCACAGCACCTTATAAGCAGTGGTGGAAAGAGCAGTACACACTGTACTACAATACATTTACTCAAACACAGTTACTGTTATACTTTGCTCATTTGTTACTTAAGCAGAGGCAGAAATACTGCGGTAAAAATCTACTGATGTTAAAAGTAAAAAGTTGCTAAAATTTTATGTAATGATGGATGGAAGGATGATGGATGAGTCTACATGGTTCTCATTGCCAGGGCAACTCACTGATACCCCCCCCCCACACACACACACCTTTTTTTTCCCCACGCTTATTATATATATTCCATATTTTTACCAGTTGAGTCTAAGTGGTCCTTGCCTTCATCAGCCATGTGCGGTTTTTCACCATGCACCTTTTATTGGTAATTTGGAAATGACAAAAAGTAGAGCCAACAAAGTACAACAAGATTACTTTTCTCATCTCTGCTGACTGAGCTTTTATTGTGAAAGGTTCCACAATCTGTTATTGATCATTTGTTCTCTTTAAAATGCAGTGCAAAAGTACAATACTCAAGCAAAAATGGTCTAAAGCAAAAGAAAAATTACTGACTTTGAAAAAAAGTACACAAAAAGCTACAGTAAAAGTTACAGTAACATGAGTAAATGCAATTAGTTAGTTTCACCTCTGTTTATGAGTAGTATTAAAACTCCTCAAACCAATAACACCATTTCTAGTGATAATAAAAGAGCAGTTGATGTTCTCTGTAAGACTTACAGGGCATACAGTGTTAACTTAAGATTTATAGGGTACAGCCCCCCTCTGTCAGTGAGTATCGACCATGAATTGTAGGGTCCCTTAAGAAGTGACTTGCATCTCACGGTGTTTTCAAACTTGGCTCACTTCAGCCTTTCAAATAAAGTGTCCCGGAGCAATTACACAACAATTTATGCTCACTGGAACACTTTAAACAAACTTAGACCCCTATGAACAGAGCCTAAATCAGATTTCCCTGTGGGTAAATTTGTCACTTTTCTTTACTTGCATCCGTAGCTTGGACTTTTTAACTGTGTAATTATTCACAGATTTCTCGGCAACATGTGCTTCGGTGCTCAGGAGGAACACCTCTATAAGAGCCGGGCTGTATGTATGTGTGTGTGTGTGTGTGTGTTCATTCTTTTGTGCATTCATGTGTGATGCTTTTTGCAATGCGCGCTGCTTAACGGTGTGCACTGTTGAGGTGTGCAGTGCCCTGGAGCCATGCATAAGGGAGATACAGTGTGTGCTTGTACACCAGGCAGCAGGATAGGAGTCAAAGAAGCACGAGCCAACTGGAGGTTGGTGCAATGTACAGCCACATACTGGGAAGCCGCTCGCTTATAGAGGCTAAGTCAACATATGAATTAAACTGATTTTGTTCAATGATTCTCTTCGTTACACTGTGCTGCTTTTGTGTTAAGAGGTAGAAGTTTTAAAGTATACATAATTTCACTCACTTAAATCATTTTTATGTTTTATGTTATGTCTTTTATGTTTTGCATGCACTTGCACTGTGCAACCAACTGCCCTTTAGGGGATAAATAAAGTTGAAAGTTATGCTGTGTATTCTGGTTGGTTATCAAGCCTTGCAATTTAAAATGCTATACATGGAGCAGATGTTATTATTTTTGACCTGACGGTGACCAACATTACACAGTTAGTGGTCTGACTGGGTGAATTTGTGCAACTGTTAGCAATGCTGACAATGACTTGTCCAGGGTAAGGTTTTCCACTCAACAAAGCTGCATTTCATAGAGGTGAAACCCACTGTGAAACAGAAAATGTACCTGCAACCCCGGAGAAACCCCCCTGGGTACCCGCACAGTCACCTCTTTCATCTTTTCCATTTCATTGTCAATGGAGCTATACATTGGTGTGACATTACCATCATGGGACAGGACGCGCTCTTTTCTCCTCTTTCTGACTATAAGGGACAGCGGTGAATGTTCACTAATGCACCTTGAGCAGCAACATTTTATATCTCCACATGCTGCTGCCGAGCCCTTTATCTGAAGATTTCCAAAATAATTACAAAATGCATTACTATGTGTAACTGGCAGGAATCATGTGGACTTAAGCCTGCAGGGCTATGTATACCAATAGACAACACTTCATAAATTACTCAAGCACAGCACAGGCCTCGCCCTCTGTTAGAGTCTCCAATTTCTTGTTCATCTTGTTTATGCGCATCTACAGTACACTCAGTGAAATTCATTCTCTCTCTGGTGCACAACTGACAGAAACCCATTTAAGACATAAGCCGGTATCATTGTTTAGTACCACACAAAGCCAAAATAAGGAAGGATAGTAGCCTGAGAAAGCACCACAGAGCTGTATTTGCACTGATAATCTTAATTCTTTGCCACATTCAATATTGGGAGATGAGCAAGACAATGTCAAATGCTGACATAATCAACAACCGTTGCAAAGTGTCTGAATGGTATGAAACAGCTACTACAGCATTGACATACACTACAAATATGACCCAGGGAACACTTCACCAGACATGAACTCCTGTTTACAACACAGTCCTACAACCTTAATAAATGCTTCATAACAGATATATGGCATATGGAATAGTGGTTCAGTCCATGTCCAGTTTTTTTTTAATTATGTGCTTGTGTAGTAGTATGTCATTCATGACAGAATGACTAAAGAAAAGAGTGGGACTTTAGTGCAAAACTACATTTCAAAACAAAGGTCCTCCTCTCACTGACATTTTAAATATGCCTTGTTTCATGTTTTGTGTTTTGTTTTGTTTTGTTTTGTTTTTTTCAGACATTACTGTGATACTTAAACCACCCCTTGGTATTGTTTGTCTACCTTTTGGTGTGCTTCCGGCTCTTCTCTCTGGTATTCTGTTTATAATCCAAGTTAACGTAACTCCTCTTTTGGTTATGCAGCTGCTAATTCTTAATTACATGTTATACTTGCACTGCTACTTAACTGCATAGCTTGTTAGTTACTGAAATATTTGACAAAAAGCATTAATGGAAATGTCATGCATTGGACTTTTGGGAAATCGGTTATGTATCCCAAGGCAGAGAAGCTCCTGTGAGGCATAGCCATGGCGATTGGGCTGAGATTGGAGCCCTGAGTCAACTAGGCAGGCCACCAGACACACATGGTAATTTGTCCCTGAATCTACTAACCAGCTAACTAATATTTTTCTGTCTTCTCTGTGTTTGGAGGACATTACAAAGCTTTAAACCTGATGCTGAATGATCTCCCCCCTTAAGATCGCATGTATTGCAAATTATAGTTTCACCACAATGACCAGTAAGAGCAAAGATTTTGTTAAAACGCTGATCACTGTGAACTTGGTGGTGAATGTCTACGCTCAACAACAGGAGGGTAAATGTGGACATTTTCCATGGAGCGTCTCCCTTTTAATGCACGTGGAAAATGCTACAAATAATGGTTTGGTTTTCATTTGCAGTCCTGTCGAGTCAGCGATCATTTAGCCAGCTTCTTTATGACAGGAAATAAAACATTTATCATGTTTGCTGACAGGTAGAAACCGATAGCACTCCCCTCTTAAACTATAAAAAACATTTTACAGTGCACATAATTATATAGGTCATTATCTGGGCTCGGTGTATGTCTTTTTTATGTTTTTAGATGTGTTTCTTGTTCCCTGTAGCTGTTGTACCATGTGTTTTATGTATGTGTGATGGTTTTTATGTAGAAGCCCGATCCATGTTTCCTACTATGTGGGACAATAACGCGAGTCTTGAATCCTGAAGTCACCATTGTCTCATCAGACCGTGGAAAGATGTATTCATGGATAGAAAAATAGTTTTGTCTACCCTACTACATGCAGTGCTGGCATTAATGAGCTTAATCAATGAATGCACTCTGGTGTGCTGCCTACTTTTGGTTGGTCATCTGAAAACACACTCTCTACAACTACAAACTCAACCCAAAGTGACCACTTCAAAAGTGCTTGCCTCAGAAGCCCCCTAGTCTCTGTCAGCTATATTTAGAGAGGGGGCATTCAGCTGTATGCTCACTGTGATCAGTGCTAACGCATGTATCAACACGTCCTGAAATGAACTTCTACGTGTCAGTTAAAAATCTTTACTAAAATCTTACTTTGCCATCGCAGCATATTTAACTCTTTTGGATAAATGGGGTTTCGACACTTTCTGTGCTAGTTAACGTACACACGACTGTCTGGGAAGGCCTAGCACTTGGTTAGGCTCAACAGCAAGACGGGCATGTTCACAGCATTTCTGATATGTCACCCTTCGAGCTTTGCTAATGGTGGAAGCAGAGATCATACAACCCATTGCGGTGATGATGACAGCTTGATTTGAAATACAGCCTCCAGAAGGACGAATGTGTGAAGGAGGTGACAGCTAAGCTTGAACTTTCTTATCTCTTCGAATTGACTCGACTGCAGTTTTCCTTTTTGTTTTTTCCTCTTTTGTGCGAGATCATTACTCTGAATATCCCTTGGTGGAATCCAGAGCAATGCTGCGCACTGGCGACCCATGATTCCAGTTCCCATGCACAAATCAATAATGGTGGCAGAGGCAGCAGCACATCATCCTGCCCTTTTTTTTTTTTCCCCTGACCGACAGCACAGACACTACCCACCATAGCCTGAGAGCTCTAGTAGCAAAAATAAACAGACAAACATATTACCTCCTACCAGATCTCATGTAGAAACTTATACACATACACAATAGAAAAGAAAAGAAAACAGTACAAACCTATTTGAGAACGTGCACAGCCCTGTCTAGCCAGTCCTAAACATGACACTGCTGTTGTACAATTGTATGCCTTTGTTGTTTTCATCCAGAGTGCTGCATACAGGGCATAACCCATAGTTTTTGTTGCAATGATTACCTTGACTATTATAGCGCTGCAAAGAAAAACACTTTAATCAGAGGTTCACTTCCAATTAACACAGAATGTACACTGTATATTGCAATGCACTGAAACAACATTAGTGCACACTAAATTATACAGGTCTATACATTGTTTTGTTTTTTTTTGTGATAAGGTGTCTGTACTTCACTGACAGATTTAATGAGCTGAGACGGGAACCTTCAGCCCCTAAATCAAGGGAAACTCAATCCTGACCAGCATCAGAAGCTGGTTCTATTGTTGCCTACTGTTTATGTGACTGGGGATTGGTCTTAAATCCCATTAACCAGCTGTGTTTACCTTACACTGCTCAAAGCTGCCTAAGATAAAGCTGGACATTTCAGTAATATATGGCCTGTACTAAACTTCTATGACCATGTTTTGTTTCTAAATCAACTTTGCTATGAGGGAGGCAACCGGTGACACAGCAGGCAATGAGTCTGTTACAACACAATTCATAACGTTTTAGGTCCAGCAGCTTAAATTTGCAGAATGATTAATGATTGTGGTTATGATGACCACTAGCAAGAATAGAGATGCTTCCTCTTTAAGCCACTTTCCTGTCAAAATATTAACAGTGCGCTGGAAGGATGGCCAGCAGCACTAACTGGGTGGAACAGACAGCATGGCTGAGCGGTGTGTGAGTGTTTTCATGCACAGCAAGGTGTTGGACAGAGAAGACATCACGGCTTTGTGTACGATCACATTCAAGTCTGAATCATAGATTAGGCCAGAATTGGGCATGCCAAGCAGCTATTTTACATGTATGAATAAAAAATGAATATATACACCAAAGAAATGCTTGTCCTAACAATCATCTACTTTGAAAGGATCAGTCATAATTCTAAAAATAGCACTGTCAATAACCACTACTGATAATAATGCTGTAATTATTATAAATAAAAGACAGTGACATATTTGTGCATTTGTTGAGAAACTGATGAATAATTATATGGGCCTCTTACGAAACTCAGTGAGCTAGGTCATGTATTTCATTACTCTATTTTAACAATTAATTCAGAAACATTATATAGGCCACATTTATGAAAAACCACATTATCACGCTTCACATCAAACAGTTTCCCAGACTAACGTAGGTGTTTGTACCGTCTTAAGGCCGTCCGTATGTATTAAAAGGACTCTGCTGTGTGTATGGACGTGGCCTGAAACATGAGCTGCTGTCACCCTGGATGTGCACTGATTCTGACTGTGATTTTGTTGTGGTGGCAAGTCAATTTGGATGGGGGAATAATCCTTTGAAGCAGAGCGATGGAAGCTCTCGAGCAGCGTTCATTGCCTGTGTAAGTGTGTGTGTGAGTATGCGTGCATGCGCGGTCGGCTGCGTGAAGGAGAGCCAACCAGGGAGGCAGGAATATGGAAGGATGCGATGCAAGATGGAAAGAGGGATACAGACAAAGTGAAAAAAATTGAAAAGTTTTGCACATGAAAGTATATGCTAGCTACATAGCTGTTTTGCAAAGGATAACGTAGACTAGTTTCATGTCAAGGTCCTGTTAGCCTTGAAATCTTATTTTGCAATAATGACCAACTACCATCCCGCTTATTATACAGCTCCTTACCAAAGACATTAACCGTGAGACATCAAATATTGATTTAATATGATTTCTTTACAGGTGGAAGTAATTTACAAGCGTCTGCCAAATAATCGTCTAGCAGGACTGCAAATATAGAAAACATCTGTAGCTATCATCGATGCAACCACAGTAACGTCAACAAATGCAGTAAGGCTGCAATTTGGACTCTTCCACACTAGAAAAATAATCGTCTATGTTTCTAACAGTGACCAATGAGTTACATCTTTGAGACACAATGCTTCTCTAGACAATTTTATTTTAAATCAACAAAAGACTAAAGCAAACTTCTTGACTGATGTATGAATAGATGTGAAACGGCACCTGTTATTCAGCAATGACAGATTTCCTACAAATGCATCCATTTTGAAGAATCATTCATTCATTCATTCATTAACATTTTTTGCTTTATTCAGCGTTAAACATATTGAACTCAGGCTGTGCGGATGCCTTGTAGCTGCAAAGTTCCAGATAGATAAACAGATAAAACAAACAAACAGATAAAAATAAATAAAACACTGTTCTTTACCTCTGTTGTGTACTCTGGTACTTGAGATGCTAATGATTTCTTTAATCAAACGGTAATCAAATAATATACTGAACTTTCAATCAGCTGTATGTAATATCATTGCATCTAAATATGCCTTTTCAGCCCCACATATCCCATATCACAATGTTCTCTAAATGTACAAGTATGATTAGGCATAAAATATCCCTCCACTTTTATTATTTTACAAGTTTATTTTTAGTTTAGAATTTATTTCCTATACCGCTCTCAAGTCTGATTGGGCTTAGGATCCATCTATATGTCCTGAGCTCAAGCACTTTCATGTCATGTGTTGATGAGTCAAACTAAATTCACTCAACAAAATATTATGAATCTAGATATTTATTTCAGACAGGAAGTCTAACTTAGGTACTTAAGGCTTTTGATAAAGGAACCTAACATGAAGTGCATGTTAGGTGCAGGAATAAAAAAAAGGGATCCTAGCTTTCACCTGGATTCGAGTAGTATCTTTATTCATGGAAATAGTGTGTACTCCTTAACTGTCCAACTGTTACCTATTGCATACTCTTACATTCTCGTACAGTACATGAATATAAATTAATTATCTACTAAAAACCTGTGTTCTTGTTCTAAACATATGTATTATTACTGCAGATCAAAATCCAGCTATCTCATGTCATGGTGCCCTCCATGTGTGTAACTGCACTGAGGAATATAAGACCAGCAGTGTGTTTCTACTCTGTCCATACAGTATTTCATGAGATGCACAGGCTGAGCTCAAATGCTGAATTACACCAACAAAAGCTGCATCAAATATTCAAAATAGTCTAAAGAGATGATTCATCACATGCATTCATGTTTCCACAAAACCTTCCTCCCATCACATCGCACTTTTTGTTTAGTGTCGGTCACAGAGTTATATCTTGTGGTTCACCTGGCATCTTTCAGCCACATTTTCATTTTTGCGCCACTTGTTGATCAGTCATTTTAGTATCACAGGGGAAAGAGGGTAAACTGTTAAAAGTGAAAATCACTATTTTGTCTTTTAATCAGCATGCTGTCTTGTATTGAACCCTATCCATTCATTCTTTCATTCCTCTGGTTACCTCGTTTAATCAAATTGAACTATGCACCCGGGTGATTTGGATTCTGCTTAGTACACTTTTCTGTGTGTGTGTGTGTGTGTGTGTGTGTGTGTCTCTGGTAGTGCACCACAACCATGGGCTATTTGTTAAGAAGTTAAAGCCAAAGGCAATAATTCAAACAGGGAGAGGGAATAAAAGAGGAGAGAAATAAAAAGCCTCACCATTTGCAACTGATCCGTGAGTCGGGACAAATATCACAATACCCCTGGTCTTGCAAATCAGATCAAATCAGATTATGTAAAAAAAAAAAAAAAATGTAGTCATAACAAACATAATTACAGGTAAATGTACTGTTCAGTTGTTCAATCAAAATCCTGACTGATTGAGGATGTAGGTGAAAAGACATATGTGCTAAAGCCATGCCATTTTTTTACGTTGACTGTTTCACAGCTTCTGTCATTTGTACTCCATTTTGGCTTGAAGATCAATGGTGAGAAGAGGACAGGGACTGAATGGAGTGACTGCAGGCTGGGCTTTTCATGCGGATGTGCTGGCGTTAAGGCCACCGCACATCACTGAAGTCCTATGGCATCACCCTTGGCAACCCGAGACTCTTTCAGACCAGTCAAACCACAGCCTTTTCGCTCCCATGTACACCTTTGAGCGAGTTCTTATATCAAATGTGGGTGTGGGCCAGGCTGTCTGGAGCCCCTGTCAGCGTCCAGCATTGTGCCAAATTAAAACCCTCTTTGTTCACTCTTAAGAGCTGAAGGTCGTCAGCAGTTGTGTCACGACAGAAGTAGCTGACTGATGTTGGAAATATCAAGACATGATGGACTACAGCTCCCTAGCCTGAGGGAACGACACTGCTACTCTCCGCCTGGGATCCTCTCGCTTAAAAACTTAGAGCTCTGCAGACTGCATCGGTAGCGAACCGCATCTGTGAAGGAATCCGATCCCGGGCAGCACAAACACTGAGGTGCAATCACACCACAGATCCCTCTAGAAACTGACAGCAAACTAAAATTCGGCTGTTGAAAACGTCTTCATGTCAACATAACTCTAAAACCAGAGACCAGTGACAGCCATATAACTATATATGTATAAAAAAAATCCAATCTAGAACGAGAGACCAGCGGTGTTGCTCATTCATCTCCAAAGAGCATTTATTTTCCCTCTTAATTAGTGTTAAATGACAGCTAAGGAAGTGATGTACAGCTGCACATCTGTTATATGACTAGCAGCATAAGCCATTTGTGGTTCTTTATGAAAAAAAAAAAAATTGAAAATTCAACCATCTCTATTATTGCACCACTGGGGAACTGGATTTGAATAGATTGTTTAAAATTAAAGTCAGATTATGATTTATTTTCTCTCTTTTGATTTGCTGTTTTTAGGGCAAATGAATGGCTAGAATGATAATTAACGGCGGAAAACCACAGGAGAAGTGGGGATGGGATCACGAGGCTCTGTGTAAGACAATAGATGATAATTTAGTTTTGATAATGCAGAATCCAACTTGGACTTCAGTTTACAGTTCCATGTACAGTGAAAATGAACAAACCTGAGCTACACTATTTGTGTTCTGAATCATTTTGCTCGTTATTTTTGCATTTACAGCAAAGTCAGTCCGTATGTCAAATCTGCTGACCTTTCTTGTGAATACATACACCGGCATTTTTATTTATTTCTTTATTTATTTCTTTATTTATTTATTTTTACATTCAACCACTGCATCAACAAAAAAAAAGCATTAAAATGATTTGAGCAGTTGTAGGTCCTATGTGGCCGTTTTGTTTGTGCTGACTCGTTTAAAGGTGCACTATGCAAAACTGCTGAGGACTGACTAAAGAGGCGACCCTTTAGATTCAACTGACAAAAAAAAGTTGGAATAAGCACGAAATTTGACAGTTGAGTCTACATCGTTCTCAATATCCATCGGCACGACTCGCTGATAAATTCTCTGCTTATTCCATGTTTTTTTGTCAGGTGAGTTGAAACGGTCCTCACTTAAATTGGACTTCAGTTATTTTGCAAAGTGGATCTTTAACTTGCAGAATTGAAACACAGGTGAGGAGGACAGTGAAAATGCATGAAAAAAGGGAAAAAACATGTTTCTGATCAGGCTTTTCTTTGACTTGTTAAAGTTGTTGCCAAATGACGTGCAAACACAACTTAATAAAGCAGACAAAGAGCCAGCTGGTAACACCGATTACGTACAGCTAGCTACACTGTTGTGGCGTAGGAAGGTGCGATCAAATGCACAAATTTAGATTTTGAAATAGTGTTTGCGCGTATCTGTTTTCGTCTTGCTTAATATTTCCAAGAGGATCTGAGCTACCTAGCTGGTGAGGTACCAACTGGTAATCAAATCCATGAATCCCGCTGCAAACTGAAAATACTTTAATATGAAATGTCGGAAATGCTGTAAGCTTATTTCAAACAGTCACAAAATAGCTGAATGAAAACTTCATTTCTTTGTCATTTATTTGCTGCTTACTCTCACTGGCTTCCAGTGAGTGGAATATTGACATTCCCAAAAATATATATTTTTTAAAAAAAAGACAAGAATTAACATCAGCTATAACATATTTTTATTAATGGCTAACATCAGGCTAATGCATTTTGGCACATAAGCCTTCATCAGAGCATCTGTTTTTGGCAGACCACCCAACCAGAAAAGGGTTATGCGAGGAGGCGCACCTCTTTCTCATCAAGTGTGGTGTTGTGGCAGAAGTGACAGGCTGCGGCCTGCAGCCTATTTAAGAAAGATATTGGAGAACAGTGTTTACTTAATAAGCATGGGCTTGATTCAGCATAGTTCCACAACATGTAGAGAACAGCAGCACGACAACATGATGTGTGCAAAAGGAGAAAATGCCGCTACATTGATTGTTAAATGTAAGCCGATTCAACATCCTTAACATTTTGTGCTGCTGAAAAACAGACCAGTCTAACTGCCACAGAGAATTTTAATCAAATCACCGTGATTACCTGCTTTTGTTAAATGCAGCCGAGCTTTTTTTTTTTTTCACATTAAACATTCAGACAATAACTCTTTCAATTCGAGACTGAGTCTTGTGTCTTGTAACATTTGCAACATTTTCTCTATCTTCCACTCATGGTTGTTTTGTGGTTTATCTTTCAATTGCTTTGATCTTGCATCCATAGTTTCTGTCTGACTTCTGTAATATCTTTACTTAATCCATTCCTGTGCTCTTTTATTTTGTCCCCACAAGAGACACAATGCATTAAAAGACTGAAAGATCACGGGTTTGACGGCCAACTAAACCAAAAAAAAAAAAAAAAAAAAAAGTAGACATCATTGTGGTTGAGTGCAGAATGAGCAGGGATTTTGCGGGGGGCGGGGTAGAGTCTCAGCATGGTGATACGATCCCAGGTACTGTAGGTCTCCCTGTGAGCAGCACCGGAGCAATCTTAAGCAGGCTCGAGTGGTCGACAGTCTAATGTGCTCCTTGCTCTTGTTAAATTAACATTTCATCGCTCCTTGCTCCACTAACATGATCTGGTGGACAAACTGCACCTTTGTTTCAGGCAGTAATTGTAATAACTGGCCATGAGCTTCTGATGAGATGTTGAATCGATGTATGCAGCAGGAGCACTGTAGTTGGTGCAGTAATTGATAGCTGTAATCCTATATTCCATATAGATTTGGTAATTAGGGACAACACTGGGCTTGTCAGTCGGCGCTGAGTTATGCCATCACTAGTAGATGACGTTAAACTGACTATGTCCGACATGGCAACATCACAGCAAAGGAATAGAGAATCTCTTATGGATCATCTAAAATAACTTTGCAAAAAAAGACATATTTCCCCCAACATCTGTGAACATTTTTAACTCAATCGAAACTCAAATTCAGGCTTGTGACATATCTAGTGATACTGCATGATCCAGGTTTGGAAATGATTAACTTAGTTACATATCTGCCCATTATTGTAACATAAAACACCTCTTGCTGTTGAGTACGAATGGTAAAAACGATGACCCTAAATGACATATACAGCTGACGTGTTATCCCACTTGCATGTCTCAAACTGACTATTGAAATAGCCATTATTCTAACGAGAGGATGCAAAAGATGCACAGTTTCCAATTAGCATGTATGGAGCAACAGTGCCTCATACCAACAGCAAACTTAAAGCCTAGAAATGCCATTATGACGTTTTCATGCAAAGAGCTCATATAAAATCATTAAACACTTGAGCATTAAAAATCAATGGATTGACTACCCCTGATTTCAAGAAACATAGGGTTTGATTGCGTCTGTGTGTGTGTGTGTGTGTGTGTGTGTGTGTGTATGTGTGTATATGCCCTACTTCTCGAGGAGCAGCCATCTTCGATATGTGAATAGATGCATAGTAATGACATGGTAGCAGTCACTTCAAAGCCATTCCCTATATTTTGCCACAGGCTAACTCTTCAACAGATTTCAGAGGAATGACTAGTAAATATCATTGTGTAAAAACTTTGACTTGTAAACATTCGTGAATGCCGGGCTTCAGCTCTAGGAACAGATGTAGTCGCTGAACGTACCTCCAAAGTCAGGCCTTAGACGGATGTCATATCCCTTCAGCAACTTGTCCACGGTGGTCTTGGCCACAGACATACCGGTGTTTCCAGAGGTGCTGAGGACAGAGACCATGCATGTAAGAACGGTTTGGAAAGTGAATATATATATAAATATATTACAACTATATAAACCAAAAGGCTCTCTGATACATTTGCCACAGATATTTTGTTTGCTGACAGCACACCCACTGTGCTCCTAAGCCTAAAAATTATGTACTCTCTGTTGAGGACGTTAATTGATATGGATGTAAAATATGAATGCCAACTTTGAAGAGGAAGCCCTTATAGCCACATGGAGGGGCTTCAGGAAAAGGTGAAATAGAAAGAAAAACATCAAATATAAAAAAAACATCTGTCTATCTATCTGTCCATTCTAGTCTGATGTTAAAGAAACGCTTACTACTTGTATTTTGTAGTCTTATGACATGCCAGTCTCTAATCAATCAACCTCTGTTACCTGTTATTTATGTCAGCTGTAATGTACATGGCTTTCACCATTTAATTCCAACTGTAAAATCAAAGTTAGTCACTTCTGATTGCTGTTAAGGAGGAATGATCCATAGCTGCCCTTAACAATGATTTTTTGTATGCGGCAGTCTGTTTTCAGACTGACTGACAGTCAAGTATGTCAGCACGGATGCGCTAAATTATATATAAAGAAAGCAAAAAACAAGCAAGGAGAAAAGACATCCTTAATTTAGATAAACCCTCGCCGTGCTCTTAATCTCATGTGGGGTATCTATGGGTGGGTGGAGGCCCTGTGTCTGCACCTAAGCCCCACCTCACTTATTAATGTTGGTCATTAGAAAGACGGAGGAGTTTACTGAGGACACGCTGGAATAAAAAAGCTCTGGGTATACAGTTGCCATACAGCTACTAAAACGGAGGGGAAAAAATCAAAAACACACAGTGCAACTGGTCATATGGGCATTTAAAGTGATAATCTCATATTTGGAGCTGAAACCCTGACTACTTTATGAGCATGCATGTTAAATAAACTCAGGGCATCACACGAGCATGTATCCTGTCAGGCACATGCCTTGTAGGTTTGAGACTGGAGACAGACTTACCCCAAGAGGAATTTATAGTCCTCGCTAGTGTGACTGACACCTATAACATTGGTGCCGTGACCTGCATCACCTGGCTGAGACCAGCTCTCCAGCTGAGGTTCATTGTTGTGATGTGTGTGTGTGTGTGTGTGTGTGTGTGTGTGTGTGTGTGTGTGTGTGTGTGTGAGTGTGAGTGTGTGTGTGTGTGTGTGTGTGTTGCTTCCCTGGCTTAGCCAGGGAAGCAACGTTCAATTAGCTCATAGGTAGTGCAGCTGTTCATCAATCTGGCATGCACAGGGCTTGTGGGTTGGAGACCTGAGAGCATCATTATGCCGGGAAGCTACAGTCCCTGCTAGTATGAATGCCACCTGTAACGCAGAGCAGCCACTGACACTACATCTTGGTTATTCTGTGTATGCTGGCTTGATGTAATGTAATCAAAATGTCAAAATGGGCGACCCAGTTCTCTGTGATCACTATTCCTAACCTAAATCTCATGACTGAGATTGTGGGTTACTGCAGACGAGTAGTTCTGTGCAGGCCACTGAGGAGCACATCAACCTCTACATTCACAGTTTCACACAAAATATAGGGAAATTGATCAGGAAGTTGTGGCTGTGGTGTTTCAAAGCTTGAGGAGATCTTCAAGGGGGAAAAAAATGCAGTAATTTAAACAATAAACAGTAAAAGGCCCATGGGGGGAGAGGCATATTTACTGAAACATCTACTCTGTCTCATTTATTGAGGGAAATATTGAGAGTGCTGATCTGCTTTTGTGTGTTTTTGATTGCTTTTGCTTCTGAGATCAATTCATATGGTCAGTCATACTGATTGCGCAAATGGAAAAAAAATCCTGTTACATTGCAGGACTCTTTTATGTGAGCTGTAAAGAAGAAGTCAGGCCTAGACCTCCTGTAGCCTACTGTATTGAGACTTTTATTCAGCCAGCTGATTACCATAGCGTAATCTATTGATCGTCGGCTGATTGATCAAATCCTCATCTAATCATCGGGTACGCCTATTATGGGATACTAAGGGCTATCATTTCATTGTAAGATCACACCGAAAATTGCCCTATCCAACACACACATATGTGCAAATATACCCATTTTGATATCGGGAGTAGGTTACGTTTCACAATAGGCTGGATGCTGTGCACGCGCATGTTTTTACGCTCGCGCGCACCACAGCACCACATAATAAAGCATATATCGGCAGCAATGTCCCTAATAAGTAGGCCTGAGTACTCCGTTAATGCGATTTTCTACATTTAAACCTTTTTTTCATTGAGCAGGTATCATGTGTATCGGTGTGGAAGGCTCTCCAGACGACGTGCTCTTACCTTTGAACAAAGCAAACGAAGGACAAAGCCGCCAAAGCAGAGAAAATTCCACATAATTTGTCTTCTTGACGACCCAACATCTCCACAAATCCTTATATAGTTTCAATAATCCAACCAGTCCAGTGGTCCTCCCAAAAATGTACAAAGTAAAATTTGGCAATCAAAAAAATAATTGCCTTTTAAAAAAAATATCGAAATAACTAGCCTACATCTACGCATGCAACGACTTCATTAAAATATTCGTTTTCAAAACCTCTTAATTGGCCCCCGCTGTTTTCCCAAGCTATGGAAATCCGTGCAGGTCACAGAGCCCCTCGACCAACACCAGAAGATCAGACATCTTGCTCAAAACAGCAAACACAATACTTTTAAAAGTGATGACAAGTATTCTTCCCCTTAAAAAAATAAAGTCTGGCATGAATGACTTAGCAGCAGCCTCTTGACGATCAAATTGGTAGATGAAATTTCCCAGTCCAAATCTGCAGAAGAGGCATGGTTCCAGCGATGCTCTGGCGCCAGACTATTCCACAATGTGATGTTGTTTAAGATATTTGTTGGAGCCGTAAACGCTGGCACGGTGAAGGGGAACGAATTTTTTTAAAAAAAGAAAAATGAAATCTTCATTCCCTTTTTTCCCGTTGCTGCTGATGATGATGTAGATCAGCGCAAAGTCACTGAGGGGAAAATGCACATTGAAAAAGCACTGGGTAATATCTGATGCAGACGTCAGAGCAGGCTATATCACTCCTCTGGTGGAAAAAAATTAGATACCGAGAAATATGGATGGCCCGTAATACGCCAATGCATGTATCACAACATTGGATTTAATATCAAAGATGCCAACCTACTGAAAAGTCCAGCAGTCTCCGCTGTCCAACGTTAAATGGCGTTTCAACACCTTAATATGATCCGCTCCTCTTCTCCTCGAAACACTGAGCAAATTTCAAAGATGCAACAGTCGACAGTCGCACACTCCTCTTATTGTTATTCTAATATATATTTAAAAAAAAAAAAATGTTTTAGCTGAAATTAAAATAATGTATGGGAGAAGAAGGGGGACACCTAAGGTGAATTCCTTAGCGACAGCCTATTCATGCGCTGAATTGCCTGTCTATTCTCTCTGAAACCCATTAGGATGCTGGGAGTGTGTGCCGGTGCGTTTTCATGTATTTCTTCCACTTTGCCACATTTCTCAAACACACATGTGCGCGCACGTACGCACGCAAATACACACACACGCACGCACGCGCACACACATACACACACGCGCGATCATCTGTTTTTTCATGAAACAGGATCTGCTTTTCTATTTGAAAACACAAACATCCTCAAAACATGTGTGTGTGAAAATTGCTAATATGCACATCATATGCAAGAATCACACAAGCTTGTGTTTTATACAGAAGAGGAGGTTTTCTTCAGGGATCTCTGTGCTGTCCAGTTGCTAAGCAACCCAGCGAGCACTGATGCAGTTGTGGTGTTTCGAAGGCTATGCGCAAAGGCTCATTTAAAGGAGTAGACCCGTTGCTGTCACTACAGTGTGGTGTCAGTGGGACACAGGCAGACATCAACTGATGTACTACAGCCATTTCAAAAAACAGACCATTTAGAAAAGAGAAATGTGTGTCAGGAAAATCACACTTTACATTTGCTTCTTCTTCATCATCATTATCCTCCTCCTCCCTTTTCCTCATTATTATTATCAACAGCATCATCCTCACCACTGCCAGCATCAGGACCACAACAGGCCTGTTGATCAGTCAGTGGTTTTAAAGTGGAATGCCACTTTGAAATATGTTACTGCCATGCCCCTCCAGCATGTTGAACTGTGTTGCTGAATATTCACTGTCCTCCATAACTAGAAATAAGGGAGAGGAGTTTGTCCCGCCTATTAATCTGTGATGTCACAGCACTGTGCAACTGGAGCATGAATTGGCAAAGATGAAAAAGGTGAAAGTGACAGGATTCGGTTCGATTCTCCGGTGATCGGGATACATTTTTCTGGTTTGGACAGATATCACTGCCATGATGTAAAGCGTACTTGAATGTAAAGGTTAAAAAAAAAAAAAAAAGTCAGTTGGTTTCCAATGCACTGTCTGTGGGTTGGCTGTAGATTAGACATTAGTATGACACCACTAGAGTCTGGCCTCTCTTGATTATTTGGCTTTGGCAGGGAGTTGTTCATGTTCCCAGATATAAACTGGACTGGCCTCGGTCATAAAAATAACATAGGTGATTTTTTTTTTTTTTTTTTTTACAGCACGGTATTCCAATTATATACACCGCTGGACAAGAGCATGACTGACTGCTCTGGCCTCCAGAGGTTGGCAGTTAACGTGACATCATTCACAAGGCTCCTAATGACTTATACAGTTTCTCTTTCTTGCATCACTGGGGTGAACAGTCACTCCTGATTCACTAGAAAGATTATTTCAAAATGAATGAATTGTTTGTGAATTGTTCATGACTGTAACATACTCACACAAACACACCATCACAAACGCATGCACATGCAACATCAACAACTCTGCATGCTTGTTTTTCTGTTGCAAATGATGGAATTTATTTTAGTGCATTTGTTTCAGACCTTGTAAGCCTTGAAACACAAATCACCGTTTGCTGACTAGTCTCTTTCTGGCATGGAAGTTCAAGGTTCGAATCTGGCTTGTTACAACCCCAATCAGCCAGTGTAATGGGGGGTTTCTCTGCCAAGGGAGGTCAAAGGCCGACAATAAGAAAGCTCTGCCTGAAACCCTGTACGCTTAAATATTTCCTATGACCATTAAAGGTTATTATTTCTAAGATTTTTTTTTTTTTTTTGGTTATTTTGAATTTTGTGGGTTTGTATTGCCTTATTTTTGCATGGGGGTTGTGGGTCTGAATTGCATCTAACAACAAATTCAGTTTTCAAGTGATGCAAATACCCGAACACTACTGAGATTCAAAGGAATAAGTGTACTAAACCGCATCATTTGAGCAATGATTTGGTAAATCACTGAGTTATCAGGAATTAATCAATCATCTATTAAATATAATTTTTTTTTTATTTACTCAGTGTTTCTCATTAAATAGGCCATAATTCTAATTTTAAGTGGGAAATAACTGGATCCATAAGTGGACCCAGTAGATTTTGTCCCCTGTATCCCCTTTTTTTTTTTTTTTTTTTTTTTTGTACATTCAAGATGGTTTTATAGTAACTGAAGCTTAACTTTGCAAGCCTACAATGGGTTTTCAATTAATTTTCAGCACACTGGTGTGAATAATTATATGATTGAATAATAGGGTTAATCATTACAAAGATTGCGATTTCCTATAATAATGAACTTGCAACACTATTTATTTTGACCATGAACCTCAAATGCTTCTCAAGAGGTTTGTGTTTCATGCGTGCTCAAACATTTCACTTGTCTAACTTGGTCAAAAACAGAAAAGTCTGTCACAAAGTCAGTCATGTAACAAGTTTAGCATAATGAAGCTGTCAATAAAAGCTGTACTGAATTGCTCCATAATTTAAATCATGCTCACAACAAAACAGAGGCCGTACACCGACAGTAGTCAACATTATTCCTGTCAGTTTGCCTGTTTGTGGTGTGTCAGTGTAGAGGAAACAGCTCTTTGTGGGGACAATGTAAACCCAGATATTTCCAGTAAGATTTTGCCTTCGGCTCCCTGCTAAATATTGCAGTAACCCGCATGGAACAAGAACTTCTGACCATTAGCAGCCAGCAGAGAGTAGGTTTCTGCATGCGTGGATGTCAAAGGTTGGCGCGAGTGTAGCAGAGTAGCCTTACTTACAGTAAAAGCCCAACCCAAGACCTTGAAAGCATCTATACCTCTCTTGTCTAGATAAAAAAAAATTTGTCTATACCAGCATAGGGTGGTTCTCAAAATGGGATTTGAAATTTTTAGTCTGAATTATTTACAAGGCAATTGAGCTTAATCACATTTATTTAAATATTCTTGGTATTTAATCAGGTACATTATTCTCGCTCAGTCATGGGCAAGAATACTGTATATATATATATATATAGAGAGAGAGAGAGAGAGAGAGAGAGAGAGAAAAGAAAACAAAAAACTTGTTCATATCTGTGTGGTGTGAATGCGCTCCTTATAGGTCAAATTGGTAAGAGAGCTGGGGTGCATGGCTTCCTCCATTAGCTGGTCTCACTCACTACACTGCTTCCATTTGCAGGGTTACCTGATAACAGCAACTAGCTCTAATTGGCCTCTATGACAAGGAGATCCAAGCCCCTGAGATGTGCATGTACCATGCTCATTTTTGCTCCATTCATATGTTGCATAACACATGTGAGTTACTGGGTCACCCTTGCTCCTCTGATATAAATAGTATCACATGGTTAATGCATTGGTGCCTTCCAGTCAATCTCTTGGTCTTTCTCTTCGTATCTGTCAAACACCCCAATTGACTCAGAGTAACAGGTGATATTTTAAACGAAGCATTTAGGCATGTTTCATCCTCACTTCATCCAACTTCAAGCTGTGCCAGAAGTGAGCACAATGTTTTATGAATGGCGCTGATAATACACTGGCCACGATACAAGATCTTTGTTACTGAGAAGCAGGACTGCAGAAAGTGAGAGTCCACATAAATTAATGTGGGATGTTTTTTTTTTTTTTTTTTTACACTCCCACTGATTAGAGTAGACAATCAAGGATTCTAGTGACATGTCTGTGTATTTATTCATTTGTTTTCACAGATAGTATATGTGTGGGAAGGAGACGAGGGGGTGGATTTTGTCATATCAGCACCAAACACAGACAGAACAGGGTAAAGAGCTCAAGTTACTTTTACGGTAACACGTAGCACTGAAGAGGGAATCTGGAGGTCACTGGTCGTGGTTTGAATGGAGTTCGACTGAGAATAACCAAAGTCCATAGATCTCTTTGTAAAAGAGGTCCTCTTTACTAGATGAGTCAAATCTGTCTCCTCCCCTTCTCTCACCTCTGTGTGGGACTGCACGCCGGCAAACCTCCCCGGAGAGGCACGCACTGAAAACATTATCCTGATTCAAGTCTGACATCGATGACCTGTCTTGGCTGAAGGAAGACTGAAAAGAATGTGAATCAGTAAACATTTTATTTCATTTTTCAGCATCTTAGTACAAACTGTTTTGCACCTGGATTTGACTAAACGCTCTACTCTTGCGGCGACTTGGCCTGGTGTGCCACTTTGCAACATGCGAGCTTAGAGCTGGACCTCTTGGCTTGTGGCTTAAAGGAATACTGCAACATTTTGGGCAAAATACTGTTTTTCCAAATTATCCAGACTGAGACAATATGTTTGATATCATTCTTGATATTTCAATACACAACATACACTGTGTAAACAAGACAGCTTCGGAGTTGCTGTATAGTATGTTTTTTCACTTTGACAGCACTAGGCTAATGACTCCCATGGACTTCAAGTCTTTATGCTAAGCTAACAGGAAAGGCTAACCACTAAAACCGAACGACTGGACACACAGAGGTAAAAATGGCGTCCAACATCTTCTCTCAGTCTGGGTAAGTCAGAAAAAGGGTGTTTTGTCCAAAATGTTGGAGCGTTGGTTCCATGGGGTATTCAGTCAATTAGCAAAGGTCCAAGCCATCAAGTCTGACTTTTTTTTTTGTGATTTTAGGCCTATATGGATGTAGTATTAAGGATCTGTGTGTATGTGCGTGAGAACTGTAAAATGCAATAAAGTACAATTCAAAAATAGGTACCTCTCCCAGCCAGTCTCACATTAAACACACTGTAAAAGTTAAATAAATAAATAAAAAAGCAGGCTTAATCTCACACGTTATATGGGATTTGTTTAGTACTTAGGCTGTATAATTATATGTATTTATATGTACAGTTGTATTGAATTATATAGAATCCAATTCCATCAATTATGATGAATAGTTAGAAAGGGGTAGGTATAAAAAAGTGTATACTTCTTCCTACTCCTTTTTCAAACAGGATACACCATGTTGTTTATCTGTATCTCTTTTTGTTGTCCTTTTTTGTATTTATATATGGAAAACGTACACATATATATTATATATATATATATATATATTTTGTTGTTGTATACTTGTTTGAAAATAAAATTCTTCATTCATTCATTCATTCATTCAAAAGTGTCAAAATCAGTTCCCTTTAAAAACAGAAATGAAAATAAATATTGCTCACTTCAGTCCTCATAAAGTGTCTGTTGCAAAGCCAAGATATCATTAGGCAGAACACAAACACATCAGGTTTTCTAGATGAAAAACAAAGTGATTATTTAGAACAAATGCAAATTTATCTTTATCACATCTTTTCTTTTTCTCCTACATTTCCTTTTCCCCCTCACTGAATACAAGCACTCCCTGCTGTACAGTCGCTTTGATTGGCTGAGCTGGTTGAGTTATTTAAATAATGCACAGGATTGGATGAGACACAGTACAGAAGCTACAGCATTGTAAAAAGTTTTCAAACTGTTTCGCAGGCCTGGCAGATCCATCACTGGGTCAGGGCCTGGACCGGGG
Source organism: Myripristis murdjan (assembly GCF_902150065.1). Taxonomy (NCBI): domain Eukaryota; kingdom Metazoa; phylum Chordata; class Actinopteri; order Holocentriformes; family Holocentridae; genus Myripristis; species Myripristis murdjan. The sequence goes on from NC_043993.1 coordinate 25,380,449, forward strand.
ACCACGGATTGGACGCCTGCTTTATAGGATATGAAAATGCATTTCAGTTTAGATGGACATAACAAATCTTGTAAAATCACAGAGTTCAAAGACACATAAATTAGCTTTAATCTAGTTAGGGCTTCCTATCGTGATTGTTTAGTGTTCTGTGTTTGTGATCACACTGCAAGGCAAACTAGCGCCTGTGCTCCCGTCCCCACTGTTTAGACAGTTTAAGAGCGCCATCAGTGCACCTCACAAGCTTTGAGAAAATGGAGATTCAACTTCAGTGTTCAACACGCCACGCATTGACCGCAGTGATGAGACTGGAGGCTTTGAAAATGCAAGGCACACAGCTCTGGAGAACTACCTCACGAGCAAGCTACCAGGCAATTGTTGCTATGCCACCACAGAAAACTCAGTCAAAGCACAGTGTGTCGCTTGTTGAAGCTGAACTGCACCACAATGCTCCCAATACTTGTGAGTCGCGCTGTTTACACTCAAACCACAGAAAGCAGGAGAGTGCATGTTAATATTGTCACTTCGGCAAAACAGTGTCAACATCACCTCGGTGGTCTGGAGTAGGGGACAAAATATGCATGGATTTGGGATATATGTGATGTTACTGAAACAATCAGAATGATGTATCACATTAGCAGCATTCCACTGCTTACTGTTTTATGTAGGATGTCGGATAGAAATCATGTTGTAGTGACATCCAGCCATGTTAATTAAGCATGGCCATAAAAAGTAAAGACATTCAACCTCTCAGGATTTACAGCTATACATTGGGTTTCATGCTAGGTTGTTCATTTCTGGGAGAGGCAAAGGCAGATAAACCAGAATTAATACTGTAAATCCTGGTGAAATTAATGAGGTCCTGACAGAACATAAACAAGAAAGTAACAGCCCTTGAAAAAAAATAAATCTGGAATAAAGTCAGCATTATTTTTCAAAAGGTTTACAATGACGCCATGAGGAATTGCTTTGTCCCCAGTGGTCGGCATAAAATTAATCAGACCAAACAAGGGTTAACAGTGAAACCACAAAGCAATGCGCCGTGTGTCTCCTGCATGCTGAGAATTCACTTTGATGCCGCCACACTAGCCTCTGTTAGATATTTCTCCTCCTGTAAAAATGTGTTTGGAAGCAATTAACGCCGCATGTACAGCCAGCGAGGGGCGTAATGCACTGTCTACCTGTTCATCCTTGCAAGTGAGAAAAACCAAAGGCTCACCACGCTCCAGGCAGCACACCGCTAACTGACCTGAAACGCTCATCTGTCCCCTACACCAGGAGAGTGCACATCTCAAACAGTCACATGGGTCGCTCGCTCCAAAATTAACATGGGTGAGGCGCTATACTTGATGCTAAATAGTTATTGATGGAGGACGACCACTAATACGGACATGCAACTCTGTTCCACGGCGCCTCCCCATGCCTCGGTGTCCTCAACTTTTACCTTTGGAGTACATATTGAGACAACCTGTGTACATAATGATGGGTTTGTAAAGGTGTGGCATGAGATTAATCTTCTCAATGGTTTTTCCAAAGAGTATTTCTGACAGTACAGTGACAGGCAAATGGCTTCAGTCAAGCAGTCAGATTACCTCTCCTTCCTGTGTGTGTGAGTTTTTTATGTGTCAGTATATTCGTTAAAACTGCATGAGGTATTTTCCATAGTTATACCGCTTTATTGGGTCTCTTTCTCAGCAAGATGGATTTCAGTACGCTATTCATTTATCCTTTATCAAACACTGAGGCTTGCCATGTCTACCTGTGAGTCTGACTTAAAGGGGTAAGGTAGATGCTTCATTTGGTCACTCTGTTACTCCTCTGGTTGTCATGCTAAAAATGTCAAAAGGCTATAGCTCGCACAGTCCCCTTTCCCTTGCATCTGCAAGACAGGCTCCTTATTTTCTGTTCTTGAAGTTAAAATGCTGAAGCCTGGTGAAACAGCATATGGTTCTCTCAGCAAAATGAAAACAAAGAATGTCCAAGATGTGCGGTTTCCAGTAGTAAAGCAAGTATGTGTTTACCACAACATGCCAAACGTATGAAGCGTGTCATAAATAGTAGCATTTTGTCAAAAATAGCACCGTAGCATCCCTCTCTGTTTTCCTATCTGTATTCTACGTGGGATTTCTACACGGAACTCCTACGAGAAAGGGTTAATGAATTCCTCACACAGATAGATATTGCCATGGAAACAGCTGCGTGACTGCTTGCAGCTTGTATACACACAGGAGAAAAAAACAATGGTGCCAAAGGTATTTTAAAATTCAGCGAGCAGAGGCTTTCCAGTGCACATAGCTGCATTTAAGATTTTTTTTTTTTAAAGCACTGAGCCACAGAGAGTGAGGGAGTAGCCACCTTGCATCCTCACCCATGATCCTCCTTCCGTTCTCTATATCTTCCTGATTCAAAGGAATGTGATTGGCATTGGAGATGCATTTGCAATAGCCATGGAGATAATGCATTCGCAAATATGAGGTCTGGATGTGGTAGAAGGGAAATAATACTCTGCTCTGTCATTTCCTTTGCAGTAACAAAGTATATGTACACATACACACACATGGACACACACACACACACACACACACACACACAGACACACAGACACACACACACACACACACACACACACACACATGCACACAAGCACATGCTAACACAATTCCAGCAGAGAATAATTAATTCACAATATGAAGCAGACCTTAGGCAATGTGCCTTGCGGTTCAGCTGAATAAAATAGGAATACATTGAGGGCTGTGAGGCTGCTTACACTCACAAATACAAGAATGCACATGTACACAAGGCCATGCATGGATACACACACACCCATACATGGGTGTACATACACGGAAATACACACAAACACAGCGTCTTGTTATTCTTTATCTTTACTTGCTTCTAAACGAGCAATTATTTATCACTGCAGACTACACAAGCCACTCCATGTTTTTACATTTCTAACCTTACTTACAGACATAATAAGTGCGTGTGGTACACTACGCACCATCAAATGCCTTCCTGATGGGATAACCTAATCCATCTTGGCATAAAAATATGTCCTTTTAGTGCCATTAGCCATCCCCCTCCAATAGCAAGTCAATAGTATCTCACACTGCCCAAATGGACTTTTATGCTTGAGTCTGCAAATACAACTCTATAGGTTCAGGGTTTTTTTTTTTTTTTTTGCAGCATTCACTGCTGGCACTCAGTTGCTGGAGCAAAATAACTGTATTTAGATTCATAAATATTTTGAGATGCATTGAAAAGCTTTTAAGTCCATAGAGGCGACTATTTGGTTGTGAGGGATTGTAGGTACAGGAGAGTCACACGAAGCAGAATGTTTGGTAAACAAACAAACAAACAAACATGCAAACTAACAGGCAGATAAATAAGCAAGTGAGTAAACAAACACCCGGACTCCAGCGTGGGCCAAAATCTGCTTTGCTTGCTGTCCATTTTGCGCTAAAAGGCTCTGATACCTTGATCTTCCTTCCTCCTCCATTCATAAACAATACTAAGGCTTCCCCAAGGGACTAAACCATATTCCATCAGCATGAGTCGTGTCCATTATACTGAATGGTATGTGGAGGGAACAGTATGCTCCATTTTCAGATTCCACAACTGCACCATTCTTCAAACTCTCTCAATAAGTAGGTTAAAGGTAACATGTAAGACAATCAGTCTCCTGTCATGGTTAAAGTCAAACAAGCACAGATGGGTGCAATCACATTCACGTGACAAAATAATAGCTGCTGTACCTCTGTCTTTTCAGAAATCAGCATATATCAAATGTAGGTACTGAAGGGCGGACTTGACCTCAGAGCCATGCATCAACTGTGGCTTGAGAAGGCCGCTCTGTTAAGTTTTTGAGCCGGAATGAGATAGGCGTCCGCTATCTCATCTTCACACAGTCGTAAGAAGTGCTCAAGTATAATTACACAGCTTTAAGCAGAAGCTAATTGGTTAATATATATATTTTGTAATTCCTTCTGGGATCCAATCCTCATATGGGACTTCTTAATTGATGAGATTGCTCATTGATGCCCGAAGTTACAAGATTAGGTGACTATCGCAGCTTATCACAGAGGCACGGAGAAGTAAGTCATAAAGCAAATTAGAGGAAAGCTCTGTGACTTTTTCAGGCAGGTGTGTGATGTAATAACCTCTCAGGATTATCATATGTGACAAACGAGCCATGCATGGACACGGTATTCCTTACAGCTATAGACTCAGTGTCAGGGTTATATACACTCTGATGCAGACGAGCCATTAAAGGTGCATTTTGAATGGCATTTAAGCTTCACATCTTAATTTCTCCCAGCAAAAAAAATGTGTTACGCAATTAAGGCAAATGTGAAAAAGCCGCCTAAAGGTTTTCTGATTCAATGACCCAACAACAAATGGGTTCCAGTTCACATAGCAAGGTTTGATGGCAGACTTTGTTCTCCATAAAACAAAAATTGTGGGATGTGTAAGTTCAGTCGAGTGCCGTTCCTCAATTGAAACTGAGCAGAGATCCGACAGAAATGTCTAGTGAAGCGGTAATATGTCATGATCCAAAGTACTGTAATAGCAGTGGTGCTGTGTCATTTACTTTTTTGGATGAAAGGGAAAAAATATCTCGCTCATAGCACCTTTCTTCAGCTGAAAACGTGGGTAGGTGGATGAGGAGCTGGGAAGTGTCTTGAAATTCCAGTGGGCAAAGAGCCTTTTGTTCCAAACAGTGACTCACTGGAAAGTGAATTTTTGAAAGCCAGAAATCTCAGCATCTGGTGAGTTGAGTTGAATCACTGGTATTGATCAATAATCCTATCAACCCTCTGCAGATATATTACAGTCATTTTGAGCTATAGGGCAGTAAAAATCTTACTTATTGCCCCTTTAATATGGAGCTGCTATTTATTGCGGACATTATTTAGCTTGATATTAGCTTCTCAATCAATTCAGGCTGCATGCTGATGTTGAACCTCTGAGTATCACCAAAATGTTTTCATCATCAGTATCTGCAAATAGTGCACATATGCTGAAATTAACAGATGTTTTGAGTAAGTGTTTATTCTCCAAACGAAAATTCCTAGGTGGAGAATGACTTTTCTTAAAATTTTACATAAATGTAAATACAAATAAAATACATAAAATCAAAGTGACACACCATTTTAACTGCAATTTCAAACATAACAGAGATTATTAATTATTACTTATCTATTATAAGCTTTTTAATGAGTACATGTACGTTAAAAAGCTGTCTAATGATATTTTCTCCCGCTGTTTATTTTATCTTAACAGCAGACAAATAAGACTGAAAGTTAAGTATGTCGATGCAAAAAAAAAAAAAAAAAAAAAAAAAAAAATTCTTAAAAATATATGTACTTTTTAGGTCTTTTGAGTATGCAGCTCTATTATATGGGCACCCATGTTCATGGTGCTTATGACCTTTGGTTACCTTAAATAAAATCAAACAACAGAAAAAAAAATGTTGATAATATGTTGATAATGGTAATTCTCCTCCTGAAGAAATTCAACTTATCGTTCAATTAGAATCCCAGCAACAACAAATCATATATAAAACACTGCTAAGGAAAACTAAACATTTTTTTGTGACCATGGAAAGGATTGCTCAATACTTTAATGTGTTTGAAATGATCAGTTTTGAATAAGTAAAAATGTTCAGTCAATGTAAAACATCACTCTAAGTTTGATTTAGGGTTGTATAAAAGAAATACCAACGTTTGAAACAAAAGAATATCAAATTTAGATGAATGAACAGTAATGCATACTCATAGCCTGACCAAGAATATTAACATTTTCACAGAGAGCTAATGATTGTGCTAAATCAAGATGATAACAGGGAGTTCCCTCATAGTTAGCTCAGTGCAGTGCTGGGAAATGTTTTATTATGGTGCAGCCAACTCGAGTTCAATAATACACACACATCCCTGTCATGTAAGCAAGCCATAGCTGATACATATTTGTACTGTCACATTTGTGAAAACATGGCTACTGTGGTCCTCGGGGATTCTATCACAAAGAAGGCCTTGCTTGTCTTTCCCCTCTGCTGCCCAGACCTTATCATAATGTTCAAATATAGCACATACTATGAGCTTCTTCATGACAGTGCACTGTGTACAAATTGAGCCAAATTTGTCCTCTGCCCAGAGATAGCAACTTCAACAAACCGACACAATAACAGGCCAAGTATCATCTTCACGAGTCCTGAAAGTTCAGCTTGATATGTCGACTCCCAGGATCTGTTATTAAGTGCTTCCACCTTGCCAGTTTAATGAAGGTTCAAGTTAATAGTCATATGTCAGCCTACATTGCCTCGCTATGCCACCAAGTTGTTGAGTGCCTTAATGTGGCCTGGCCAGCTGCTCCACTGGTGCACCTGCACAGTTGGCTGGAGGGGGGTTACTGTACTTCTCCTCTCAACTGCAGACAATTAATAACCACATGTCTGCTTTTCCTGACTTTGCCAGCGAGCTAATCCCATCCCTGGGTACTCCCAAGGATGCAGTTAAGTTTTCCTTGGCTCAGTTTTTAAATTTAGATGAGATGGAGACTCTGGAGCCTCCTACGGAATCCAAGCAGGGCTGGCTATGTGGCCCCTAAGGCCAACTGTCTGGTAGGAGGCAAGCCCACGCTTCTAAGAAGGCCTTTGCTGCTGTTCAACCACCCAGCTGGACAGAGAAATTACTATGCCCACACACTCACTGCTAGAGCAATGAGTGGAGCTTCCACGCTCCAGACTTACCAGTCTATGTTCTTGGCTGGCCGGGTCAATCACAGGAGAGCATCACTAAGACTTGTATGAGCTATATAGTTACGGTGTACAATGTAACCCTAAACCTGTTTAAAACGATTCAATGAGTGGGAAGATGGCAGAGACAGTGGTAGGTCACTGTGACTGATGACTGATGGCAGTCCTCCAGGTTGTGTGTTAATAGACCGTCTATAGAGAGGTAGTTCAGAGACAAGGCCAAGGACAGGTTTTCAAAAACTTCCATGTTTTGGAAAGACTCTAGGTCTTTCACAGCTGCCGGTGCAAGCCACCTAAAACACCCGAACCCCCTGGCTACTGCAAATGTGACAGTCATGATGGTTGAGCCATTGAGCCAGAGAGCCTGTAGGAAACACAAAACTGGAAACAGCCTTTCACAGCCAGAGTCACTCAGATTTCTCTCCCTCCCTCTCCCTCTCTCTCTCTCTCTCTCTCTCTCTCACTCACTCTCTCACTCTCTCTCCCTTTCTCTCTCTCTGCCACTATTTCTCAGTATTTGTTTTTTTTTTGTTGTTGTTGTTTTTGGAAACTTATGACTCTCACTTCACTACATTTCAAAGACAAATATTGTACTTTTGACTCCCACTATATTTCTATTAAGGTTGGCATCGTTACTGTTAAGCTCATCTACAAATTTGTCAGCTGGTGAATTTTTTGTCATTTCTGAAATACGATTAGCCACACGCTGCATTCCTAACAGGAGAAAAACCAATAAACCAATGAATGAATGAATGAATGAACTATCTATCTATATCTATATAGATATAGATATAGATATATCTATCTATATCTGTATCTATATCTATATCTATATCTAACTATAGATAGATAGATAGATAGATAGATAGATATACATACAGCACCTTTCATGAACACAATGCAGCTCAAAGTGCTTAACAATTCAAAATACAAATTTAAAAGTGTACACAACAAAAACACACAAAAACTAAATACTAATTTAAAACCATACACAAAAGAAACACAATAAAAATAAAACAAGTTTAGAACCATACACAACAAGAACACAACAAAGGCAAAACTCTAATTTCAAACCAACCACAACAGAAACACACACTAAAAAAATCATATCTCATTAAAAACTCAGTAATAAATCATATAAATCGCTAAATTAGAACAGATGGTTACTAGTTATAGGCTATATGAAAAAGATGTGTTTTGAGTTGTCATTTAAAACTGTCTGCTGAGTCAGCAAGTCTGATATTTAAAGGCAGAGCGTTCCATATTTTGTTGGCATAGTGACGAAATGCAGCGTCCCCAAAGGTTTTTGTGGCGACCATGGGGACAGTTAAAAGAGCAGCTGTAGAGGATCTTAAGGGACGAGGAGGATTATTAAACAACAGGGAATCTATGATATAAAAGGGGGCGAGGCCATTTAGAGCTTTAAAAACTCATAATAAAACTTAAAAATCAGTCCTAGAAGAGACAGGGGGCCAGCGTAAGATGTGTAAAACAGGAGTTATGCGATCTCTCTTTTTGGTTTTTGTTCAAATCCTTGCAGCAGCATTCTGAATGACCTGCAGTTTTGCAGTGGCTGCTTTTGGTAGGCCAGTATAAAGTGCACTGCAGTAGTCATGTCACCTAGAAACAAAGACATGAACAAGCCTCTCAGCATGTTTCTGGTTCAGTACAGGTCTCACTTTCGCTATAGTGCACAAATGATAAAATGCAGTTTTCGTCAGTGAGTTAAATCACAGTACCTGCTCTCAAATGGGTTTGATGTAAAAGCGGAAATACGTCATCCAGCTCTGTAAAAATACAAGAATTGTTACATTTTGTTAGCAAAGTACAAATGACTAACCCAGTCAGTGCAGTCGTTTCTGCAGTTCATTCATTAGGTGGTTTCAGAGAGATACCAAGTTCTGGATATGCATCATGAAAACAATAGAGCAATGTGTTGATATTTGGAAAAAAAAAAAAAAAAAACTTATGAAAACTTATTTTAAAAGCAAATACTGCAGTACTTTAACTCAAGTAAAAATTTGACGGAGCAACTTTCACATTTAGTGGAGTAATCTTTGACCAGGAGTATCTATACTCAAGTTTTAGTTGCGTATTTTGTCCACCACTATGGCCCCTGATACCACTGCTTGTATGAACACCATATAATCACACCAAGACCACCTAAAAAAGCAGGCTTTGGTCCTCTTACAAACACAAAATACAACAAAGTGAATTTTTATTTTACGGTTTTGACCAAAGAAAAGAAATTGTAGGTGTGACTGCCACCTTTGTCACCAAGAGCCAGTACAGAGGTCCTGTAATCTACCATCCTAAATCACACAGGTAGTGGAACTGGGTTGTGCACTAAAGTTTGCTTTTTCTGTGTGGTTAAGTCAGCTGCAGGAATGGCACTGGTGTCATATCAGAAAAGAAGAAGAAGAACCTACTGGGGAAAAAACAGCTGATCTGAATACTCCACTGGCAGGAGCTAAGAACAGTGGTTTAACAGCAGAATTTTTTTAGTGCCAGCAAGGAGGCTTACACTTAATTCTGTATCTCTTAATTTAAAATAATGACAATCAAATGTTAGGGTCACTGTAACTGTGGGCTTCATTTCACTTTCTCTAAAATACAGAAAAAGCCCAGGTAGAAGTCATATGTCAAGACCAGTTAAAGCCTTTCGGGGTTACCTCATATTAAAGCAGTGAGAAATGGAGAGAACCTCGTCATTTCATGTGAGGCACACTGATGAGTGGATTTGAAAAAAATGGTAAAAACAGATGCCTCCCTTTCAGGCTGTGGTCACTGCGCCTAGGGATGGTACTGAATGGCACTTGGTCAGTGGACCAGACTGCACTCCAAATAAATTATTTGGAGCTTCTCACAGCCTCTCTGGCTCTTACACATTTTCAAATGCTGGGTCTTTTACCTGTCCATGTTCTGCTGTGTACAGACAACACGCATCACAGCATAAATTAACAAACAGTGGGGGGGAATACTTTTCCCCCTGAAATCTTTGTCACACAATCTGTCAGTGATACTACAGAGATCCCCCCCCCCTATTTCAGATGGCCATTCATATCCCAGGAGTGATTAATTTACAATAGATCTCCTCTCTGGAAAATATTTAAAGTGGTTAATGTAGGTTTGTTTCTTCTCCAAAGAAAACACTCATTGTTCTTTTCACCAAGGCTGCAATATGTAACTCTCATGCCCACGTCCAAATTATTGCTGTGGGCCCCCTTCTCTCTAACCTTCTTCTCATTCCCAGTCTGGTCTGCACACATAACAGTCGGTCATCACAACACACACACACACACACACACACACACACAAACAGAGAGAGAGAAAGAGAGAGAGAGAGAGAGAGAGAGAGAGAGAGAGAGAGAGAGAGAGAGAGAGAGAGAGAGAGAGAGAGAGAGAGAGCACATCTAATTTATGCACCACAGATACAAGAGCCTTCCTCTCTCTAAAGTTGTGTGCAAACATTAAAATAATTAGCACATGCTCATATTATCAACCAGTACACTCATTAGCAACTGTTAATACCATCTTTCAATCATTCCTCAGTGAATCTTCTCACAAACCAAAATAGTCCAATCAAATTTCAGGAAATGAGCACAAACTCTGGCACCACTTCAGCGTCAAACTACTGCCTGTTCCTACTTGTGCCTCCTTCATGTAATCCTTTCGTGGTGAGAAAAGAAATGTCTCTCATTTTTTGTGCATGGAGTGTGTATTTACATTTTAAGACATGTTACAGATTTCAAGAAATTTTAGGAGACTAGTCTGCACATATAGGCAATTAGCTCCCCTCTGCTGTACCAAACTTATCATTAAGCAATGATGTAAACAAATTAAACACTACACTTGTAAACTCATGTTTGCTCTCTACTAGTAGGCCTTTAGCATAGTGCAAAACAATATACGGATCAATTTATAGCTGGTCACAAGATGAATGGGACTCCAGGGGTCATGTGAAATTCGTTTATGAGTATTTTCTCTGCAACACAACACCATGACCGAATAATTGGGTAAAAATATCCACAAATGTTCTCCTACCTCATGGTGTCTTAAATTGTTCAGTTGGTTTATACAGAATCTTAATAATAAGAAAAACAAGGTTATAAAGTGGCTGACACAAAATAAAAGAGCAGCAAAAATAGAAGACAGCAAAAATAGAATAGTATCCAATACAGTTAAAAGCAAGAGTTGGAAACAGCTGATCTAAGACTGTTCAACATCCAGGGGCAACAGCAGCAAACACACAATCACCCTTTAGGCCATGGGATGATCACCCTGCCTTGATTTGATGACCTGTGGGGTTTCATACAGTTATAAGTGCTCAGCTGTTTGGAAATATGATGTGTATGGCTACACCATGTAGGGCTTTGTAGGGGATCAATAGGATTTTAAAACTGGTCATAAACTTGATTGTTAGCCAATGCAGGAGGGCCAGAGCTGGAGGGCAAGAGCTGGATTCATTTGCAACCTGCATATGGACACAATGAGCAAACAAGCTGCTATATTTTGTACTATTTGATGTCAGGCCAGTGCAGAATAGCTAAATCACATAAGCAGGGCATTGCAGTAGCTGACTCGAGATGGCACTCTACAGTCTCTATCAAACCCTGACTGTTAAAAGACAATGCTTTAAAATAGCCAAACTGTTAAAATCATTTGGTTTCTCTGACAGTTGGGTATTCTACTCATAACTATTATATGTGATGCTAAAACTATGGGGCAACAAGGGGCAGTATGTAGAATGGCAATAATGAAGGACCAAGAATTGAACCCTGAGGCGCCCCATATGTCAGCAAGGAGCTACATAGATAAAATCACCAAAAAATACTGAAAATGTTCTGTTACTGAGATGAGAACTAGTCAAATGTGGTTCACCAAATACCAGCCCGCTCCATAAACAAGAAGTTGTGGTCAGTGTTATTCAATTATGTGCTAAGGTCAAGCAGTAATAAAATGGAACATTCACCAGCTGTGGCATGCATTAAACTATCATTAATACTATTAATATTAATTAGTATTAATTAATTATTAATGTCCCCTCAGGGAACTAAATAATTGGGTAATACAGTATCAATACAGTCAATACAGTATTTCTGATTCTTCCATTCCCTTGTGAAAGGCTTTATCAAGTATACACCTGACTTAAGCCAATAGCAGGCAAAGCAAAATGGGGAAGACTGGAAACTTTCTTGAGTGGTACAGCATACTCAACCAGTCTTAAATGGAAAATTGGAAAACTAAAGTGATCCTACTTTTCCTACTTTTACCAATGATATTATGATTTTATAACACATTTTAAAGATGGGGTTTTCAGCCATTACTTGGGTTAGTGAGCACTCTAGATTGCTGCACAAGAAACACTTATCACAAATGAATCCTGCACACAAGGAGAGGATGTTTTTTCTTTTCTAATCACTCAATAACCATGTTGTCAGAAAAAACAAAAACAAACAAACAAACAAAAAAAACTTCTGATCAGTGGAGAAAAGTGAAGTCACAGAGAGGATTTTGAGTTAATGCAAACATGTTTGCATTAACTACTTTGGTAGCCAGTCTAGCTTTGGTACTTGTGTTGCAATCCTACAATGAGCTAGTAATTCTACTAAATGATGTGAAAATGGACAATGCAGCTGGTGTGGTTGAATGAGTTAGGGTGTAAATGAAGGGGCTGATCACAAAGTCATTGAATTTAATCTACAAATTTGTGTGCGTGGACATAAATTTTCTCTTGGCAGAAGACACTAAAACTACTTCCATATGGGACTACATTTTTATCTATCTATAGACAACAAAAACGTAGGGTAGGTCAAGGTATAGGTAAATGTTAAGTTTAGGAACCAACTAGAAACTGGACATGGTCTTGGTCTGTTAAAAAGAAACGGTTTCGTCTTAGACTCAAACCCAGGTCTCCTTGTTGAAAGCTGTTTTGATAGACCCATCCACCACCCCAGCTTCCTCTCTAATGTGGACTTTGTGGGTCTTCATTGTACCTCATGATATGTGGTACAGGCACGATATATACTTCTAATTGAAATGCATTACTTAGAAAGTTGTGCTGTCAAGAAAAAAATTGATAATTCATGTCAGGACACTAATCTATAGATTCGATTTCCGTGACTATCACGAACTCCTGTGAGACCAGGCTGGCTGCACTGAGATGCAAATTTCCAAACATCTTTGAAGGTCATACATTTATTCAACATAGCTATTGGGATCACACTACATATATGTGTGGGTGAAAGTGAATGTGATCAAATCCGTGTTGTTTGTATGGACAAATTGTTGTTCTTCTTTAATGTGCCATTAGAGGGCCCTCCTGGGCCCGTTCTGGTCCAGGATCTGGGACAATAAACCCGGTTGTCCCTCTCAACAGTGATCCTGTCTCTCCTTGAGGAATAAAATTGCACTGTGTAGAGCAGATGTGCAGTTTCTTGTATGGTCCAAAAGCATGCTTTCTCACACCCTATGGGAATGATTCAGGTTATATGAAGAAAATGCATCTACAGGGGCTTGCTATGATCATACTGGCTCCTCACTGGACCACCAATACTCATTTACCAGAGAAAATATCACATCCCACTTGTTTGCCTCGGATCATATTTGCAAAACATCCTTTGGCTCAAAATCGCTGCTAACTCACCAACTGAGGAGCAACACCTAAAAATCATGAGCATGCCATTCCTAATTCCTGGACACCCAAATTTTTGGGATAAGAGTATTTCACAGTGTTCTAGCACTAAAAATAGCTCCTAAATCTAATAAGTCAGAAGTAGTGACAACGACTCATAAATCATAAACAATCCTCACATAGCTTCTGCAGGCAATTCGCCTTGTAATCTGGCAAAAATTCTCAAGGTTTTTATGATAATGGGCTTTTATAAAGGTATCGCCGTATTCACAGTGGTATTATAATGATAGTGGAGCTACTTAGGGGTGAAGCATGTTTGCCTATCAAGTATAAAACTGTATCGACCTGCAAAACTTTGATTTCAGCTGCTAAGGTTTGACATTGCTGAGATACACAACATTATTTCCGTATTATTAACGTTGCTTACCAATCTTTATTAAATTCCACTTCCTCTTCCATGTGCCAGGCTGCCATTCCTCTCTGCCCAGTTTCTACATACACTCACCTATGTACCCACGTTTTAGTAAATTTGTGGCCATGGGATATAACTCATTCTCTTGATTTAACTGACTTGTTCCCACGTTTCAGTTAATTGGTGGCCACGAGATGATTTTGCAGTACTCTTCCCTTCTCCTGGGAGCAGAATGCAACTGCAACAGACAACGTTAGGTGTCCCTGAGGATCTCTGGGCACGGACCTGCTTCCCGGTGAGGAAGCCGATCCTCCGGGACAAACATTGTCTTTTGCAATCGCATTGCAATCGCTCCTGGGAGTAAGGAATAGTACTGCACACTTATCTTAAAAATGAACATTATATGAGCATTACACATATTTTTCTTTCATGAGAAAGATCCATGCTCCTCACCAAGTCGCTCCCATCATCAGATACCATCCACTTTAGTCTCTCAGGTCTATCCAAACACTCATCTTAATTTATTAGATGTTTAAAAAGCAAACTGATACCTACATGAAATTTAGCCTTCCCTTTATCCACATAACCTATAAAAGCTGTGCTTGCTTTTTTAAAATCTTTTTTCTCTTGCAACCCATGGCTTGCCAGAGTCGCGCTCCCAGCTCAGCCTGTAGCAGGATCACTGCTCAAAATCCAACAGTGTGTGAGAGCCAAGTATCACGTCTGATTGTTACAAATTTGGGGAGAAATGGGACTTGGGGATACACAACATTAGAAATGGCATGTGTGGCATGAGTGTGTGTGTGTGAGAAGGCTCATTTGTATGAGTCTCACTGCCCAATGTGTGAGAGTTGGCAGCTCTGTTGTATGTCATTATAGTACTTAAGAGCAGTTTGAGAGAAGTACATTTATCACCAAAGCTGGTTGTCCTTACTTACTAAAAGCAAAATGTCATTTGTTTACAATCTATAATGGCTATTAAAATACATTTCTACATTTCTAACCCTAACCCAAGTAGCTTACGTGAGGCAGGCAGCTAACAATTGCTAGCAGAGGCACTCACCTACTGCTGCCACCTGGATTGGAAAAATGCTCCACTTTAACCTGTCTGCAGTGGTTAGAGCCCAAGTTGTAATGTCAGTCTTCTATTCAGAAACAACTGATTGCAGAATGTCTTAATTGACCAATCAGAACTGAGGATTCAGCATAGCCATGTAATAATTATGGCTTATGTCCACATTGTTTGTAGTTTGTTATTGAATCACGGAAAGCTGATGAAGAGAGCTGCAGCTGAGTGTTGCTTAATAATGATGGACAGGTTGGTAGCGGCAATATCTGTTCACTTCATGCTACAGCTCTTCATATAAGGACCAATGGAATTAACCAATTAATTTCTCTTAATTAAGACATTAATTGCACATCTGTATAAACAGTAATACAACAATGGGGTGATGTTTTCAGCTATCAGCAACATATTGAAATACTTTTATGAAGAGATATGGTTATAATTTTTTTTAAGTTGGCATGAAGTGTGATGAGACCAGATTTCTGCGCATTTGCATTTTAAAATATATATATATTTGTGTATCCACAATATAGCTCCACCTTCCTTTCCAGCTCTTTACATTGTTCATACATGCATTACTAATGTTGAACCCAGATCCCATTACCTTTGGGATATCATCTCGCTCATCAGGTCACAGTGCAGTTCATACCTGCCAGTTGTCCATCCCGGCATGATCAGATGATAAAGAAAAATGCAGTGACAACAAGTGTAACTGCAGCCAGCATCCTCTGACCATTTCACAGTATGCTAACCATGCCAGGAGCTTTCCTGTTTGATAACAACATAGGTATAGTCGTAGTGGCATATTGTCACTTTCACCTACTAACTTCTTTGACGTTTTTTTTTTATAGATTTCTTGTTGTCTGCCCTCTCTGCTCCTTCGCATAGATAATGAAGGGAGTGTTGCAGGTATTGCCTATGTTAATGGAGTTCAGACCTTGTTAATGGAGTTTACTTTGACATTACAAACTCTCAATGGCAATACATCATTCTCCTACATTCTGTCAAACTGGGCCAGAGAAAGATAGTATGTGTGACTGCTGTTTTTATCTTTAACTCCCCACACGCCAATGCCGCCATCCTAGCTTCGCTGGTTTTGGGGATAGTCAAGAACCATTTGACTCTTGCGATGTACGGTCAGAAATTGGAGCAGGGTGCTTTATTGTTGCTCTGTACCCCAAAAAACAAATGGTATACACCACCACAAAGTACAACTCATAGCATGTTTTACTGGTTCTGTTGAGAACCAATGCTTCCTAGGGTACAAGCTCAGGTGAGAAAGAGTAGTGCTGTTAATTCCATTCATGGATCAGCTTCTACAGTGATTTCAGCTAAATCTGGACATGTTATGCAATGGTAAAATGATTTCACTCTTTAGACATTTTGTAAGTGGGATGTGAAGAGTGTAAATAGAGGGTCAGCCAGTGTCCCTCAAAGGAAGGTGGACAGCAGGATACGTTGTTTGAAGTTCATTTGTCTGCTGTATGTCTTTTACACTGTGTCACAAAGCTGTAAAATGACCTCAGGCCAGTGCCATTTTAATGTCAGTAATCTGCTATACTTTCCACGCCTTAACGGCTACTCTTACTGTGATGAGATCAATAATGGGTAAAATGGTGGAGGGAGAGGGAGAGGGTGGGTATTAAACATGTCCCTTCTTTTTTCATTTAAACCACATCATTTGATTAATGATTCATTAATTCAACAGGCAACGCCAAACATGGATGGATTACACAAAACAACCACAGAGAGTATAGGCAAAGCTAGCATACCAATGAGCAGCAGTAAGGGCATATAGAAACAAGCAGGCCAGTAATAACACCACACTTTTGTGAAAACTTGCAGGTAACAGATGAGATATGGATAAATTATTTGAATAAGAGAAATTCTGTATTTATTCAGCCAAACTGACAGTATCTGAGATGTGTTTGACACACATACTGCAGCCATTCTAAAGGTGGGCAATGCCAAGGAACATTTCTAACATTACTGACAGCACACTCGGTGATATTATATGGCTGAAGCATATGTCAGTCCTTAGCATGCCGCCTTATTTATGAAGGTGTAACAAATACACTTGAAGTCATTCTCGTTTCAATGATTTCACTGAGTCATCAGGTGGAGTGCAGGAGGAGGGCACATACTAGTGCAATGTGTGCTTTTCCTTGCTTGTATTAGACACATATCTCGCCTAAACATTCAGCAGCCAGATAAGCACTGCATTGTTTTAGCATGCCTTTGGGAGGACCGCCTCACATTTCAAACTACAGTCTTGCATTTGTGTCAGGAAGTCGTAAACTGTGATTTGATTTCCTACAGTCATATTTTTTTTTTTTTTTCAAAGACTGCCAATGCATTTATTTTAAAAACAAGATTTGTCATGGCTGCGCATATGTCCACAGACTGTGTAGCGGTCATGACCCCACCCACCGGAGCTATATGTACCTCTGCTGGCCTGGGACTGAACATCCCTACAGTGTTTACATTATACCTGTGTCTCCTCCACTATGTGTCCCTCTCAACATTCTCATTTCTGCAAGAAAAGCCAAAAACGTACAAGCTCTCCTTTTTGAGAAAAAAGAGAGAAAGAACACCTACAACTATGGGAACAGCAATTACATCACAACGACAGTAGATGGCAATCAACGGCCCGCAAGAACCAGTACCTGAGTAAAGTGTGTACTGTATGACTCAGTGCCAACCTGCAGCCTGTGATGAGGGACACTGAGAAACCCACCTCAAAACACAGAGATAAGCTTACGGTTACACAATGGAACCCACAACAGAAGATAACAAAGCAATTAGACGACAGCTACATCACACAGGCCCACCAACGTTCAAACTCCTGTAACTCATAATGGACTGGACCTGTTTGACCAACTTTTTTTTCTAGGTCAAGGTCATGGATTAATTCTCATCCTACAGCATCTTGGTTTTGTTTTGCTGTGCTGTCTTAAACAGTGGCAGACATATCTTGAAGAATGGACTAGAAATAAACAAGAAAGTGAAAACCCACAACAGTCACAGTAGTAATAAGAAGTCTCAATATTTTGCAAAGATTTTCATATATTCTAAAATCAGTATCAACTGAGAGTTATCAGTGCTTTATTTTATTGCACTTTATACAGCTTACTATATTTAGTAGGACTCATTATTGAATACTGAAATAAAATGTAAATTGTCTAAAATCTTATTCTTTTTTATTAATCTTACTGGTATTAAAGCCAGCAGTTTAGCATAACAAACAATAAAATAAATTGCAATAAAAAAATAAAAAAGCCAAGATAAAAGAAAAAAATAACATATAAGGAATGTAATGCATGAATGCATGAAAATGGAACAATGATGAAAGAGAGAATTAAGAAAAAGAGAGGTATTAGACATTATAAAAAGCAATGCTAGAGCTAAAGCTAAGTTTTTAGCTGAGAATACCCGGGGTTTTTAATCTGCACTCAGGAACAGTCAGGTGTCCTATGGCCTAAAGGGGCTTGTGATGAGATATGGACCTAGCAACTCGGAAATGTAGTCAGGCACCAGACCATGTAAAGCCCGTGTGATTGATAAAGAAAAAAAATCAATTCCAAGATTCACCGACATGCAGCGCAGAGGGGCCAGCACTGAGGTGATTTGTGACATGCATTTAATCTTCATCAGTAACCTGACAGCAGAAATCCGCACAATCTGAGGCCATGCCACAGCTTGTTGGTTCAAAAGAGAAACCTTACAGGTATCATGGGAAGATCATTTGAAAGCAGGTGAATTTCTCTTTATTGTCAGAAGTCAACATGGATTTATTCTACACAAGGTTAAAAAAAAAAAAAAAAAACACAAATTTCAGATATGCAGGTTTCACATCCAGAGTCAAAGAACCACAGGACAATAGAACCATTTTGGTTAAATTTAGTTGCATTTATTTTTAAATTTAGTAAATTTGGTTTTAACGGAGAGATACAGCTGAGCATCATCAGTACAGCAGCAAAAGGAGTCTGTGACAGAGAATATGCACAAATGGTTGTAAGTTGAGGAACTTCATCTTAATTATTTTCTCATCACTGAGTCATATCTCTGCATTATGAAGTAAGTTCAAAACATTCACAGCTGCTCTCATGATGCAGTGCCACCTGTACCATTGTGGACACATGGAAAGCTAGCCATCAAACGTTTTGCAAACTGGTGAGTAAGGAAGCGAATAGCACAAGTAATACAGCCTGAGTTTCCATGCAGTTTGCAAAAAGCATTAGTTGAAAATATAAAATAATATGACAATAATTGACGCTGAGGATATTTGAAACAGGCATTAAGATTAAGATCTCTTTCTTCAATATCTAAACTTCATTTCTGTGTCAAAAAAAAAAAAAATCACAACAGTAACAATTTATTCCTGACAAGAAGGAAAAGTATAATAACCACGACAACAACAACAACAACAACAATAATAATAATAATGTTCATGAACACCTGTAATCAGATTAAAATAGTGCACTTGGGTCAATCCAGGATATGCTTCCGTCAAACAATCGATGTACCATTTATAAATTATACAGTAAACATACAGTAAACAAAGTCCTCAGGCTGGTACAAACTTGTCACTCTAAATCATAAAGTGAAGCAAAGGTCAGAATCAGCATCAGAATTGTTTTGTTATTTGCCAGTTACAATGAGTGCACAAGGACGTCTGGCCCAGTTAACTGGTGCTGACAAATTACTAAGAGTGACACTTGAGATGAAGGATTAAATAAACTATTAGTACCCATTCTGAATTAATTGTTTGTGCCACTTTTACAAATATTGAGATTAAGCTAAATTCACTGCAGTCAGAGGGGGTAAATGAAGGGTTTTGTCATTTCAGTCTCTGTGGTTGGAAAATGTGGGAAAATGAGGTGTGGTTTGAATTCACATGGAACTGTCCTTTAAAGGACCAAGAGAAAATACAATTTGTCTATTGATGTATTCAGTTCCAGTAATATGAATCTCACCTTGTCTGAATTTAAATAATGGAAATTTTGTCATATAGCTGAGTGTCATCTGCATAGAAATGAAATCAGATGCTGCACAAATGAATAACACACACATGGAGTAACTTTCATAACGAAAACCGCAGCAGCCCAGGAGCCCAATTTTGAAGCACAATACATGCGATCAACGAAGTGCAAGAAATATAAATACCAATTAAGACTGAGATTTTTCAGCTTGACAAGCAGGATGAGGACCAGTCCAGAGCAGGACACCACCCCAAATAATCAGTCTGTATGTCTGAAATGTGTAAAAAGGCTTCTGGCTTCAGTGATACCAAGAGCAGCCAAACAGCACTTAGCACTGAATCTGCATCAGCAACCCTCGGCAGTTTCAGTACTATGATGTTTAGAAAACCAGGCACGATCTTTGAGTTGTTACTTTGTAACCATATTATCCAAAAATTTTGATTATAAAAAACATATCAATTACTTGTATAAATACTAAGCAACTGTTGAGTAAAATAAGACTACTTTTATAAAGGGTTGATCTGTGGTTTATAATTAGGTTATAACACAGTTTTCATACACTGATGCAGATACCAAGGTTGGCTGACTGTTAAGGGACAAGATAAAAATAAGATAAGCAACTAACAAGATATTTAACTGAATTATCTGAAATTTCACAGAATACATGAAGTGCAGCAATAACATGATCTTGCCAAATAATGAACCTGCATTGATGTATGAGAAATGTGTTATAACTTTTTTATAATTGTTTGTTAATGATTTATAACAACAACAGCAACAACAACAACAACAACAATAACAATAACAATGATAACATTATTTATACAACAAGTCTCAAAAAGAGAGTTTCCAAAGTGCTTCACATACATAAGACATCACCTGACAAAAGCAGTAGTCCTGGATTGATATGGTAAAATGACCACAAAAGTAATAAAATATAAAAATAAAATAATAAAACTTAACACAACAGGGTAAAATGTTCATAAAATTACGAATTATTCCAGCCCTTCCTTTGTTCATGCTTGATATGTCTGCTTTCAGTTATTGCAGGATAACTACTGTTTTAGTTAATAACAAAATAGTTTTTTTTTAGTTAATTACAGCATTACTACACAGTTACAAATGCACTAGTATATTTTTAGCATATATTTTTATTGCATATCAGGCATCTGTTTTCTGATCATAATCCTCTTTCTTGAGGCACCTTTTTCTCTACAATCACGCAGACTTTGTTCTGGGCCTGGTGATCCAAATCACATAGACTCCCCAACAGGAACAGCTGCGGAGCCCACACTAGGGGAAAGGGTGTGTATGTGTGTGTGTGTGCATGCATGTGTGTGTGTGAGATGGGGGTTGGGGAGTGAGGAGTGGGGTTAAGCCAAGGGACCTGAGCCATCTCACAGCAGCTGCGCTACTCGTCTAGAGGTGGCCTCATATAGATGAGTACTAATTAATCAGGTATAAGAAGCACACATTAGTTTGATATGTCTGTTCATGATCGCCTGAGAAAAATAACAGAGCTCATTTAAACCTGGCTCTATATGCATAAAATTAACTTTAAAATCATTTAACGTAAACAGATATAGCCACATCTAACTCAATCAGCTATTAAATGGTTTATTCCTGAATTAAACTCACAATGCATATATAATCACAGTCAATATTACAAATAAGCACGACTGACTGGCTCTCTCTCTCTCTCACTCTTTCTCTCTATCGCTCTTTCTGAGATGGTCAGTGCTGAATTAAGCTCACTTGAAGCCTGATTATGCATTCTTCCGTAATGCGGCCTTCAGTGGCCACTAATTTAGAAACAGAATCTTCCCCTGGGCTTATTTCTGCTTTACTTGGTATATATAAATTCCCATATAGATGATTCACCTCACATTCCAAAGGCATGGGGCTGTGAACTCATGGGCAGGTCCTACTGGGTCAGGGTTTGGACCTCCACATTTCTCCTGGCAGGCCATGCTTTCACACTGAACCAACCCACAATGCAACGGTCCTTACTGCAGGCAAGCCGAGCCCTTCTCTTGTGGTGTCAAACCAAATGTAAACTAATCTGTCAACCTAAATGTGCACAGCTCAGTATTCTGCATGTCTGTGACACCCGAGGGAAGAAACTCATATACTATACAGTATAAGCAAAGAGGAGACCAGAGCCAACAGGGGGGGCCTGGCAAGCAAAGCAGGCAAGGAAATGGATTGTGAAGCACGCTGAAGGACAAAGAAAAAGAGAATCTGAGGGAAATTACAAAGTGGAGTTTGTGGCCATGCAAAGAGAGGACGATAACACTGATATTTCCTCAGATAAAATATCTCAGTCATCCATTTTGGACAATTATGAGTTAATAACAACCCCTGTGCTCAGATGCTGAATAATGCTACAGTATGTCCTTTTAAAAATCCTGAACAATACAACCCTACCCCCACTTTGGACCAGTGCCTTGCCCTTTGCGCTCTTCTTTCCAGTGACAGTGCCTCTAGTGTGGAAAGGACATTCAAAAAGAGGACACTATCTTTGGAAAAATGTTCTGGTGAAATGTTCATCATCATCCTCATAATCGCCACCATCATCAGCATTTCCTTACTTGCATTTTGCATTTTGCTCATTTGCATCTTCTTAGGCATGAATTCAGTGAGGTACTATACAGTAAAAGCACTGTGAGGATTATATCTTGAAAACATATTGTATTTAGACAGTTTTGTGATGCTTTTTTTTTTTTTTTTAGATGCATGAAGTATGTCCAATATCACCAGTCCCTTGGGTATTCCATGGTTATTTGTGTGTGAAGATCCAATGTAGGTGTGTAAAATGTGACACATTTGTGCCTTCTGATCTCATCTGACAGAGTTGGAAAAAAATGGTGGTGACAAAACAGTGCTGATTTGTGCAGATGTGGACTGTCCTGAGGGAGTCCTTTTGCGCACGCGCTTCATTGATTTCCCAATAGAGGGTACCTTTGGAACCAAAGGTCACAGCCCTGCGCCCTTGTGCAGATATTTGCCCTTTTAGAGGAAATAAGATGTCCACAGCATGCAGGGAACTAGGTGCTAGGTAGCATCATATTGTCTGCATGTGTTCTCACTCTTGTCAGCTGGCTTCACGTCTGAGTGAATGGCTGCATATTAATCTTAAGGATGTACCACATAGAAGAATCATTTAGATACAATGCCACAGCAAAAAGCCCTTGGATGGGTGTGGTACATACAGACAAGAGGTGATCAATTTAAAATGGAAGAGGAGAAATATTAACGATACCTATATTTATAATACCTATTTATTTAATACAATTTCAAACTTAACAGGGCCAGTGTCAAATGGAAGTATTTATAACACAACATTCAAACCTATGAATATAATTCCTTTTAGAACATGTTTATGTGATGCTCTAAATTAAATGAATTACCCAATTGTAATTAAAGGAGAAATTCAGTGACAAAAACAGTGAATTAACACCTGACATGCTGATGTGAGGTGTTAGGTGAAGTCCATCAGAAGCTACTAAATCTTCCCTCAGAAGCTGCCAGCTAAGAAGTGACGTGCAACTGTCTCCCTGCGCATCTGTCAAGCCATTACTACTAAGGGATATAAAGTAAAACCAAGGGAGGAAAAAGGGGGAAAACTTAAATAAATTTAATGGCGTGTGGAATTAAATTTAGTTGCCAGGGCCAAAACATAAAGTACTGTTCATCAGAGCAGTTGTTCAATATTACGGCATATTCCAGCGATGTCATTTCCTTGCTCAAAAACATCAATCTATTTGTGAAGTTGTGTAAAAGGCTTACAGTGTAAGATTATGATTTCTCCATTCAGCATTATTGGTTTCCTTCCTGCACTGTATGCAAAGAAAAAATACATAATCTTGTTCAAAACAGATCCCTATTGTCCTACCGCACATAATATAAAGGTTAATAATCCTAGTCATTTCATAATATTTTTATCACCATTCCATAGCACAGTTTTTCTTTGGAAAAACAGTAAACTGCTGACATGCCCTCCGTGTCCTGCTATTGTAAGTGCTGTTGTACAATCAGGACCTGAAGACAGGATTGATTTATGAATCTACCTCCTTCTGCCTGGAGGTATTGATAGACCCCTCGCCACGCCGCATCTCGTTGCCACTATTGATTGGGCCATATTTCAGGGTGGGCAGCTGTGACCTTAGATACTGTTGCGGATTGCTTGACTGTCACTCACTTCAAGTCAGGGGTCACACACACACCCCTCACACAACCCATAATACTTGCATAAGCTCAGTCCTCATACTCTTCATGAGGAGCACTCTGTTTGATTATCAAGGGTGCACTCTCTGGAGCATTTGCTTAATTTCTCCTCAGCTGATTGTCGAGACTTAAAAGTGAAGTTACATTGCCTGGATTGAGCATGCTGTATACTGAGCAGTCACTTCCACGAAATGCTCTGCATCAGAGAACAGTGAACCAATAAAGTTGAGGGAGGAAAAAAAAAACCCTGAACTGATGCAGCCTGAGATAAGGAGCTCTTGCTATGATGAAAAATAAGGCAGTAAGGACATACGGTACTGCATTAAAACTAAACCACTACTGTTCTCACAAATGCAATTAGCTGTGAAATCCAAACACTCAGCTAGGCCAGCCCCCAGATACACTGTCAGAGATTTCCTAGCGATGAAGTTGGTGGAAAAGGCCTCTGTATAGCAGCTCCGAGTGGAAGTTAGACATGATAACCTCAGCCAGTGTTACACCAGCCTGTACACACTGTACACACATTAAAACATGCCTATTTATAAAAGCTTGTGTGCATATGTGGGTGTGTGTGCGACTAGGCCCATGTGTTTATGTGATGAAAACCGTTTGAATTTTTGCAGGTCTGCACTATTGGTGCTTTCATTATGCTCCTGTTGGCATGCGTGGGACGGCTCTGGAAGTGTGACAGGTGAAGCCTCCACCTGGCCCTGCTGGGTCCACCTGCTCCCGCGTTGGCAGGTGATGTCGACGGGGCCGACTGTTGCCATAGGGAACGGAAGGCCAATGAAAGGGTTTCTTTTAGGGGCAATCTGGAGGACCATGGGTGAGCACTTAGTTCCTCAGGGCTACTGGCATCTGTCGGCACTTGTGGACTGGCACAAAAGGCAGCACATAATTAACTTCATTATCTCACCTGGCATTGTTAGTCTGGGCGTTAGCATATTCTTTCATTCTTTAATGGTGTGCAGGCGCTATAAAATGTGAGGGTGTGCATCTGTGTGCTGTAAACCTCAATGGTCTAGAGTTATTTCTGTCTCCTGCTTGTGAATGCCTCCCCCAATCCTCCCCACCCCTAACATGTTGGTGCCATTATAGCTCCTATAACTCTCTATACATCTCCCTCTGTTTGTTTTTGTGCACCTAATGCCAATGAATGCAGAAGCTTCCAGTGACAGCATATGTTTCTACTGCCTGGCCACGTGACTAGAAGGAATCCCGCAAGTAGAAATGAGCACACCCTCCCCTTTCTCAAACAGACAACGTATGCATTCTGTTACACAGGAATGCAGCAAATGGTTGAAACCTTTTGTGAGTTAAAATATATGTAAACTCAGACTTAGTCATATATTTAGAATGAGGTATGCACAGAATTGCAAATTGTAAATGTATAGTCCAATTAATCAAATCATAAACAAAGCCAATAGTACAGAATGTGTTTCAAAAGAGGGTGCCATACTGCAATTATTGACCGGGGAAAATGCCAGCAAATTTGCATTTCTCAGCAGGATCCAGTAAAGGGGAAAAATGGGGAAACCCCCTGAACCAAACAAAGCCCACAGAGATTTTTGGTTCCATGAAAGTAGGCCTCACAGTGGCTGCAAAATGAATGGCATCTAAATTGTGTCTCACGAGTGAGGCGTGGGTTAGTGCAGATTTACTCTACAACAGCACGCCCATTGGTTCAGAGAGGAAAAGACAGCTCAATCCGCTCCTGGGGGTAGGGGGCTGATGAGGGGTGGGCAGCATGGAGAGATCTGAAGCCAGAGAAGGCAGCAGTATGGGGAAACCTAAGACATCCATGGGGCATCGTTAAAGGAAATAGTGAAAAATACTGACTCCAGCCAATCTGATCATATGATAAAACAAGAAAGGTATACAACACAGGAAAAAAAAAATGTTAGACAATGAAGGCTTGCAATATAGTTGCCATGGAGATGAGCAAATCTCCCAAGCCTCGTCATTTCTCTGACTCCTCCTATGAACGCTGGGATAAAAATAGACACAGGCAGAGAACAAAGAGCTATTTTAAAAAAAGGACAAGATGAGTGAAGAAGAAAGGTTGTGGAAAAACAGGGACATGTGTATCGGGGTGCATGTGTGTCTGTAGCCTATTTGTCTGTGTGCATGTGTGTGTGTGTGTGTGTGTGTGTGTGTGTGTGTGTGTGCGTGTGTGTGAATGAAGTGGTGTGAAGCAGCCATGCTTCTCTGTCAAATGGTGGAGCTGAGTGAGTGACAGAAACAGACTGCTTGTCTGGGCAAGGAAATCCCATGATTACTATTTGGAGTTATTAAAGCAACAGAACTATGGGAGGAACCGCTATGTTTGCACTTTCCAGTCACAAGAACTACACACTGTATGTACCTATATATGGGCCAATATGTATGACATTATTCTTTTAATATTATTAGCAGTTGTAGTAGGAGTAGGAGTAGTATTAGTATTAATATTAGTATTATTAATATTAGTATTGTATCAGTATTATTATCAGTCAAATTAGCAGTAGTAGCAGTAGTAGTAGTAGCCTTGTAGTTGTGCTGCTGGTGGTTGTGGTATTACTATTGTTGTTTGTTGTTGTTGTTGTTGTTGTTTTTATTATTATAGACACATATCTTCATTGACAATATTTGTTTTAGCCCATAGAGAAGACATATTGGGAATGAGGAAAAGAGAATAAGAAATGATGGTAAGTGTGATGATAACAATGATTATTAACAGAAGTCTGCTACTATTACTATTATTAAAAACACTACTTATTATAGTAATATGAATAAGAAGAAGAAGAAGAAGAAGAAGAAAGACAAAGAGGAGGAGAAAAAACTCTGAAAGTAGAAATAATTCCTGGTGAGGACTGCAAAAATGTCAGCTAAAACATGTTTGTTTGTTTTTTTGTTTTGTTTTGTTTTGTTTTGTTTTTTTACACTAGTCCATTTCTTTGCTGCTCCTTACTTTGACTGGACATTTGATCTAAAGTCAGGTGAGTAAAACTAACGATCACTACTGACAGATCGCTGGTTCATATCCCAGGATTTGCCAGCTCTGAAAGTTGCTAGATGTCAGCTGAAAATACCAAATACAGTGTGTTCATGTGCACCGTCGGAAAACGTAAAAACTCTCTCCGAGATCAGCTGATTAAAATGCAACACAAACAATGAAATGCTTCATTGGCTCATGACTGCTGACATGACACCTCACCAGCATGCCTCTGAGCAAGACACCTAACTGTTCAATGGTTCAGCCCTGAGGGAAAGCTTCTCTGCTCCATATGCTGCTTCACATGTGTCTGCGTATGTGTCACATGTTTTGTGCTGACTAGCAAGCCATCAAAAGGACAAACCCCTCCTGGAAAATGAGATAAATAAATAGATACAAGTCTATGCTCTTGACTCAGGGGAGGATATGGGCCCAGAGAGAGACCCAGAGAGTGGCAGCTGGCCTTAGCTAACAGGACACTGCTAATGGGACACCCCATCTGCTGCTCCTGTTTTCCTGCCCACCGCCCATCCCAGTGCCAACCTCTGGGCTTCTGGAAAATGTCCTCAGCTCCCCTGCTGTTAGGCCTCTCATCATCCCACAACATTGTTTACAAGAACATCCACAATACCCTCGAAATCTGACATTGTAACTTCAAGTATGCCACAATGTGCATTAAATCAAATGGAAAACACCAGAGCAAATTTGAGGAGACTAAATGGCCTCAAATTAAAGTCTAATTAAAATAAAATGTCTTGTACTGTGAATATCCTGAGAAGAGTTTAATGCTTCTTGGCTTGCTACCTTGTTAGTTGTAATTATGCTTTACTTCTAAGTAAGTAAAACTTCAACAAATCATGATGAATAAAGTCTGTTAAAAAACATAGCCTGATGTAACAGTTCCCTCTTATACATTTACCCCATCCCCTCCTGCACGTCTTGCACCAATAACCCACAAGAAACCATACTGAGGAGAATTATAAGTCTATTGTCTGTAGTGATGATAAGCTGTTTCCATTAAGAAGTAAGGAACCTTTTCCCATAGGACCACTCTAATTTATAAAGTAATGCAAGCATCACTCTCCCCACACAGTGTATAGAATGGCCTGTCTCCCTTGTGCTGGATTTACAGCAGCCATCGCTCACTTGTCTGCATGCCAGACACCCAGAGTTATGATGATTATCTTGATGTAAGTGCCCCTCTACTTCCTCATTCCTCCATCCTCCTGCCTGGCTGAGCAACACATGGATCAAACCTGCCTGTGCAGCACCATCTGGTGACCATTGCCGCGATTCAGGAAGCCTCCTCACAAATATGAGAGGAAAAGAGATTCAACCTCTGCTCAAGTTTTTTTTTTTTCTTTTCTTTTCTTTTTTTTTTTTTCTCCTGTGCTGCAATACCAGTCTGATCCTCTAGAGGGTGTCTCAATCCTTCGTCCTCCATCCTTCCTGTTCCTCTGAGGGATTTCATAGACTTCACCAGACATCCAACAGGAGGATTCAGTCTATATAGGCTCTTAAAAGGGTTTTTCTGTGCTATGTATGGATACACCCCTTGACAGATTTGCTGGGGTCCCCTGTGCTTTGCAGCCCATCTCCTGGACCTCCTGCACCCACAGCTGTCTCTCTGATTAAAGCAGACTCCTGGGCAGATTCATTCTACTGGTCTAAACAGTCTTTAACACGAGACCAGCAGAATGAAATTGCCACAGTTGTAGAAACGAATAACTACAGAGTGAAGCCGCAGCATGAGCAGTCCCATAGAGAGACGAGTGGAATAGATTTGAATGGAGTATCTTGCCTAACAGTGGGTGTTTTTCTCTTTCTCATTTGTTTTAAACTAGTGTGCAAGTACACTTTAGTACAAACAAAATGCATGTAATTGAAGTGTTTTTTTTTTTTTTTTTTTTTTTTTTTTTTTGAAGTAGAACAACTGTAAGAGCAAAACAGTTCAGACACAGAAGTGAGCAAAACTTGAATTTTACTTGATGGTTTAATATTAACATAATATGAATTATTTATCACTGTTGTCCTCTACATGTGTAAACACAGCTATGTATCAAAACTGTAGTAAATGATTTAAAGAAAGTGCACATATTCTCACTTTTTTCATTTATGTTTATTATGTTATTTCTTTATTTGATAAATTACTCAGCTTTTAAAGGATTTGTTGCCATGAAGTGCTGTAAAGTCTGGCGGTGGCAGTGGCCCAAAGGTAAAAGTGACAATCCTTTAATTTGTTCAAGCCATCAGCAAACATCTGGCCTGCTGAGGTTTTAGTGAGCAAGACACTGAATCCATCCCAGCTCCGGGACTGAGGCTGTGTGGCTTCCTGAGCAGGCCAAATGGAAAGAAGCACAGCATCACTGGAGCAGAAATTCTTATTATTTGGTATCATTATTTATTTATCATCATGATATCATTATGTGTATAGTGGAATGTGGTAAAATCCTAAGAGGGGCATTTTTGATGTGCTTGAGACTCTCTAATGTCAAAATGTCAAAAGTATTGATTAGCTTGTCGAGTTGTACTTGTCCTGGTTGACAGTGCCAATAAAGTCTGTTAAAAACAGGAGCATCACTCCTAAAAATAGATCAGTCCAATAGAGTGGGTCCATTTGCAATCAGATACATGCAGATTAGCTACACACAGGAAATTATCTTTGTTGTAATTTTCTGCCATGGAGAGACAATGCACAGAAAGTTGTATGTTTTCAAATCAAATCAAATCAAATCCTTTATTTAACCAGATAAGCATCATTGAGATTTAAACCCTCTTTTTCAAGAGCGATCTGGCCAAGCAAGGCAGCAAACACAAAGTTACGACATTAAAAAAACATTCAACAGGCAGAAAACATAGCATTCACAACAAACAAAAATGAACTTTTGTTTTTTACATTGACAGCTATGTTTAAATGTTACTTGTTTTATTTCCCCTTCTTTTTATTAAGCTTTTTGCAGATATGACAAAATGACAAAATCAATATAATAACTGCAAAACATACATACAACATACATAGATTCACACCATAACTGATCCAGGTTGAGAATTTAATTTTCATTCAATTTAACTTTTTGACCAGATCAGGACAATATTAACGTATACTGATGGCACTGTATCTTGTGTAATCCTCAGTCTGAAGTAACGTAAAATGCCATCATTTTTTTTTTTTGCCTGGCGACTATTCCTGCAATGGCATAAGCAATGACACAACTGTCTTTACACATGGGTGAAGTTACTGTGAGTTTAAAGCAGCACATTAACTATACAGAAGAAACCTTTTTTAAGTTTGTGGCACATGAGCAGTAATTCAAAAGACTGTATTAAGACAAGTGATTGCTTTTCAATCCCATTCTTGGTTTCAGTGTTGACAACTTGTTTGGTTCAAGAATCCAAAATGAGCCTCTTATCACCAGGAGTTGGTTGACATTCCCTCTGCTTCACTGTAGCCTTTTTTGTTTAGTATCTTAAAGCAGATAGTATGCTTCTATCTTGAAAGGGGCCAGCTGTTACTTGATTATTAAAGTTGTAAAAGCTGCCTCTGTGCCTTGATATTATCACTTTAACACACCCCACCACACACACTCCATCACGTAAAATTCTTTTGCTGTTCCATGAAAACAACCATCAGACAACCACTGTATCAAACCCTCTGCTACAGGGAGGTTGAGGGAGGAACATCTTGAAGCTGCACTGTGCATAATGTACACATTTAAAGTTTCCTCAGAATCGTCCCTGAGAAAATGGTAATTCTGGGCCACCGCGGGGAATCATCTCTTTCCCACAATGTCCTGTGGATTATATATCTCATTAGCACATCAATTACATTTGTGTGTAACTTGCATTTTGGGTTGAATTGCATTTATTCTCCTGCGGAACAGTCTTGGCTTTTAATATTTTGCAAAAGGTATCTGTATACTGTAGGGAGATGGAATGAGGCAATGACTGCTAAGATCAGAAACACTGAAAAAGATGTATTTTGTACATCACTCACAATGGCTGCCTTTTGAAAATCACCGCAATTTTAAGAATTTGAGAGGTAATTTGAAGAGCACTGTAATACAGCACAGCTCATTACTCAAAAGTACTATACAAACACAGTTAGTTTGTCGGTGTGTACCACATTGCTACCCTCAACATGCACATTCTGTTGTTGAGGTTTTGCTTTTTTCCTTCATTCATTAGATATCACTCAGTTAGGGGCTCCTAAGACAGGTTGTGTTTCTTTTCATTTGTCTTTGCAATAAAATCAGCTTCCGTGCATGGTTTTCCCAGTCACACGCAAATAGTACTTCCATGTAAAATCAAAAAATCATGTGTGGTTTCTCAAAAAACCATATGCGGAAGATGTGGTTTCTCCACGTAACCACTGTCCCTCAAAGCGTTTTCACGGCTTGCTCCTAAAACCACATTATCATCCACACTGGGAGCATACGTGTCAGTAGAAACTTCAAAGTGTCTCCTACAGGAAGAAAACAGAAAATAACACACAGGAAGTGATCTGCTGGCTGTGTATGTAATATATTCCTATGTGGTTTGTGAGCGCTCAGCACAACTAGGTTACCATATGATCCAGCTTTATTTTCATGAATTTGATATGATTCCTCATTGTAAAAAGAAAAAATATATATATTAAAATTAATGAAAGGGAAATAAGGAGACAAAAATATGTAGTTTCACACAGTGTGCACTCTCCCTTCAGGGGGAATTAGCTGTTTTCCCACACTAGCCTTCTTAGGATCTTTAAATGTTCAGTGTTCTCCTATGGGAAACAAACAATACACAGGTAAAATTTCAGCTCAAGTGTCTTCTCATCTCTTTTCTCCTGTTCCCTTTTCCCAGGGAATAAATGGCAAGGAAAAGATTTTGTATTTATAGAATCAGCAAAACCGCTGGTGGAAGACACTCCACTGAGGTCTTCTTCATGTCATGAGGAAGAAGAGTCGGTCACTGATGACGAAAACCAGTAGAGTAGCAAGGCAAACAAGGACAGTGATGGGAATAATCGGGGCAGTGGTGATGAGGCCAAGTGTGAGGAAGGTGATAACAGCAATGATGAGGAAGATGAGGGAAGTGACACAGAGCACTGCTGAAGAGCCTCGATGCAGAAAACGGATCTGAAAAAAAATGGAGTGCCGTCTCGCATACACTCTCCCACACTAAAGACACCATTCTTCAGTATCACAAGTATTGACTAAAAATGAAGCTACTGATCAATAATCCATAAACATCCATGAAGTTCATGAACTGTTCTGAGCTGAACTTATGTTTTGTTAGATGACATGTACCCCAGTGATGTCAATAAAGTTGTAGTTTTTGCAAAGTTTTTGTGTGTGTCCTGCAGAGGGTCCAGGCATTTTCCTTTTAGTGACTGTTGATGAGGAAAGATCTCACGGTCATCACTCAAAGCTGCAACACTACAAAGTGATCACAAAAGGAAAGCATTGATTTCTGCTCATTCGCACAATTTATCTGATGCAGTGACATAAATCAATAAGATGGCCACCACAGCTTAATTCTTACAGCATATCAGAGAAATGCAAATTCCTTTAGGTTATTTTTTTACCGTAACCTTGAACTCTATGACAGTTTTTGTTACACTCTTCAGAATGATTTATAAATTATTCAACACATGCAACACACACATTACCGGTCAACACAGCATAGATTAATGATACATACTTTGTTAATGTGTGATTTATCAACATATTGTCGTATGTTTGGTTGCAAAATATTAATTTGTGTGCTGTCTCAAACTGCATTCAAGGATGTGTTGCAAATGCCATGTGTTACAGCCTGGCTAAACATGAGTTTGTATGTATTTTATGTGTATTTGGATGTATTTTACATATGTTAGTGTAATATTTGTAATGTTTGTCAAAACTGGGATGAAATAACATTTGAGATATGGTGCTGATGAAGTTCCATAATAAAGGTCAAACTCTTCTGAACTGTTGCAAATATGCTGGAAATACTACATTACTAATTAATTGAATCATACTTTACTAGTTCATTCAGCATGGACAAAAGCAAAGGTTGAAAACAGCAGTTGTAAAAGACACTGTAATTTGTCCACTTCAAAGACAAAAGGATTTAACAAACCAAACTTGATTTGATTTCCCAGGCCAGCTTAATGCCTAAAATGTACATACAGTGCAATAATAAGAGCAATGTACTGCTTCCCATAGATCCCAATGTGAGAAGATTTTATCTCAAGGACCCTGAATGTCTGAGAATCCTTGTTTTAAATTGTGATTTTCTCCAGAACACTACTTGTTTCTGCTGTGTTGTGCTGTGGAGCTAGCAATGAAAACACTGAAATTGCCATTCAAGTTGTGAATTTCTGTATTGAGCTGACTTCACAAGGACAAAATAACAGTGAGGTTGAACTGTTCTTTCTGCTGGAGACTCTCTGGGACAGAGACAAAGACCTATCGGGGCTGGACCATAATTTTTAACCACTCACTTTTTAAACCCCTAGCTTTAAGAAGACTCACAAGAAGCAGCAACATTACATTTACAGTATCTGTGCTGGTTTTCTGTCTTTCTGTCTGTAAGACCAATCATAAATCTCAACAAAAATCTGTCATTACACTCAAAGAATTGCATGTTGCGAAGGTCTGCACTAAATAAACACCTACAGTCAAGAAAGCTACCCCCTCCCTTTCCCCTTTTTCAGAGAATGCACTTATTATTCACACATCTCTCCCAGCTTACACTGCAAAAAGCGGTGCTGTTTAGACTATGTGAGCGTTCGCGAGGCCTTGTGGCTCCTCTCATCACAGTAAGTCCCCTGGGGCTTTTATGGATGAGGATATTTCAGAGATGGGTACAAGCCATGCACAAACACTTATGCAGGTTTCTCTGCCTACATTTACCATCTTCTCATTCCTGCAGCACCTTCGTGATAAAAAGCCTGGCCTCTTCCACAGTTTAGGTAAACCCTGCCGCTATCTCGGCTTGTCATATTGGTTATGATGGCAAGTCACTAGGGGTGCATCCTTTGGTTGCTCACTTTATGAAAGGCACACACCATTTAAAACCAATGCATAAACCTGTCATCCCCCTCGCGGGGGGCAGATGCGCTATTTGTGGCTTCGTTTGTAACCCTCAAAATGGGTGGTCCTCTACATTTTTGCCTATTGGACTGCCTTGCATATGGCAGTCTAATCAGCCAAAGGGATATGTGATTTATATGCACTGTCATTTCAACCCTCCCGCAACCCCCCACAAGATATATCCAAGGTCACTTTGCAACCTAATCCGGCGTATTCTGTCCAGTCTCTCCTATGAGGTGTTGGCTGTTGATGTAAAGACCTTTTCTCCTCTGCACATTGCCTCTAAAGAGAAAACGAGGCTCCCTGTCCTCTGTGTGTGCATTGAATATCTACATCACAGGGATCCAGTCTTTACACTTATGTAACCAGCTATTTGTTTGCCTTGCTTTCCCTGCCCAAGGCAAGCCACTGTCAAAGCAGCCCATGTCGCATTCCCCCGTGCTAATAAGCCAATAATCCGTAAATCATTATCAAATATTCCTGAATTTGTTCCTAATTTACTAACCTAAGTCATGGTTATCAGGGATTCTTAGCATGCATTTGTTATTGCATTCATCTCATCAAACACTGTGGCACTTCATAATAACACTGCTGATTGCCGTGACCTCTCAATGTGTAACTGAAGACTTGGCAAATTTGACCCCTTGCCAGATGAGTTGTGTGAAACCACTGTTGTAGTTAATAAGCAACTACTGCTAGGGAAAGTGGCCATGCTATGCTTGGAAAACAACACAATATCAATCAGGATGACACCCGGTGGAACACTTACCTTCACCAATGGAATGAAATTGTCAAGATGGCCATCCCACATTTTTTTTTGCCCCATCACCAGCTTGTTAAGCACCAGGAGATTCACACATTTTCATGACAGTATCGTAAATGGGACATGAGATATGTCTTTTCAAATTCCAGCCACTTTTGATCATTTTATCCCGTTACTGTCACACCATGTGCCCAATTAGCACTGTATTTGTTCAATGCCATTAGGGGTGCCACTCTACCACAGCATCAAGCCTCAGAGAAATTATGTGGAAGCATGAAATGACCACTCCTCTGCCTCGGGTTGTCTGATTGGGCCAGTAATCGCCTTGCATCTTCATATATTTGCTGGTAGGTACAAAAAATTACATGAATCTATTTGGAGCTTGTATGCCTTCTAGTGAGAAGACTCACCACCACAACAGTCCCTTTGGCTCATCGTTCTGAAAAGTTCTTCTTAGCCACCTACCTTTCCATGAAGTTTCCTCTGTTTCCGAGTTATCTGACTTCAAATATTATTAATTACCATTAATTATTATGGTTAGAATCTGGGCACACATGATGTCAGGACCATATTCTTCCATGGTGACCACAGCAGGAGGAGGAGGAGGCACCATTACAGCTATACTGCACGTTTCATCACTTACTTCACCGTAGAGCTTTACGTTCCTTAAGGTCACCAGAATCACTGCAATAGCACAAGAACATTCCCACTATAATGGGACCCTCCAACATTGCCTGAAATGTATGCATATTAAAGTTATGATATGTTAGATGTGTTATTTTAACAAGAATGTACTCACTGGCTGGTGGCCCACTGATGCTGTATTCAAGAGATATTCTGTTAAAATAAAATAAATAAATAAATAAAAGTCAACCATGGAAAAACATTCAACCTCCAAGTGGAAATTTGGATATGTGGTAGGCTCTGATGTCTCCCACCTGGCATCCCAGTTGTGTCAATACAAGCAGCAAACAGAGCAGCAAATCCACCAATGTTAGTGGTCCAAGGAACACAAAAAAAAAAAAAAATACATTTTTCATTCACAGTTCTACAATCAACTAAAGTCACAAAAGCAAAAATGTCTGCTGTAATTTCTTTATGACTGAGTTTTAATTCATAAATCCAAATGACGTTGGATGTGAACGCTCCAAATAGTAAAACTGTTTATTAATATTTTTTTGTAATAAGGCAACTAAAATAATTTAAGGTTAGGGTAAGATTTTGATCATGGTTGAAAAAGAAAAACTTTAATCATGAATGGAAACTAGAAAGTAGTACAAGAAAACTTCTTTGCATGAATTAGAAAACCATGTCATTAAAGCGGAAAGCAAAGGTTTAATCCGCCACCCCAACAAGTCCTGCAAACAAGTCCTCCAACCCACACAACCACACTGGTCATTTATTCCAAACCTTGAGTACGACCCACAGGAAACATCTCTAATACAAAGCACCATTTCCGGAATACATGATTAAGGTTAGAGAAAGGTTACGGTTAAGGTTAGGGAAAGGTTTGTCGTAATAGTTAAGTAAGCTTAGGTAGCTAAATGTAGGCTTGCTTTAAAAATGAACTCTGCTCTTGCTTGAGACAGGATTTGATCTTTGGTCAGTTCAGTGAAGGTCATGCTGATTGAGCAATTTTTGTTTCTATTACCACTTTCAGCAAGTTTGGCGAGCTGTACCCAAGATGGACCATCTCCAGAGTAGGTCCAAAATGTGCTGGACCTGCCCTCAAGCAAGCTACAGCAACATCACAGGGGTTTGTCATCATTCATTGGACAAAGAGTTATTGAACTGTGGTAAAAAAAAAAAAAAAAAAAATCAGCAAATCTCTTAACTACACTAACATTCTTCACATGAAGCAACCATTTTGATTTGGTCCTGTTGATTTTTAGAAAATAAAACACTTGTGTGTGGTGCTGGTAGAGAAGGAACAAAACACCAGTCAATCTGCCCACAGGCAGATTGACCTGTTCAAGGGTGTGTTAAAGACACACCCATGTCGGGCTCACACACCAAGTCAGAGCCACCAAGTAGAGCCGGGCCAGCACACGTGTATGGAAAACCAGCGTGTGTTACTCTCTTTATACTACATCAGAATGTCGTCATCTACAGGCCCACCAGAGGTCACTTAACGTTAAAACATAACTATAGGCTGTAATAAGCTGCTGCACAAACAATCCATGAGGTCGTGACTCTGACCACAACACCATAACTTTCCATCATGCTACTACTCAATGTCAAGCTAAAGCCTGTTTCTAGTAGTGTCTTTTCCGTGTAATTATTAAAGTATAAGGTTGGGAAATGTATTTCTCTTGCTTCTTGGACATGGAGCACGTTATTTATTTAATCATTTTGAGACACTGTGTTCATCTCGCAGTTTTAATGAGACCAGACTGTTCTGAAAAATTCCACCTCAGCAGGCAAGGCTTAGCAAGATATGGATAGTGTCTCACAGGCCCACAGAAGTAGTCAGCAAAGCAAGACAAATATAGAAGACAATGAAAAAGTACCACTTATAATGTTGCACCCTCTATATCTAACACTGTAATGAGAATGCTGGATTTTGTTTACCCAAATCCGCCAAGGTATTTCATACGCATGAACTCATGCTCAGTCACTGAGGTAAAATGGTAATTTCTAATGGGCTTTTATTGCTATTACAATATATGTTTTGGCAACAAATGATTAGGACTTTTAAATCAGAATGTGTTTCCTTTTTGCAGGAAGAGCAGGGCCTGATCTGCAAAAAGTATATTGCATTTAAATCAGAGAATAAAATAAGCTACAGTCTGTTTAATGTCACTACAGATCATCATGCATTTAGAAAAGCTGAACTATAAGAATGTCAGCCGTTGATAGTTTCACTACTCCGAGCAAAATTGTTTTAATAGAGCTAACTAATAATATTAATTAGGTAAAACAACAGCTTGATGAGCACAGCAGTGAGGTTTTGCTTTGGGTTTTGTTTTTTTTTTTCCTTCAAAACACTTTAAATATGTGAAAATAATAAGCTTGCAGGAAGTCAATATCACATAAACTCTGAATGCAACTGAGCAAATAAGCACAGAGATGTAATATTACCCAAGCATGTTGACATTAGGTGAATACCATGTTGAGCTGGAGCTTATACTAGCTGCACTCTGTGCACAGTGAAACATGATCTGTCCTAGACACAGACTTAAAGGTGTGAATGAATGTAGTACAAGAATAGCGTGGCATGTTTAGAGCACTCAACAGAGAGAACTGCAGGTGAGTCCACTGCAGGTCAGCATTTCCAGTCATTCAAGAGCACAGGATCATTCATGAAGGACCCATATGCATGCCAAAGAGAGGCTTGTAATCTCAGGTAGAGCTCCCTTCACAATTCATACGGCAACAATCATACTGTTCTTTCACATATAGGACAATGCAGTACGAAACTGGCAAAAAGTGGGAATACAAGACAAAAATCAGTGCCACATGAGGTGGCAAAAAATGTATTTCAAGATGACGGAGCCGAGTGCTCAAAGGCTGTTTGCCTTATTCAGTATGGATGTTTGGTGCTGACTGTGAAAACAGTTACTGTGACCACTGGCAGTGATTTCCACTACGTGTTCCAAAGCTACAAGAGCACAAATAATTGCAGACTCAGAATAGCACTGTAGATTGTCGTGTACCAAAGAAAAACTCTCTGAGTGAATACAATTGGCTATTCAGTCTAAGTGTACAAGTTACAACTATGAGTGAAAGCTTTACAGACAGTAAAGTAAAGCACTCATCATTCCATGATATAAAGTGTTAAATGCAAAAAGGCTTTGGCAAGAGTAGTGAGGACATAAACTATTAACATTATCAAGTACTGATATAAAAATGGTGGCAACCAATCTCTTTAGCAGTGAGAGAACACACACAAACACATGCACTTGTAAACACACATACATACACACACACAAATCTAAAATGCCTCAGCTTGGCTCCTCCGCAGTGCTTCCAATCACAGCTTAGTATTCTGGCTGCACTGGCATGCATGATTAAATTATCGTGTGTTGTGCTCCTGTAAGATCAGTGAAGGTAGTGGTATTGTAATAAAGAGGAAAAGAGAAGAGCAGGAAGAAGGAAAATATATGAAGAAGTCATAGAGTTTCTGTACAGTAATGTGAGAAGGAAAAATAGGCCAAGGCTAATCCCCAACATTAGAGTTCAGCATATGATTAGGAGGAGCAAGAGTAATTGCATCACTCAATAAAATGCCATAAAGTCCTAAAAATAATATGTCTTGCCTGGCCTTTGACCCTTCCCATCCGATTTTTCTTATATGTACTGAACCGCAAAGTTCTACAACAGTAAAATCTACAAATGATATGAACCCCTGAAACTTCCTCGTGGACAGATAATGTTTAATGCTGGTAAGATTTGATATTACACAAGAAATCTGAAATGAGACATTTATTCATTCAGCTGACTAACCTCCGCCCCAAGTTCCACTGTAATTTAATAGCTGTGAAGAAATAATTACCATAGAAAAACACCAGTTGTAGATAAGTAGTTTTCATTGTGGGAATCATGGGAGAAATAATAATTAAAATGTTAAGCTCTTTTCACAACAAATGGTACAAAATGCTTTCTAATATGAAAAAAGCAGAAATTGTAAAGTGCCAAGTAAAGTACAACTGACCAAATTAATTCAAAGCAGATAAAAAATGAGCAAGAAAGTAAAACAGAAACAAAAATGCAAAACACAGATCATAGAAAGTAAGCTGAAAAAATAAAATACAATAAAAGACACATTAAATCAGCAATTACAAAACATCTGTGAATAGAAGTGCCTATTAAGAGGTACTTAAATGAACAGAAGTTATTAAAAGATGATTTCTATAGCTTGAGCTCCTCAGGGCGCACTTTTGGAACAGACAGAAGCATCCTCCCTGAGGATCTGAGGCTGTGCACTGGCTCATTAGGAATTTAAAGGTCTGATATACACTGTGGCTACATGCCAGTCCATGCACAGCCTCAAAAGTTATCAGGAAAAATCTTAAAATCAACTGTAAAACCTGCAGGCAACCAGTGAAGGGAGGTTAAAATGAGTGATAAAGTCTCAATGACATCAGAAGAGGATAAAAACCTCTAATATGAGGAATATTTTTCAAATAGAATAAGCAAAACTGATAAACAAAACAGAGGTCAGATTCAAATATTATACCAAATCTTTTTGCAGCAGGGTTTACATAAATAGACAAATTACCAAATTACCAGACAAATTACCAAAATGACACTGGACCAAATAGTATCTTAGATTTGTTTTCATTTAAGTGGAACAAAGCACTTTATATCTGTGAGGCAGGCCTTTTGACAGGTCGAGCTGTTGAGTCATAGATTTTATCGGAATATAGATTTGGATGTCATCTGCATAGCAATGTAAAGGAATTAGATGTTTCAAAATAATGTGAGCGAAAGAAGACATGAAATAAGAACAAGGGGCCAATAACTGACCCCTGGGGGACACCGCATGAAAGATGAGCTTTGTTCAACCAAAGCCCCTACACTCTTACTGATTAATGGATTAATCATTCAGCCATTTCTGTGTAGTCTATGTTGCAAATGTTCAGTTACTGTTAATCATCATGATCATGCACCATGGTGATAAATAAAAATGCGGACACTAAAACTACTAAAGCCAAAGTATAGCTTTTCAGTACACAGATGACCATTGAACACAGTTATCTTGTATGTTAAATGCATTAAGGCTACTTCAATGCATCTTTTCTCATTAGCCAACATAATTTTAGTCCATCCCTTGACTGATTAACTGACTGGTTGACCAAAATGGTTCAGCTTACAATAGACACAAGTAAGACTAAAGCCACTTAAGACCATCAACTATATACTGTTTTTGACGCATTCAAGTAAAATAGCATGGTCATACGCCAAATGCAGCACTACAGTTGAAAACTGTAAAATATCAGCTACATGGAGGACAACATTAGTTGGAATAGCATATAAAGGAAAGAATGTGGATATCATTTGAGATATTAATTTCCTCGATACTGTGAGAGAAATGAGTGCTCAGAATGGCCAGACTCACAGTAATTACTGGGAAATTTTGGACAACAGGGGGTATCCAGTGCCTGGTATTATTCACTTTTTCTGTGAAATAATTTGAGAACTCTTTGCACATATCAAAGGAAGCATCAGAAATGAGGCTGGAGCTGAAGTAGGGGCTCATGACAAGTTTTAACAAACACCTTGTGCTGCAGCGTGGACATATCTTTAGTGATATAACCTGAGACATTTTAGGTCTTAAAACAGAAACCACCCTCACCCAGGAGACCCTGCCTGGTCCGTTGGACTTTCTGGTTGCATGTTGCTGCTTTGTGCCAAACCTTTCAGAGGTGATGCTGATGATGATCATACAAATTGACTGGAGCCTCTGGTCTGCATCACCCCTGACTGTGGCTTTGAGGACGCCATCCATATCCCCATCAAACTGGTGGAGTTTCTGCGCACTGTGGGGTGATTCTGGACCAGGATCCTCCTGTGTCTCACCAGGTAAT
This sequence comes from Myripristis murdjan, assembly GCF_902150065.1. Classification (NCBI taxonomy): domain Eukaryota; kingdom Metazoa; phylum Chordata; class Actinopteri; order Holocentriformes; family Holocentridae; genus Myripristis; species Myripristis murdjan. Next base: position 25,421,846 of record NC_043993.1, read on the forward strand.
GGACCTGTGTGTTGCATTGCTTTCTCCCCCATCAAGCATCTGATTTTGGCCTCGTTTTTGCAGACTTTGCCACATGCACAAACTGCACTTGTTGCCATTGCTTTGTTAGCTTGGGTCATTACTTGTCATTGGGATGCTCATCCCCTTCACCCTCCAAGTGCAGCTTCAGTCACATGTCAAGACACATCTTCAGTATTATAACCACATAAATAATCTTAAACAAAACCCTAGATTGGAGAGAATTCTTACAAATAAAATCCAATTTTTTGTTTGGCATTTTTAAGAGCAGTATGTTAAAAAGTCATTAGATTTTAAGTATGTCTAAATTAATTTGGATTTTAATAGCCCTCCATTAACTTTCAGTCTTTCTGCATCTACAAATGGAATGAGCATATTGGTTTAGATTTGACTTTGGATTTGAAATTGGGCTTTGAAGTTGTTTAACAGCGCATTGGTGTGTGTATGTGGAAGCTCAATGGCACTAGCATCAAAGACAGCAGTGAAGGCTTCAAAGAATCTACTCGCAGGTGGAGTCGAAAATATGAGAGTGGACAGATGCACCAGGCTGAGGAGTGAGGAGAGGAAACAGAGCTTTAAAAACAAGCACTTTGTGGCCAAATCAACTGTATCCCAACCCTGCAGGATAAAGCCAGAGGAAATAACTATATCGAGGGTATGTCCTCTGCAGTGTGTGAGTCCTTCAAAAGACTGGACTGGACTAAATGACTCAATCAGGCTCAATGTTAAAAGCAGAGTGCACAGACAGCAGTTCAAATGTCCCTAAAATAAACATAACATAGGGTGTCTGGAATGATAGCAAACCACAGTGGAGTTTTTTTTTTCTGTAATAGCAAAAAAAAAATATATATATATATCTATATATATATATATAGATATATATATAGATATATATATATATAGATAGATAGATAGATAGATATAGATATATATATATATATATATATATATATATATATATATATGTCCTTCCTTTGTATTTTAAGATAGGATTTGATGGCCATTAAAGATTTATGTTTGTCTTCAACACCAAGGACCACCATAAAAATAAAGGACACTTTGTGCCATCCTTGACCAGCTAAGATGCATGAAAGTTTTTGTTTGTTTAAAAATTGACAAAGATATGACATTGAAAAACAAACTGTCATCTAAATATTCACAACTGCAGTTCCAGTCATACATTTCGGAGTGTATATGGTATCATATAGCTTTATATAGCCTTATACCCATGCCAATGCACAGAACAGTGTACCAGCTCACCATCAGTGTCCCCAACTGTCTGCTGCCAGTTGCCAAGTTCATAATTCACTGACTTAAATTTTTGAAGCACCACCTAAATCTATGTATGTTCTAAAGGTCCTTTTTATTGTTTAGAATACATTATGACTAAGGATAATAATAATGGTCCTCATGACATTTTGGTTATAAATATACAATTAAAATAAATATTAGGTTATTGTAGGTAAATTAAATTAATTTGAAAGATAAGCCCTCTCAGTACTGGACCCTGATTGGCTGACAACACCTGGTCCTCAGATGGGTTAAACCTTATGTTTTCCAGTTCTACTGCTGCAAACTGACCTGTCATTCTTTAGAGGAGCCAGACAGGAACCAAGTCCAGTTATGATGCTTTTACTGAAGTTATTCTGGAACTTTCTGTTAAAGTAAATGTAGGCCATTTAACTTAAAATGTAAAATGTAACCACTCACACAAAATAAGATTGTAACAATGTCTACTTTTTAATATGGAGCCTTTAGCCCTGTGGTTTCTGGTAGCCGATTTCTTCGAAACGAACCCACTGACTATAATACTGATAAGAGAAATCACTAAGTAAATTCTGTGCATAGAATATTAGCCCACCCACATTTTCAGAAGTTTTGTATATTTTTACCATAACATATAATTTGATCTGTTATTAGAGCAGACAGTCACACTGGAGTCAAAAGAGCGTTGAAATGAGCACTGAATGACCTGGCCTTTGTGACATTGGATATGATCTTTTCTCATCATTCATAAATTGTTTTATTGTAATTTACCTAGTTTACCTGGCAGTCCCACTGAGATAAAAAAAAAATCTCTTTTACACAAGGGACCTGGCCAAGGTGGCAGCCATAGAAAATCACAACAAATTAGATTACAACATATACAACATGAAATCGAAAACTTTACAAGACAGCAGAAAGACAGCTTTTCAAACACATTGGCCTCTCAAGAGAAACAACTACATCACCACATTCTTTATGATGTCCAATGATGCCAAATGTGATTTGACTGCATAAATATTATCACTGGGGTAAAACATTTAACCAGCTGGAATCCTTTCATTTTACAGCAAGGTAGCCTATATATTCTAATCTCACAGAGAGAATGCATTTAGTAAACTCTGGCAGTAGCAAGTGGTGTTGGAAAGCAACATGGTCACAAGGTACACGTGAATGTTGCACTTGCAATCAACAGTCAACACGCAAGGACAATTTATAGCCTCCTCCCTCATCTCCACAGCTGTAGCAGCATCACTGATAAGGCTAGCGGACTTGCTATGTTGCCAAATGAAATGGACTGCAACATGTTCCTCTGCACTCTGAAGAAGAGAAAAGGTGATGCTGAGAACATGCAGTGTAAGAGCGTGTGGGGCAGTGATCCCATTAAAACAAATTATAATAACTATAATAAAATATAACAAATACTTTGACCATGTGTTGAATTACAGATACTCCTGGCCTGGGTTATTGATTAAAAAAGGTATTCAGGAGTTTTAGCTTTTCTTAAGCTTTTTTTTTTTTTTTAACTCAGTAATTACCATTATCATTGTTCTTCATTGTTCTATGGCCTTTCAACGTTGGTCCCTAAGCAGCTCCACTAAAGCAGTATGAATGTTTGGCTCGAGGGCACTTCAACACACGGCTTTACACCCCTCCTCTGCCTTGATTTTCTCACACAATCTAAATATCTGAACAAGGCAAGAGACGCTGGGGTACAGCTGCCTCTAGTGGTGTGTGACAAAATAAGAGCCAAACCGACTTGCCGGCTTTCTCCCACCCTACTCAGACCGAACAGGTGGTTTATTTTTCAAATGATTTGAAATGTGTTTTTCCAAGCGGTGTCTTGTTGTTTGATGCTATGTAATTATCAGAAAATGTATTAACGAAGATCAAAGAACCAAAGGTCCTTAAATGTAGGGCTGCATGTAAGAAATTATCCAGCTAATTGTAAAACATGACACCATTTCTGGTAATTGTCCCTCATGGGAGTGTATAAAGACAAATAGATGACTATATAACTGAACTTTGTTGAATGCAAAAAGAGTTGTTATCCACATGAGAAATTATTTCCCCAGCCAAGAGGAAAATATCCCCAGGCTGTGCTGTATTTAAATCACAGGTAATATATTACAAGATTATTAAACATTCCCACCAGCCATGTCAACTTTGGATAATTTAAAAGCCTATCATTCAGTAGCAATCTCAGTTCATTACAGTAGCCCCTCAATCACAGGAACTCCTATTATAGCAATAGGGCCATCTTGCTTCACAGTAGTCCCTGATATAAATTCCTGCATATTTTACACGATGTAATTTGTGTTTGAGTGAGACGGAAAGAGAGAAAGAAGGAGCGAGACATAGCGCACACATACCGCTGCTGTATTTGCAGAGCAGTGAATGCAAACCATAAAGGAGTGCAAAAGCTAAGAGGGAGGGAAAAAACTAAGAGGCTTGAAGGACTGCTTCTCGAAATTGTTTTCATGAGCCTCCATTCATCTGAAAGCTTAGGAGAAGTTGGTGAACCTGTTTATGTATTCATACTAGTACCAATGACCTCATTTTGCTGGGATATAGCTGTCTCCATTCTAAATAATTAAACCTATATGAGGCCATTTACTGCATGTGAGAGGGTAAAAACTGACACCCTGGCTCTTCATTTCCTATACATTCCCCAGTGTCTCATCGCCCGGCTCACATACCAACACATTGGAACCTCTTTTCTAAACAATGTGTTTCCATGGCTTCCATAAGGAAATGCAACTTATTTTGATTAATTCAGTGACAGGTAGTATGGCTCTTCCTTTGTGTCAGAACTATATCCTGTTTGTTTCATTTTGCAGGGTTTGGGATAATCATTTTGAGTGAATAAGACTTGTGCAGTTGTGCTTTCTTGCCTGTCATAAACCACAGGATGAGAAGGATTCATCAAGACTATGCTTTTTAATTTCACACGCCTCACTACACATCTGGCTACTGTCTCAACTGCACATAGAAACAAAACACTATATTGACATGATTACATATATATCCGTAACATGGATATATACATGCAAAAAAATCAGACAGTTTGCTTTGTGTTTGTGCACAGGACTTGCATTTCTCAACCCAGCACTTTACAAGGGCATGGCATGTTTGTGCTCATGTGCATGTTGCATGTACAGTATGGCTGTGCTGAGAAGAAATACTCGCATTCAAATGCTCAGAACTGTGGCAAGTGTTATCTTGTCCTTTAGGATCTGTTCTGACTGAGCTGATGTGCTTTCAGTTGTGACATTTGCAGTGGGGCTTAAAGCCATACAAACTCCCCTGTATTCATTATCACACCCTGCTTGCTAAGCCTTTGCTCGACAGTTGTCTCTCAATAGAAATGACATGTTCTCCACTGAAAACGTGCCGTAGGGGCATTTATTTTCACTGTCGCATACCTCGAGAATTTTGCAATGTCACGAACGCCATCGAGGGTCGTTATGTCGATTAATTGGATGATGTGTTGCCATGGTAATGCTCACACTTGTTTACTTCCATTGAAAACATAAACAGTAATCAGCTTGTTTCATTCCATACTGCCATGTTTCCAAATGTAAACAAAAGTTGCATGTCATGACCATGGATATGACAAAACCCAGCATGTACATATTCACCAATGTGCAGACGTGGTGCAATATAATATATTTTTGTTGATAAACAACTGTTGACTGCGTCAAATGACCAAATGTAAATTAAGCTTTTAGACAACTCTTAACACTTATGGTTGACTATTGAAGAATTCAGGTGATTTTGGACGAGGGACAAATGCTCCAAATTACCACTGGAGAATCCCAGAGATAGCATTAATGCTCTAAGTGCTTCAAGGTCATTCATTATCCTACTCACTCCATTGATTTTAAAGGACATAGCTTTTCCTGTCACCCTCTTCACACCACGGTGAAGATTAATCGCAGCTGTGACAAAGACTTCATTCATTGCAAGAGCATGGAGTCTAATGAATCACACTTTTAATGTGTTATGAATTGTGGCTCTGCAAGGTTTGACACTGACAATACTGCCTGTATTTGAAGTGCGATATATGAGATGGGTTAACAGAGGCTCAAGCGTTGTTCCACAAGATGTTAAAAAACAACAACAACAACAACAACAGCAACAACAATAGTAATATTTAATAGCTAAGATGCATTATACTATGTATGCTGGTTGTTTAAAGACAAAGAGGATTGCCTGGCTCCTTAACCTTGAGGGTCTTCGGTGGTTATTAAAAGATTGTGCATTTATTAATGACCTTGCCGTTCCCCAATAAAATTGACATCAGCCTCCAGCCATGGCCCTATAGGGAGTAAATTGGATCAGGTTAAAATATATTTACTCAGTATAACTACCAATTTGGCTTCCATAGCTATACAATCTTGCCATAAATTAAGGTTTCATCATCCAAGATGATTTTTCATACTTCGTGTCCTTATTCTTCAGCTACAGCCGCTAGCTGCTCTGTGTTAGCTGCCTCTGAAGCTGCCTTTGGGCACTGATGAAAGTCCTGGCTGCAGCCTCCCAGCTCCCTGAGTAAACTGGTTGTGGATGTGGACAAAACGTTGCGATCCAACTTCCACAGGCCGTTCTCTGGCTTTCCAGCCTCACTGTTCAGCTTTGGCTGCAAGTTCAGTGTATTTCCCTCACTTTACTTCCATATGCCTCGTCTAATGCATTTACTGCATCTTTCCATGGCACAGTGAGCTCTGCAAAGTAAACAGATCACCAAGTGATGGACCACAATACCAGGTCAGCTTGTAGGCTGCTGTTGACTCTATCAGCAGCAACAGAGTAAACAGATTTTGGTCTGCTTGTATTTCTCAATTCCTTCTCCACCCCCCGCTGTCCTGTGTCCACTCAATGATTATTTGGTGGGGGTTTTTTCACCTTTATGTCAATATGATGCATCTTTCTTCTTACAGGTAAGGAACTAATGTCTGTTCATTTATCCCTATTACTTCTGCCATGCACTTAAATAGTTGAAAAAGAATAGAAAATTTTACCATCCACACGTAAATTTGCTGTTAGCCTCACAACTTTGTCAGTTAAAGGAGACAACAAACCTCACATCAAAAGGATAGAGTGAGGAAAAAGGATAGTTACATAAAAGCATCACAAAAAAAAAATAATAGCCTCCAAAGATTTTATAGTGCAGTGCAGTCCAAAAAAATACACTAAAACTACAAGCTGGTTGTGCTTCCAAGTGTATCTACTGTGTCTTAACAGAGAGGGGAAGTTCCGGGTGGGTGGCAGCACATCAGAGGATGCTCCAACAATGAATCTAATCAGAATCAGGCCTCCATATCCAAAATTTTTTCCAGCTCTGCTTCTTCCTCACTACATTTTCTCAGTTCATTCATTATCACTACTTATCATGGGAAACCTTGCCAATGGCAATCGATTTCTGATTAGCAAAGCCTTCTCACAAAAAGGACTATAACTCTGAACGAATCCACATCTCCATCTAATTTTGTGTTCCTGTCAGCAGACATAAGAAGAGGCAAACCCTCTAATCCTGGCCAATCAAACAACATGGAGGCACTGAACAGCTCATTAGACATAGTCACCCATCCAGGTTTTTTTTTTTTTTTTTTTTAACTTGGAACAGTTGTGACAGAGCAACCCAAATGGCTATTGATCAACTATAGTGCTGACTGGCTATGCACTATTGTGACAATCAGATAAAATGTGTTAAAGTGCAGGGGACCTCTTACATAAAACAACTCAGGCATGGAAGAAATTATTAGCCTCTGATGAAAATGTGGAATTTTGGATATTTTGAAAATTTTATAGCATTGATAGAGGTATGTGCTCTGCCTCACACTGAGCACCATCTAGTTATGCGCTGACTGATCTGATCTGACAACATATTGTTGTCAGATCGACAAGGATCTGACACATGTTGGTGTGCCGTTACAATTTTGGAACGAGGAACAAAATAAGCGTCAAGTCTTAAAATCGTCATGTTTTTATTGATCAACCATGACAACATGCACCTGTGGCTCAGAACTGGGCGCACACCCAAACACCAGTCAATGAACTGCTTGTTGAACTTTACATGCAAGGATACTGGAGACTCTCATTTTCAGAAATACAAAATGGCAAAAAGGTCACTCATTCATTTCGAGGAGAGAAAAGAAGAAAGCAATCGGGAAATAAAGCAGTAAAACAAAAGGTTAAATGAAACATTACGGTCCTCAACTAGTGGTGTACAGCAGGAAGGACACTTTGAGGTTGGATATTCCACAGATGTTGTCTGCTCATTTGCTCTGCATCATTTTAAAAACTCAGTGTAGAGTGAGAGAAAGTAGTCTTCATTTTACCATCTGTTTTTAATGTTTATTTTTCCAAGCAAAGTTGAATGAGCATGTATCCTCTTTTTTTTTTTTTTTCAGCACTCCTCTGATTTCATTACACATGTTCTCAGCAGCACCACTCTTTTGCCACTGGCCAGCAGCTTCTCTTTGGGCTGAGGCGCCTTGCTCAAGGTGACACCAGCAGGATTTGTTTAGTCAGAGAAGAGCATTTCTCATTAACTTCAAAGCTACAACAACCGTCTGGTCGCAAGACTGCATCTCCAACTCCCGAGGCTACCGACACTAAGTAGTTAGGTGGTGACCTGCGTGTTAAGGAAATTAGGCAGATGTTAAGAGAAATAAGCAGCTCGTGCTAGAATTTGCCAACAAGGGCACATTTTGGGATTCAGGGATACTGGTGGTATAATATTTATTTTAGTTTATTAATTTCACAAGCAGGTAGGATTTGCTACTGCTTGTTTTATGGGCATATTCAAAGATGCAGGGAATTGAGAGCAAATGAAATAATGATTAAAGGCAGATACAGTACATTCTAATACAAACCTCAGTGCAGCATCACACTTGCAAGCATTAGAATCATTAGTATTAGAATTGTTATGGGAAATGTTTGGTTTAGGAATTACTGCAGGTAAACCAATTATTAGACACTTGGTATTTGTAGAAAATAAGGAAATGGTACATTGTGCTTGGATTATTCCTTAGCTTCAGGTAAACTACGCATTTTGAAGGTAAGAAAACCATTGTAAAATAATGTAAAGCAGATGACAAATTTCATGCTTATAGTTGGCCACATTTGGAAGATATTGGACCAAGTTCTTGCAGACCAAGAAGTTACAAATAAAAGTAAGTACAGGGACAGAGATTAAAGACATATACCAACATAAAGCAGCTCACAGAACAGGTGCCATGGATGATATAGGTGGCAACTCAGGCAACCCTCCAGCTTTAGGCAGCATGAGATGTTTTTCTCACTGAATTAAAGCTCCCATGACCCACAGTCAAGCACCTGAACACTATCTATCCCTGGCTCAGTGGCCACTTGGCAGGACCACCTCAGTCTGCTTGCTCACAATAAGTCAAGTTTATTTGTATAGCCCTTAATCACTGTTACAGTCTCAAAGGGCTTCACCCACATTATAAAACAATAAATTAAGATGATAAATGAAAACAACTCCCACAAACTTAAGACTCTGAGTAAGAACAAGGAAAGACTTTGGCAGAAAAAAACCATGGATGAAACCTTGGGAAGGGTCTCGCGGGCGCCGAGAGTGGGCAAGCAATGATTAAATGTTGATAAGGAACTGGAGCACGGACAAAATACACAAAAGCCGAGCTTGCACAAAGATAGAATGATATCATACCACTGTTGCTTGTAAACAGTTTGCATTCCTGACTGCATACAAAGCCATATTGCTGTGAACTGAGCCTTCACAGCATGATGGATTCAACAACCCCACCTCTCACATTTCAGTAAGATATATTACCTTCATAGTCCAGCCAGCTAACTTTGTTCATCACTAATGTCGGTGTTTTTGCTCATTCAAATAAAAGTTCAGGCTTTGTTCGAGCTAAGGTAATAAAGGAGATTTCAGCAAAACTTTTTTTTCATATATCACTTATGAATGTAATGTTTTTAATTACCCAATTTATTACTACCCAGTTTCCCCTCAGGGATCAATAAAATATTTGTGTTTCTGATTCAGGGAGTTACTATATTACAGTACATTTTGCAATTATAAAGTGAGACAAAATTATTACCTTGAATATTATTCTGACATATGATGGGTTTTCTTTACCTTCTGTTTTAGTCCTGTCTAGGTTTTAGCATATGACACAATTTAAGACTGGGAAATGACTCTAATGCACGCCTCTGTCACTTTCCCTCATTTTGTTTGGTTCTGAAACAGTTATGACAGAGTTAGTAATGATTTCAGATTTGCTTTGTGCCTCTATTTAAATTTTAAAACTAGTTTGTGAAAAAGTAAACTTGAGCAACATAAACTCCCTATGGGCAAGAAACTCCCATGATATATCTTGGGGCAGCCAAAAGAGGGGGAAAAAAAGGGTCAATGTCGCTTCAGACTTGAAATTTACAACTGACTGAAAAGTTATCAAAATTGCCAGATGGACAGCTACAATTTCCAAACCCCATGGAGCTGTAATATTTAACTGGGGGAGGGGAATGATGATTTTCCATGGGAGCAAAGGGAAGCAAAATGTGAGGTGAAATAATGTGAGTGGGGATTCAATCATATGAGGCATTTTGTTTGAATTAAATTCATTTGCTTGAATTATTCCACAAAGTATATTTTGCCAGCTGCACATTACATATTAACAAACAGAATCAGATCAGACTGCTCTCATACTCTCTCCCTCTCTCTCTCTCTCTCTCTCTCTCACACACACACACACACACACACACACACACCTGGGAGCTACCTAATGCAACTACAACCACACACTTGTCCACTTGGCAGCCGGGCAGGGGTTAAGGGGTTACAAGCCTCACCCAAGAGCACCTTCACCACAGTTGTTGAAGGAGAGAAGGCATCATGTCCTTCTGCTCTCCCTGCCCAGATTTTTCTCAGCTAGTTTCTCTAATTAGACCACCACCACCACCCCAAGGTCACAGGGTGCGAATCACCCTTCCCTTCCCACCTACTCTACTACTGCAATGACTGAGATGAGATTGATATATCACTGTCAGCAGCATCATATGGGCTTGGCATCCTTGTCAGTCCTGGCTGGACCTTGGGCACCTGCGTCAGTGCTCATAACGCGCAGACCGCGGAATAAAGTGGGCCCACTCATTCATGTTGTTCCCGCCTGAGAGGTTGTTGTGCAATAACGCATGAGGGGGGGAAAGAGCCCCTTCCAGCTGTCGAGAGCACACACACGGACAAGTTGCTCGGTTAACAGTGAGCCCTCGGTGATGCCCGCTGCATGTCCATGTGCGTATTGATCCAGGTGATTGATCCCAGCATCTAAACCACCCTCGGGTTACAAGGTTTGCCCCTCCTGACCAGCACCAATCTGAGATGGGTAGAAGGAGGGGGCGGGAAGGTTAGTTTTAAGAGGGCAGGCTTTGCGAGAGGACGGCGATTTGCCTCTTATTTCACCGCTGGAAAAAAAAAATCCAAACCCAGTGGACAATAACAACTGAGGGAGAAACCAATCGGACCAAACGTCAGAACCTTATTAACTCAAAGCAAAGCGAATCGGGAGAGAGAAGGGGAGAAAAAGAGCAGCAAGAAGACAACGCTTTCTGCTGGTGAGATTTTTTTTTTCTTTCTTTCTTTCCTCTTGATGCTTGTCATCTGGGTAACATTAACCTAGGATGTATACAGTAATGTGACCTGATGTGGGGATGCTTTGCACTTGGTGATCGCGGGAAATCGTTGCACATATGTTTCACTGCAATGTTTCATTCACATGCAACAACTGCTGTTTGTCTACCGCATAATTGATGGTTTAACAGGTTCCCCCCCTCTCCGCCTGCGAAGTGGGGCTTAGAAATGATGCTGAGCTGAGAATGCGGTGCTGAGGTAGCCTGCGATGATGAAGGTCTCGCTTGGGGATTTAAGTAGTGTTTGGGCTGCAGCAGCAACAATTGAAATCGCAATTTTTTCTTTCTTTCTTTTTTGTAGACATGCAATTCAGACAATGGCGCTTTATTTTTTCTTTCTTTCCAGCATGAGTCGACTTGTCAGGACAGTTCTCGTCGAATGGCAGCACAATGCGACACTACGGCCGTGGCGATAATTGTTACTTTTTCCTCAACAGCCAATTAAACAATAACATGTGCGATGTCTCCGTTCATAAACTGTAACTCCGGCCCTGCGCGGTTAACCGAGCGTGTTGGCAAATCCTCTTAGAAATGGGCAACCGCAACCAGTGACAAGACTGTTGAGCAGAGAAAAATGCATAGGGCTAACTTAACCTTGGAATAAAACCCCGTTATTGCAAAAGGGCTGGAGCTCTCAGCCGATTCCCCCCCTCCCTCCACAAGATTGGCAATAAAGCCAAAGCGGTGTTCGTGTTACCTAGGGCAGTTTACATGCACAGGAGCCTACTCAATGGTTAAGTTGAACTGACGCAAGTAATAGAAGAAATAATAATAGGTCTAGTATAAAATATTACTTTAACATGTCCGTGCGCCTGGCGGTTTATATTTCATATGTATCCTGTTTTTTCTTTTGTCTTTTTATTTTGTTTATCTGTTCTCAACTGCATCGTTGTGTGTCTTCTGGTGCGCATATAGTGAAGAAATATAAGCCAGACCTATGATTAAGAGAAAAAAGGGGGGGCAGAAGGGCAATTCGTTGTTATGTGTAGTCTCTGTCTGCCCCTCTCCCTCCTCTCCCTCCCTCCCTCCATGCTTGGTATCTTATGTCAATGGGCAAACAGCAGGCCCATGTCAAACAGTGTCATGTTGGAATGATGTTTCCGTAACACTGGACCCATGAGATGAAATCATTTAAATCTGCCTCAAACTGCTCATCCATCATGGCAATACACACAATCTCCCCCCCAGAAAAAAATCATGTGAAATTGGGTCGACGCAGATTACAGAAGCAAGAAAGATTTGGAGTAACACCCTCCTCACAATAGGCTTCCTCTGTTGAATATATTCAAGGCTGCATTTTGTTTTAAACCAACTAGTGAAGTCGTGAAGTCGAAACTAAAAGAAGAAATAGGGTCAGGCGCGCAGCAAGTGTTCAATCATGTGTGCAGGTGGGTAGTGACCATGAGTGAACACCTTAAATTTAGAGAAAAAATGTTTTTTTTTAATATATCAGTTTGATTCATTTGGTACAACACAGTTTTGTATTACTTTTCAAGAAAACGTGTTGATAACACCCCAAGGTGTTTGTGTCAAAGTGATCAAGTGAAAATGTACCAAGTGATGAGGTGAAAATTTGGCTGTACAGGTAGAAAATTCAAAGCAGAAAAGCTGTGATGCTGTGTTACTGTAAGAGAATATGATTAAAACTATAAACAGAAGAAGCACAAAATGAAAGTCATACGCCTAGTCAGTGGCAGAGGCCATGCTGTGGTCTTATGGGACATAATCCAGATCTCAGCTGTGAGGCATCATTCACTTTGAGGATATTTGTCCACTCTCCACTGGGTCGTTTGCCTGCCAAAGTTGTCTGAATAAATTACTCCCCTGCTCTTCAGACTCGCATGTTTTAGCACACCTCTTGTTTGACATACTGTACAGTCATCTGTAGCTGTGTGCAGCTCTCTCCTGCCGTCCTCCACTCTGCATGCTCGCAGTGCAATGCCTCCCTGGATTCTGAAACCACAAGTACATGGCTTTGCTCAGCCAGTTTCTTCATCTGTTGAGACGTATGGAGCCGAAAGCCCCTTTCACAGTAAATGACTGTGTGGTTGAAGGAAAGCAAGCTCAGATTTATGGCTCCAGCAGGGAATGTGTGAGGGAGGACAGATTTTGTTGAGGGAAACAGCGTTATCTTTTCTGAGAGTTGCAGATGGATATGGAGCGCTCCCATGACTTAGTGAACCTGAAGTGGCATAATTAGAAGATCTGTTTTTGCCATTCTTTGGATTCTGCATGCAGATGCAGTCAAATAAATGGAGTAGCGAAGATACGGGCAGATTGATGCATGGATTAGCATTTCTATGTTGTTCCTTGAGGCACATTGAGGCATGATGCAGTTAAATGAAAAATATCTTGAGTGATTGCAAAATAAATGGGGGTAATGTTTTCCCAGAGTGCCGAGCAAAAAGCACTGTCTTTGTTTTTGCAGGAAGCAAATATTCTACCCATAAATTAATGTTAGTGTTTACAACACGTTTTGGAAATGACTATGATAAATAATACGATTACCCTCTACTTCCCTTTGATACGATTTGGCTCACGGTTAAAAAAAAAAAAAAAAGAAAAAAAAAGAGCATGCACACACAGCCCTCCTCATACAATAAAGCCTATTTGTGATATGTCAATATGTACTGAAATCTGAGTTCCATCACACAGCTCAAATAAAGGAGGCTAAGGCATAACGCTGTGGTGGTGATGATGATGATAATGATGATAGCTGACAGGAGGTAATCACAAGAGCCCTCCAAGTACAGTGAAGCCTCATCCATGATCATGTCAGTTATGACCAAAAGCTTAGTGGGGAAATTTACTGCTTCAGACCAGAAGAAAGCAAGATGAGAGCAGGAGCTGAGCACAACAGGGGGGCCTTGCTGGTTTGATTTGGAGAAACGGAGACATATTTACACTACGTAACCAGCACGGCCTAACATAACTTAGAACACAATGAACTAATTGAATATTTTGATGTAGTGGAGTGCTCAGTGCTTCTGCATTCAAGGCTACTTGAAATCTGTCTTCAGCATCTGCAGTGCCTCCTAAATTTTTGCTTATTTATTTTCCGTCTTGGCAAGAGCCCTTTTCCATTTATGTGGCGAAAGGACTGGAGTAGAGTAAGATTAATCATTAAAGCTGTGTTCACATCGGGAAAAAATATTCCCTCGAGACACCCTTTGATTATTAATAATTGTCAGTGAGTTTAATCTTGAACAAATCTGCTATGTCTGTATTTTGTAAACTAAAAATTACCTGCTGTATTTTGGCAGAACCAGCAGACCCCTGATAACACAAATATCACGTGAATGTGCATCCCACTCATTTATGGACCAAAACTGCTTGTCACAACAGTTCATTTTAACAGGTACATTATTAGCATAACAAAGTAAATCTCTTGACTACTGTTAGGTGACAAATTGTTGCAGGTTGCACTGAAGTTGCACATTTATCGAGTTCACTTTTTCCTTGCTGGAATATCATTGAGACAAGATGTTACTGAAGAGGAGTTTCAACACCACATGTCAATTATTTTTTTATTCCGTTGGCACAGCTGATGTTGTTAAGATGTGCGTTTATTTCCTCCTTTTTACAAGACACTCAGTGTGAAAGAACAAGAGATTGTTTGTGAACTTGAGCCATACAAATTTCTCAGCATAACTGGTGCCTTGTGTTAACACTTTTTTTTTTTTTTAACTGTATTTGGTTTTTGAATAGAATGACATAAAAGTGATGAAATAAATATTTTAATTTGCAGATGATTTCCAATATTTAACACACTTGCCTTCAAGTGAGTTTATGAACAGTCATGACAACAACTGCTCTAGGGATCTGTTGTCACCACAGATATTCAGGTTTTGTTCCTAATTTTCTCTTACTTGTGTATCTTTGGAAATCATCTCAGTTTCATACATAGCGTTTCATATCCAACTGCGACCAAAAATGGGTCACAGGGCCTGTCTTACTCTGTTGCAAATAAAAAATAACATTCCCAACAGGCATCATCTAACTCTCCACTTCTCCGATGTGGGACTAATATGAACATCAAATATGCAGTTTATTGTTGGAATGAAAACATCTTATTTGACCTTATTTAACTTTGTGTATATTTCAATAAGGTGAACACAGACAGTAGGCCAGTTCAGCTCCTGGAGGTGACCTCATGCCCTCATGTACCTACTGTCATTTAAATATATATTCTTTCTGGGTTACTTTGTCAGTCTAAAACTCTCAGCTGTGGAAACCAATGAATTAATCAAAATTCATTTACATAGTTCTTTTCATACATTAAAATTCCATGCCTTTTACATCAGAGCAAGTCAGAAGTAAAGGCAAATTACAGGGGAGAGATAAAATGATTGTTATAGTAAAATAAATTAAGGAAATCAAAAAAAAAATCAAACAAGATATTAAAACTACAAAAATAAACACCAGTATGTATAAAAGATGGGAATATTCTCAGATCAAAGCCCAGATCTATAGGAACTAAAAGTAGCCTCATCATAAGTCTTTGTCCTTGTTTTGAGGATAACTAACGGAGGAGTCTGTGGATCTTAGGGCTCTACTGGGAATATATTTTGGTAGCATACCACTGAACTACTTGGATGCAAGTCCAAGGAAGGATAAAAAAAAAAAAAAAAAAGAAAAAGAATCTCAGTTCTGAAACTAAATGGTACTCAGTGAAGAGACTTTCAGATAGTAAGCAATGAGAGCTGTCTCTTTAGTGCCAGCTAAAGCTCATGCAGCAATATTTTGTGTGACTTGTAATTGTCCTATTTGTCTTTTTGGGAAGGCCTGAACACAAAGCAGGATGTTAGTTCCATCTGTTGGTAATGAACACAGGCAAACAACTTTTCTGTTCGCCCGCAGGCAGGAGAAACAGCCTGAGCTTTGCAGAATTCCTCAGACAGGCCCAAAGTCAGGTCATAGTTAGTTGTGCTCTGCTAATTTGCCTGAATTTTAACATTTGGTCAAAACACAGTTAATTCTGAAATCAACGTCTCTCGCTGCAGTTACTAAAAAGTCAGTTTAATCCTGGGTTCAGCTGGAGGAAGTTATGTGCCAGCAGTGCAACGATATCAGAGATGCAGTGAGATTACCTCGAGGTTCATTTGGTGTAGCTGAGATGTAAAGTTGGGCGTCATCTGCATAACAGTGGAACCAAGTGTTGTGCCTGCAGGTGATAGCACTGAAAGGAGTATCTACAGACTAAATAGCAAGGGGCCCAACATTGAGCCATGAGTCACAGCAGATGCAGCATTTATGCTGTGTGATGAGAAATTACTGAAGGTGATATGAACATCAAGATTTGTTAAATTGGACCTAAACCAGTTTAAAACACAGCCTGACTGGCCCAACCGCTTTTCCATGAGGATATCACAGCTGACTATATCAAATGCAGCTCTAAGATCACAAAAATAAAGAGCTAGTTTGTATTCTTGAAGCACAAAACATATTTTTCCATTAAGGTGAAGTCATTAACAGCTGGAGCCATTCTCTCTCTCTCTCTCTCTCTCTCTCTCTCTCTCTCTCTCTCTGTCTTCTCATACTGCTGGCTCGGTTTGTTGCTTTCTTACGTTATTCATTATGTGGCTCGCTTTTTTTATCCTATTGTGGCCATGCTCACTCCAATCTCGAGAAAAAATCTTGACATGAGCTGCGTTTTTTGGGCAAGTTTATCCACTGCAAGTCAACAGCCTACAGCTCTGACACAGAAAGACAACATTGTAGAAAATGTCTGAGCCTGACATTTCACCAGTGTAAAAAATTATGAGTAAAACAGCACTACAATACATATATATCCCAAAACTGAAAACCAGAGACCTAGCAAATGATCAACCATGTGAATAGTTGAATATTTGGGTCCAACCCTATTGACTAGCTGTGTCAGTACTGTGTGGGAAAATGTAATTGTAATTTTTCAAATGCACTGTTATTTCAGTACACTAAAGAGGACTAGCTCTCCAGAACATAAGAAACTGTTAACACATCTAAAATTTTATAATACACAGATTTATGCAGAGATATAAAAGATAGTCTTAAGTCTTAAATTCAGTACTAGAGACCTTGAAATTTTTCAGACCCTTTGTAAGCTGTTTGTCTAGTGAGGAGCCAACCCAGTGATATTCTCATCTTAACCTGTGAGGGTGAACAAGGACAAGTGATTCTGAATGCCTGGAATTATCCGAAAAAGTGCACATTAATAGGAGTGCGGGTCATCTGTCTAACTTCTGTTGCTTGAAGGAATGGTGCGAGCATGTAAAATAGCATGTAAAATCAACCAGTGCGGTGGGTAGCAGAGGGCAGTGTGATGTGATGTTGCACAAGGTTCTTAGTCTGAGCCATGTTTACAACAACTGCTCATCATATTGCGATTTGGCAAATTGATTCTGACATGGCCTATGTATCGCATATCTAGCTTGAGGAATGTCAAATGTTTTTAAAGTGAAATCAACATGTGGCTCACTATGCCCTTACAAATAAGTCAGTCAAATAAGTGAACGTAAGGATGAATTACAGACTGGGCTGCTGAGGCCAGTGCCCATGGGCCCTCTGTCCATCAGGGGGCCTCTGGGGCTCTCAGGCTGTAAAACCCAGAGACAACCTACTGTGTTTGAGTATGTACCGATAAACGCCAGCACGATGTGACATAAATGGCCCGTCCCGACTCTGTGGGCCACTCGGCTCATACAGTCCCTTCTGAAAATGATCACGCCTCCGAAGACGCCGGTGCTCACGGCTCATCGGAACATGATCCATCCTTGTGTGAATACACATTCATTTAAAGCGCACATCAGCAAGTTTATTCTATTCTTAGGAAAATTTCACTTCACAGCTAAACCCGTTTTTTGCAGGTAGCCACATGTTATATTTGGCAGTGTTGGTTAAATGAGTTAAAATTTAATTTTATACACAAAACCAACATGTCCAAATAGCACACATGGCTGCTATGCATCTGTTTTTATGCATGACTTGTTTGTGATGGTCGTCTCCATTTTCCTAAGTAAGCTCACCATCAGGCCAGAGTGCCATTAGTTTGTCCTCCAGTTGGAAATCCTCATATGCCATGATGGAGTTGAATTTTCTGTAGGGTCTCTTTTTGAATATTCATAGCTTCAATCTAATATATAGAGCACAGAGAAATAACTCATTTTTAGCATATTTTAGATTGCTGTGATAGATAAATAGGCTTACTGGACTGTGCCAGGTAGTAGGGCTGGGCAATACTGTACATCTTCCTATCAAGTGATCATCATTACACATCTCCAATCCCCAAAGTATTACTTCATGTGGGGGGAGGAGAGTAGATGGATGCACATACGGTGTTTAATTTATTATTTAGTTCACACAGCTCAAATATTATGCAGTCACTACTGATCTATCTGTGTCTACATAATTTGTGAAAACAGAGCTTTATCTCTGTTATCTGTCCTTTTTTTGCACAATAATATGTCATGTTTCACAGTTCTTTCACCTTATGACATCATTATTAGAACAGCATTTGTTGATAAGATTTACTGTAAAAATGTTATTATACATCGTCAGCACTTAAAGGGCTATAAAGCTGGAACTAAGTTAATCATTTAGAGATTATATTTACAGTATTCCTTTTGATCCCAGCCATGGAGATGCATATCCCTAACTATGTGATAAGTTATACTAAAGTAGAAATGTTGACTGTTTCTCTCAATTTTACTGCCACTACAAGCGCTGATCTAAAGAGAAAAATGATTTATTACATTTAGACAGATCATGAATGTGCACTGTGGACAAAATATACCTCACTTCAAGCTATCACTCTTAAACTTAATGGTTTATGGTGCGCGGTCTACCACTTGAGCTGCCAGAGTGTCAGTCATGTCAAAGAATATTACAAACTCAAGAGGGGACAATGTGCATCCTTTTCAGATTTCAACACCCACCTCGAGCTTGATTTAATGCCAAAAATGTGAATACAGCTCTCCCTCTGTAAGGATAGAATGGCTCACATTAGTGGCTTTCTACTCCAGCATCTCTCCCAGGACACATTAGGCAGCATGGTCTGGGTTCAGACAGTTCTTAAGCATTTTCAAAATCCCAAAAATGCGCATATAATAATAGGTAGCGGTGTTGCTTGTGGTTTCAATATAGATAGTAAATTTTGTCTTTGCTGGCCAGTTTACTTCATAACAGACCAGACCTACAGTATATCTTTGGTTATTGCTGATCGTCTCTATCTAGTGCTGATCAGTTTCTCATCACAGGCTGGCCATTTCCAGCCATTCTTCTTCTGCTGCTGTTTCTAGCTGTCACTGGCTACATCTGGACATGGTTTACCTTTCTGTCCACAGCTCATCTATCTCTAGTTACTGCTGACTGAATCTCTTCACTGCTGATCAGCCGTTTTGTCACTGCTGACTGTCTCAATCCACTGCATATTTGTCTCTGGTCACTCACTGGCTGTGTTTTGGTCAGTCGCAGGCCATGTCGTGCAGTGGCCATTGTTGGCCATTGCACGACATGGCCAGCACTGTCTAATTTTTGGTCATTACGTTCTGTTTTTAGCCATTCTGGCTATCTCTGACACTGCTGGCCGCTTGTAACCATTTCTGGTTAATTCTAACTGTGTAAAGAAAGTTTGATTTGACTTCACTGTCTAATAGAGGACACGGTTTCCTGCCTGCTAAGGTAAGAAATTGTTATATTTAATTTATTTTAAACTGTTCACCCATCCCACAAATCTCTCCTTATTGAAGTATTCTGCAGTGTGGAAAAGGCATTTGAGTAGTTTTTTCTCTTTCATTAGAACTTATTATACAGGGAGCTGCATTGGCATTTGTACAGCAGCAAATGCTTCGGCATATTTATATAGTAGATGTAAAGTGCAGTGACTGCAATCACAGGACATGACACTGTTGTCATGTCATGTAATTGCTGCCAACTTCATTCTGGCAGGCGTCTCATACAGACTAAACTGGAATGACCTTGTGCTCTGTGTTTAGTGCTCTGTACCAGTCAGATTTCAAGAAGTAAATTTGCCTGTTCTCAATTATGGATGAAGAAAGAAAGAAAAAGCTGGGACGCCCTTAGTGAATACAAACTTCATGGAAGCTATTGTCGGAGGTTTACTGCCCCTGAAGCCATATCAAAGAAGGTGCATTAAAAAATAAAAATGCTATACAAAAATAAAACAACATACACCATTACCAACATCTGCGCTGATGTTGAGGTAATTCCTCAGGTAATAGAGGAGTCTATCAGAAGGTCATGGACACAGTATAATGCACACCTTACAGACAAAATACAAATTCAGAAATTATTTATGTAGGGTAACTGCTTAAAATATACTGAGAAATCTTCGTTTTCGAGCAAGTTTAAATTGTGGTGTTTACAGTTTGGTCTGAAATGGTGACTTGTAAATTATAAGATCACTACACCACAGGTAGAGAAGTTAAATCAAATCATTTATAATTATTTCAACTGTTAATCAATTAGGTATGCTGCTCCTACTTTTGGATACACGAGTGAATGAAGAACATTCAGGTACAATTAAAACCACTGGCTCATCTCCTAATTGCGCTCTATGATGTTCTTAATTTGTTGAATGTCGTGAAAAACGGGCACTGAACTCACACCACTGAAAGTAATGATTCTGTAAGATGAAACTGAATACTACACTTGGCTATAATTTATTAACGTACAGTGGTATACCTATGCATCCTCAGATAAAATAAATTACAGTAGCCTTCTCTGCTAACTGGCTAATTTAAGAATGCCATCTAAAGCTCTGGGAATAGATTTAAGTAATGATGCACTTGAACTAATGGCATCATTATGTCAGATGAATGTGCACCCGCGATGGACTGGATCCACTGCTGGTGGAAATTCCCTTGCTGATTTTTTGCCAGCTTAAATTCTGTGATCTTTGCTAATTTAACATGTAGTCCAGTGAAGGCACTCAAAGGGGAGATACACCCACATGCACAAATTGCTCAAGTTTATTTAAAATTAATTTAGGGCTGTCACAGAGGGTGGTCTAAACACAGTTGACATTTTCCAGAGCCATCCTCAGCATGTGTTGGTTTTGTGCTTCTGCCGCTGCGTCCTGTTGGGAGTGTACTGTGACCTGATACTTGTTCATAACTTCTTTTCTTGAGTGCAGACTTTCTAAGACTTTTATCAAAATTTAATATATAAATGTACCCCGTCTTGCATCATACCTGCATTGTGCAGAGTGTGTGTGTGTGTGTCTGTATGTGTGCGTGCCTTGAATTCCTTCTGTTGTGGCCTGACAGTCCACCACACAATAAAACTGAGGGGGGAGAAACGATGTCTCCTGTCTGTCCATCTGTCCACCAGTCAATCAAATACCACTGGAGTTTGAAAAAAAAAAAAAAATTGGGGGCATGACATATTTCATATCTCAGACACCACTGGTCTGTTTTGACAAAATTTGACAGAATTAACATCCATCTTGCCACCATTTTCTGCCTTTTAAAACTTACACTGCTTGGCTTGATGAGGCCATTGTAATTAATTAAGTCAATTGTGAACTCAAAGGTAAGATGACTGGCTTGATTTTAATGAAACTGAGAGTGATTAAATATTTTGGCACCGTGTTCTTGTGTTGAGAATACTAATGGGTGTTATGGGGTCGCTATAGCTAAAGGTTAGAATTTATAAATTTGAAAGTTTCCAGCTGCTATAATATGTCTGATTAGCATGAAATTTGCTGCACAAACTCAACTGTCCTTGTAAATTACAGTGATTGCTATAATGATAAAGTGTTTGAATAAAGACTAACTAAATAAATAAATACATAAAACAGCAAATAGTCTAATTGTATTGAACAGCCCAATCTGAGCTGACAGTCCTACCTGACAGTTTTTTTGTTTTCTGATGTGCTGAAGCAGACAGTGTGTGTGTGATTTCAGCCCAAATATTTACAAGCAGCAACAAATATAAGTCATCTTGTGTTGTGTTGTGTCTATGTGTGTTTTCTCTTTTCTTTTTCTTATAGATTTTCAAAGTGAGGACAGTTTTCTGTTTATTTGATAGTTTAAAACGGAGTTATACAGGAAAGTCTGGGTGAGATAAAGTTTTGACTCATCACAAAGGTCCTGGGCTGTGTCCAAACCTTGAATTTACATGGTCTGCACCTTCGGCTACTGATCCACCAGGTTGCCCTCTCTGCACCATATCTCTTTTTTTTACCAGCCACAGAAGGGACCATAGGGGATGACTCTTGAGACTCAGGAGTGAGTTTCACTATTTTTTATCTACTTATGCTGATTCCAAAGTCACATTCAAGTCAAATCAACTTTATTTATCATGCAAGCAATAAAAACTCTGGATTTAAAAGACATGAAACCAATAAATGAAATAAATCTGTTCTAGATAAAAGGATAAAATAAACTATCATATAATAAAAACTTGAGTTTTAAGATTGCTCTTAAAAGCTTTTCTTGGGTCCTCTGGCAGGACGTTCCAAAGTCGGGGCCCATAAATACTAAAAGCTGCCTTGCCATAAGTCTTGGTCCTCGTCCTTGGGAGTCCAGTCCTGAGTGGCCTACACATTGACATGAATGATAGCTCGTTAGACTCAAATGTCTCATTGATGTCACTGAAGCCCCCTTTCCTTTCCCTGATTGGCTCCTTTCACATTGCTTATTTTTATTCATCCCGCAATCACACTGACATATCTGATGGATCATTGAACTTAGCAGAATTTACTGTCAACTGGTGATTTATTGACCACACTGAGAAGTGTTACGGATCATTGGACTCCAGTTTCCTGCTGGTTTTGCCTTTGAGGAAAGGGGAAGGGAAAGTCTGTATACTGAGGGCCCATATGGACGATTCTGAAGACCCCATACTGTGGCTAGCCTTCAGATTTATGATATGACTACAGTGAAGATAAGGTGACTTTTTCCAGTGTGTATATCCTTTGCTTGGCACGCATTTAAAGATGACTGTTATTGAATACTGGCATAAATATCATGCAATTAAGAAAGATGATTACTTGGTGGATTTGACCTTCTAAGCCCTTGCAAGTCTCAATCCATGATTTTATATTTATTTATTGACCCTTATAATCCCTACAAGACATATTATGGAGATGACAGTATCTCCACACAAAACTAAGGTTCCCCTCAAAGTTCTCCATGTTCACCACTTCTCCATTGTATGACCAAGTTAGTATGCATGCTTTTAACCCACCTAACAACCCTCAGCTAGCCATATCAATATGGAACAATATGCAGGATGCGGTATCGTTACAGTTTTTCTTGACATCTCCTTATGTTATCCACTGATCAGTGTGTATAGGGTGAGAGTAGGTCTCCTTAGTGTGAATAGCTGGTACAAAGGGTTGGATCTGACTTAGTATAGAGCCTTCTGCAGGTGTCATGGGCCTAATTCATTGAAACACAACACAACAAGACCTACTTGATAACCGTAATAACATCTCTTCTCCCATATGGCCTTCAGATTTCTGCATAGGCATTCACCTTTATTAATACACCTGATAGCGTCATCACGTCCTGTGTAATGTTAAACAAACCCTACATCGGTTAGCCAGCGTTTCTGTACATGCAGTAATAAGGTGCAAATATCAAAGCAAGAAAAACTAGAACTGGAGTCCTTATGGCAGCAAGAACACACATCACAGCTGCTGCATAAGCTGAGCAATAAGAGTCCCATTTATCAAATTTCCACATGCTATTCCTGCTGTATACAACAGTGGCCAGAAAGGAGCAGCAAATGTAATGTTAAATAGAATAGGGCCAGGTGATGTATCAATATTATATCAATACTGTGATATAAGATTAGATATCATTCATATTGTGATATTGTAATGTTTTGATATGGCATAATTGTTGTCTTTTTCTGGTTTTAAAGGCTGCATTACATAAAAGGATTACAACTTTCTGAGCTTGTCAGACTCTAGCTGTTCTAGTATTTGTCTCCACATGCTTGGTCATTATATCCACTAATGTTTGCTCATCAAAAATCTCTGTGTATGAATATTATTTGAAAACACCTACAGTCATCCCTACAATACTGTCACATTATCAATATTGTGGTATTTGGTCAAAGATAGAGTGATATTTGATTTTGTCCATATCGCCATGATTGGACCATGATTGGAATGTACTGTTCACAATATACACACTACATGCAGCATGCAGCTGTGTGGCATGTGTTTGTATGGTAGCATCCCATTCTGAATGCAGTCCAGCTCACTGTAGCTGCAGTCAGTCACATGTGTTGTAATCCCATTTATCCCACCCAGTGCCCAACTAGCCAGCTCCACCAGGGTGATACTTGCCGCACCAGCAACCCAAGCTGCTTCGCTCACCAGAATCACTCTCACCACAGTTAGTCGCCTGCTACCCACACAGAGCAACCAGCATCACGCTCATCATCGCTGCTCAGTCACGCTTGCCTGAGTTAGGCTCATCACAGTCACAGCCCGAGTAGCCCTCTGCATCAAGGTGATGTTTGCAGCGGTTTGCCGTAGTACTAGTCAGAGTTGCACTCACCTTCGCTGCAATCAGAGCCATTCTTGCCAGATACACGCTTACATCAGCCACAATCTGTCATGCTCACTGGAGTGCTGCACAGTCTGAGCAGCTGGCTCTGTTTGCTACATCAGTTGAAGCAACCATAGTTTGAGTCACTGTTGCCAGAGGCATCCTCACAGCTGCCATCATTCACACTAACTGGAATCTTACTGGCCACAGAAATAGCCCCAGTAAACACCCCTTCCACAGAGTCTCACAGCAGTCGCCACAGCAGATCACAGTCATGCTCGTCAGAGTTGCAGTCGCCTCATCCCACGACAGATAAAGCTGATGATTTTCTTTGCCGGGAATAGGTAACTTTCCTGGTGGAGGGAGTTAGCAAAGGCTATGTTCTCACTACTATGTTGTCACTATGAGTTTGAATGTTTGTGTTCATGTTTGTGTGTTTGCACACTGTTCATATATTCACAGAAAGCATAAAACCCTCATATCTTACATCAACCTTTGCAGTGTAATGAGCATGTAATCGAACTCAGACGCACTCTGTCTGCTCTTGGAAGTCGAGTTATTCTTGCAAACCTAATTATACTTCAAGCAAGAGCAGAGTCATTTTTTTCTGTGTGATAATAAGGTAAAATGAGTGCCCAACTCTAGCCCATGGCATGTAGATATCTATGAGCCTTTCACACTGAATGATGACAATTAATGAAATACAGTTCCTATTTAAAATTCAACAAAATTAGTGTTTTTTCAATTTATTCTTATACATACATACATCTTAATAAATTATTAAGGGTATAAAATGTATTCGACTATGTACATTCTCCACATTTCAACACATAAGGGTTAGAATTTCATTCTCATTTAAGAAAAAAAAAACAGATTGGATATTAATTGTAATATTTATGCCAATAAATAGCATAAAAGTAAAGTACAAGTAAAGGGCATCCCAGTGTCTCAGTGAGTCAAAGTGCATACATGTAACTGTGATGTCCTGTGTTTAAATTCAGCTCAAGACCTTTGCAGCATGTCATCACCCTCTCCTTCTCCCAGTCTTCCTTGCCTCCCTACTTTGAAGTTTCTGATAAAGGAAAATGCCAAAAAAGAAAGAAGTGAGAAACTGTGTCATACCATCTAACATTAAACTACATGTGTTAAAACCAGCTATTCCTCTTTCATTTCAAATCAAATTTATGCTATAATACAGCATTTAAACCCAGAATATCAGATGCAATTTATCGCTGGCCACGAAACAAAACAATTTTATTGGGTCAGGAACCCACAACATTTATCATAAAGCTATTGCATATAACCTAAATTGTGATATATATACTTCGATACGCTTGTTTGGATAGGATAAGAAAACACATTCAACACCATTTGTAGCTAACAGGCAAAAGAAAGCCTATAGTGCCTCCAAGGTGAACCAGAGCATGATTGTTTGATTTATGATTTCATATTCTGCCGGGCCAGTCTACTGCATTTGCAAACTATGGGCTGAACTCTGCTGCTCTTTGTATGGCTATTACCAGAGAGTGAAACCTTGCATTCCAATTACAGTTGGGCTATATAGGTGTCATTCATGTTAGTAATGACTATAGCTTCCACTCGGGATGAATCTCCTCCCTGCCCATGCATGCTGTGCCTATTAGCATGACAGATAGCTGTTGTACCGATCAGGTCAATTCAAAAATGCACTCTTCAGCTCGTGGATTGCAGTCGATAGATTGGATTAGAGGACAACATTTCAGCCACTGAAACTAAGTTATATCTCTAGCCATATTTCTCATAGACCATGTTTAAGCCGAAGAACCTTGATTTGTCATATGAAAAAATAAGCAGGCAGCAGACTACAACACAGCACACATGTGCATGCAGTGTGCCCTGTTTGTCTTTGTAACATGCTGTATCTATGAACTGTGGCAGCCTACTCTATGCAGGTTTAAAATTGATTTTCTTATGTGTTTACCAAGGTTCATTATGATATATGATGATGATGATGAGTAAGCCATTATGCGACCGAGAGAAAACCTTGCTTGTGTAAAATTTCACACTAGCGGAAAATGCATCGTTTCACACTTTAGTGATTCCATGAACAGATCGGTGGTCAGCTCTGTGTGTGTCCCATTATTTATGGCATTAACGGGATCCAAGATATAACAGTTACAGCCTTGAAAGTGTTCAAAAGAGCTATAATTTTAACACAACCTTCAAATCAACTGGGGCATTGTCATGGGTTAATTTTTGTAGCTTCGGTGGTCACAGTTTTTTATCTCGTTGCACCGGTGATTGACAAAATTGAATTTGTGCTGCTGTCAAACATGGCTTTGCGAGCAAATGTCTATGCTCGATTTGAGGTCTGTTCCTTTTAATGACATTCAATACCAGATAGGAGCCTGCAAAGCATGGACTTAAGATAGGGGGAGGTGAGGAAACTAGTAGTGGTAAATCCCAAAGTTTTCTTACACAAACAAGGATTGTCGATGCTCACTTTGTGTGAAATTTCTCCTCAGGAGTTTGCTGTCACTTATTTGTCTTTTGCAGTCCCTGCTGTTATAAGTGCAATCTTGCATCATCAGCAAGTCTAACCTCACCCTTACTTATCTCAGAAATGAAAAGACAAATGTGATGTGCTGTAAACAGAGGAAATAAACCTGAATCATGCAGGTGAAAGCATCACCAACAGCAATATTTCATTTTGGTTGCAAACTGGCCATTCTTTCTGTGGCAAAAACAAGCCAAACTGCTGTAATACCATATACAGTAATGCAGGCTGTAGTACAACAAAGCCTAGTGGCTGGAGATGGGAGGCTGCAGAGCCCGAACCTGCTGAAGGGACAACGAAGACAGTCTGGAGAATACCTGCCATGTTCATGCACAGAGCATCTTTGTTACAGTAGTGATATAAAGCGAAATGTGGAGCTTTTGATTGATGGCAATGATAGGCTGGGATTCTCAACAGAGAATAAGCATCCTGTCTCATGTTCTTCCACTGGTGTGTCATTAGCTGCAGTGCAACCACAAGACTTGGCGATGACAATTCTGGGATGAAATGAAGACTGACAGATGTTTGCCCTCTTCCTTTCTCTCTTTTCCACCTTCTTTTCTCAAAGTACTTTGGATGTCTAGCTGGCCTTAGAGACAACAGACTTGTAACAGGACTGTGGCATTAATGCATAATATCCTTTCATTTTGCAGACTTACATTACAACCTAGAAAGCCGTAATTTACATGTAACTGTGTATTAGGTTAATGAGCCTATCAAGGTATGATGGTGAAGATGTTTTTAGTTTTGTCTGTTTTGTTCAGCATAGCTGCGAACACTGCTTTCAGACATTGCGGTCTCATAATTTTCAATAATACATGCTGCTTTTTGCCTTAAGACAGACCTGGCAATCCAAACACGAAATGCAGCGGGAGTGATTCAGACCTTCACTTAACACCTGAGACCTTTTACACAGGTAACTAATTGCTGTTGTTACACACACACAAAACAGTTCTGTCTGCAACCTTGAAGATTCACAAAGAGAAATGCAGCCTTCAGCAAGATGTGCACTTGGCTGGAGATCTATGTAAATTAGAGCATGTCCAACAAAATACAGAGACAAGCAAATTCCCTACTTGATTTAAGTCGGTGACAAACCCATCACTCTTGCATATCTGAAGCCCTGGGATAAATAAAACATGCCTATTTGTTATGTAAGAAAACACCTGATCCTTTTTTTTATTTGTGAGCTGTCCTACACACTGAATTGGTTGTTTATTACTTTAACATATAACCATTAGAATTCAGTGAAGTTGCATGGAGCAGCGGGGCTGGATGAAGGATTTGCCTGACAACCTTTACGGCTGTAGGGTTAATAAACAAAGTCAGACTTAGCAAAACACCACTGGGCCAATTTTGATGAAATCTGGTGGGATGATGCATCTTTGACCCAAGGGCTGGCTGCATCATTTATGGGGGACGACCATATTTCACTTGTTTTTGTCTGTACTAGACGGTGCCTTTTTGACCACGAATCCCTGCCTCCTCGGGCAAACTGCTAAACAAAGTAGTGATAAATCTCACTACTCCTTCTCATCTGCCATTTCAGGCTGTCTAAGCCTTTTTATTTCATATACCTGGTATGCCACCTATCTACAATGCTGTTCTACCATGCAGTGCTGGGCGATATATAGATATTATATCAATATCACAATGTTACACTAGATATCATCTGGGATTTTGGACATTGTAACATTGTGATATGGTATAAGCTTTGTCTTTTCCTGAATTACAGTAAAAGGATGCAATTTTTTGAACTGTTGTAGCTATTCTATTTGCTTGTACCTGCTTGCCTCTACATTTCTATTTACTATTTGTGTGTAAAGTACTAATAGTCATGTCTATGATATTGTCATAGTATTAATATCTAGGTACTGGGTCAGAGATGTTGTGAAATTTGTTAATATCAGCAGGCCCTTCTGTCATTGAGCTACAGGGTTGGGTCATAATACCGGGTCAGGTCTTATAGGCTCCTGTTGGCACTCTGGCAGGACTACAAATTGCTGGCCAATGTGCACTCACATTTCGAGCTACTCTAACTTGAGCCTACCAGCTCTCCTTCATATAAGAGGCCCATTTGGTTATCCCTCCCAGTGGGCAAAGAATTCGTTCCAGCAGTAATCTTAATCCGTGGAGGAGATGCATAACTTGTAACAGTCTGAATTGAGCCATTAATTGGTCCCTCCATGTGGGGCCCTGCTCTGTTAACCATGTAATGCGGCCTTGTTTGAGGGAATCCTGTCTGAGTAAGCCTTTCATAACCGTGCTGTTTGGCGTCAAGTTTCCTGCTCGGAGCTGCATCGGCGCTGCAGAGTTCAGATGTTTGTTAACGTAAAGGAAAGATGTGAGCTGAAAAATGGCAGTCTACTGTCAGCCGGGGTTTCTTCTTTAAGATTATTTTTATGACATTTTTTATTTTATCAGATGGCTCGTAGCTGGATTAAAACGCAGCCATCTCAGTTCCACAACACAGTGTGTTTTATAGCCAACTGTGCCACCAGGACAGCACAGTTTCCAGAGTGAAAGCAGTTGCTGTTGAAAACTATTGTCTTCTCAGTTTAGGTGGCTGTAAAATTGCTCCTGCCCTCATGAAATGTGTGTGTTACTTAGACTGCAAATGAATCATCATTGAACTATGTAACATCTTAGATTCTTTATGTATTTTTCTCTAGGCTCTGCATTATATCCCACTCTAAAATCACTGCAAAAAAACTTCTTTAATCGCATGCTCATTGTTAATGCCTATTAATGCCACACAAGGAAACTGAAAACCCCCTTCATATAGGCAAGATGGAACTGGAACAGTCATCAAAATATTATCAAATCAGACCATAGCGCTGGATATATTATGCCCTGGATACAGAACAAAGAAACACATTTTTTTTCTATATCTGATTTGTACAGTTAAGGTTGCCTCTAAGCCCCAAGGACTGGAACACTAGTCGTTTAATATTATCTACTAGGCATTTTCGCAACATTAATTGTCCATGAGAATTTTTTTCTGCTCTCTCCGCCTTTTCTTGAACAAACAGTGATTCCTTATTCTTTCTCTTCACCCAAAGATTTAGTATTTTAACGTCAAAACTGAAAGGATCCTTTTAGTTTTTCAGTTGTCTAGTGATGACGCTGTTGAAACTTCACTTTGCAGAGAGTAACCTGAGCTTGACACAGATTCTTCTCTAACCATGAACCCCCGCCCCCACCCCCACCCCGCACACACATACACACTTTTATTTCCCTTAACATACAGCGTCCACACGCACACCTACATGATGAAAGAGGCACTTTCTGCAGTTTAAGTCCCCCAGAATAACATTGCTTAAACGTGGCATATTTAATTTGCTTCCATTTAACTAAAAAGCTGCTCTCTGAAACTTAACTTAAGGCTGTATAAACCTGGTCATTAAAATGGTCAACAGAGCCGCTTAAGTGGTGAGGGTTTGCAAGACTGGTAATAACGAGCTGTTGAGGCGCTAAGCTGCAGACACAACGTGACAAAGCCTCAGGGAATACATCTGCACAGGTGGTGTGTGCTAGAGAAGGTATTGGACTTCACCAGGAATCCCTGATGAACTCTGACAGATTTCACCTACCAGGCAGACCCTATCCCTGGCCAAACAGCTGCTTTCCATTTGAAGAGGGGGAAAAAGCATTGGATTTACTATTGCAGTGATATGTATGCAGACTGAAGTTGTTCAGTGTGCTCCATGTCTGAGGAGGCTAATTGTAAAAGTCACACTGATTTACATGATTATTCTATTTATCTGATCAGCCCTCTGCCTGTTAGTGACATAATTAATGCTATTGCAGGGAAGACTGCCTTATTAAAGTTGTAACTTTGTGTAATTGCAGTATGGGAAGCGTAACAGCTCAGCTTTGCTCCTCCAGATCGAATTGTTCGAGCAATAGCTGCAACGTGAAATGTTCTGTAAACACAATATGAGCTTCTTTAAACTGTTAGATATGTTGATCGTGTTACTGTTGCTCATTTAGTTCTGTGGCGTTCACCATCTGGGGACCCGGTCATTTCTTTATTGTATACTTTGCAGATCTTAATAAATGGACGTCAGATATTGCAGATTCAGCTATTTCTATAGCGAGTTAGTCAATTGTGCTCTACTTGAGCAAATGTAGTGAAGTGCCAAAGCATTATAGATCTGATTCATTTGCAGCTCGACATTTGTGAACGGCTGGTGACTTCTTGTAATATTGAATCAAAGTGTTAAGCCGATAAGCTTTAGTTAGACTCAAAGGGAGACTGTTGGGCCCCTTTTCTTGTGACAGGGGGAGTAAAAATGCTCTAAAGTAGATCATACCGGCCAAGAGACCAGCTCATTCTCTCTACAGTGTGCACTTATCACATTTTTGTGGAAACTAAAGTGACACAAATGTTTGTCTAACCCAGGGGCCTCTAACCTTTCTTTCATCTGAGAGCTGAAAAACTGAAATTGGCCGAGTGCTACTTATGTGTTATACTCCTTAGATTTATTCACATATCACATATCAAACCACCCAGCAATTGACTTTAATCCACACCAGCTAAATGAAGCGCAATTTTGCCTGAATCGAATGTTGTCTAAAGCCCACGTTTTGCATCAAACACATCAAAAGGCTTGTGATATGTATTTTCTGCATCCAGGTTTAAATTTCAATGTATCAAATTCGCATGACATAATATATAAGAACACCTTAAATTCACCAAAAAAAAAAAAAAGTCATAGAAGACTCAGCCTACTTATCGAAGTATGACAAATCGCTTCCCTTCGCATATCTCGAGCTCATCATCATTTCCCCGTCTGCGTGTGTGTAATAAGTGCATTCGCTCATTCTTGCAGGTAGTTAGATGACTGTCATTGCATCGAATCCACGAGAGATAGATAAGAGGTGTGGGCTGGAGAAGGCTTTTTCCACTTATGGTCGCTCTTATACAGTCATTTAAATGTTCATCTGTCTGCTTTGTTCTGAATGTAGATTTTCTGACATTCACATCAGAGCAAAAGGAAGAGACTCTCAGCGCTGTTTGGATGTTTTTGTGCTTTAGTAGGTGGAGGGGTCGAACATCTTGTGTGTGTGACTGGACTGACATGGGAAGGAGATTGTCAGGTTTGTTCATGTTGACTGAACTTTTCGACAAGCTACTCAGAAACAGGTGGTGAGCTACGCATCGCAGACCCCTGCTTTAGACATTAGCCGAAAGTCTGATCTGGTGTTGCAGTGAAAAGCCTCGCCTTGTGAAGTGTCATACTGCATACGTCACTTTCTGATTGTACACCTGGATCATGACCTTGTATTTGCTGTTATCATTTTTTTGTTTCTGAAAGTGGTTTGAGCTATTTTGACAGATATTGCGATTGCGATAATATTTGCGATTTAAGTGGGAGTGATCATTTTTGCATCCTAATTTTCATTGTAATTGGGAAAAAAAAACTAGTAAAATGAGGATGATGTGATTTTTTACTTCATCTGGAGAATATGATTTGAAGGCCAAGACATCTCTGGAGCTTCACAATACTTCATTTATAATGCTATACTGTCACATTTAACCTTTATCAAAGACCTGCAGCTGCTGCGATTTGATATTGTACTTATCCATATTGCGATTTCAATATGATTTTGATTAACTGAGCTCATTTGAGCTCCTTCCAGCAATCAAACTGCAGTTTTCCAGTGATTGTGACAATGTTTTTAACCATTTTGGAAATCCGTTTTATATGAAGTTAGACATATTGTATGAAAACTCCAAATCTGTCTCTGTGAGAATATAGTAGATTTAATTCATATAGTTATGCTAATAAATGACTCCACTACGTTAGATAAAAGTCATATGTTTTCCAACCTCTGTGAACGTGTGTATTCAAAAGAGAGCAAGCATTTCCAAAACAGAACTTTGTAAATCCTGCAAGTGTGACGCATTACTACTTAAACTACGGCAGTGTGTAATACCCATAAGAACATTTATCAGGTCACGTCACCTTGTATTCAGAGGAGATTAAATATATTTTCCTGTGATTAACCTGGACCGTCAGGGGCGCTTGAGCTGTGCTATTTGACAGGTTTACAGTGCCTTCCAGCACCAGTTTACAGCAAACTTAGAATTAGCAATACGCAGCCGAGTGCTGGCACAGCGATAGGAAAATGGCACCGTGGAAGTTATCTCTCCTCTGCCCTGAAAATGGCAACAGAGAGTGGCTGCCATGTGGTGCTGTGTTTGGAGGAGATCCACTCTACGTTTATTATGAATTGCTTTCTAATTTCAATCAAAAGATCACTGGCGTAGCTTAGTGCTGATAGGCCCCGTTGGAACCGTTTTCGCTTGGCGGTGTTATACATTGATTATTTGGCAGCCATGTAGCCTAGTGATCATTATATTGCACATTCCAGTCCCGAAACAGGGAGAATGTTGCGCTCAGCCGTCAGAGGTCCACCCTGCATGAACCGCGGAGGGCAAAATCATTTACAATTCTCTTTAGTCCCAAAACTCCTGGCTTTGTTGCTGCTAACGCCACAGCGACTGAACCGTCCTGTCTCAGTGAAGCAGCAGAGTTTTCCTCGTTCTGCTTCCCCCTGCTTGCCGTCTGTGTACCACTTTTACCACATTTACGTTATACACGGTTAACTAGCTAGCCAGTGATTATCCATAAAGCCTCCAGTTGACTCATCCACAAAAAACTGAAGTGGGTAACCTAGGTTATGTTGTTCAGCATGACAGGGGCAGGGGTACAGTAATTGACCTGCTGCTGTGTTGGGCACTTAACCCTCCTATTCTGTTCATTTTGGGCTAACACTCATGAGGTTCCCGGTCACATGTGACCGGTAACATTGTATTTGATTATAAATCCACTATAATACATATTATCACCTAATGTTGTGTTAGATCTTTTTATCAACTTCTGCTCTTGTGAAAATGACAAGTTTTGAACTTCTATTTGCTATGTATGTGATGTAGGCCCAATTTACCTGAGATCATACCATTCGTTTTTAGGGAAAAAAACATTATATAGATATTATTTTGACTATAACAAATACTCAGATGAAACATATTGTAGTATTTATCACAGAGTACTTCATTTCAATGTTTTCCAAGGACACTGTTTTGAAAACATTTCAATTTTCTAAATAGTGGCAAAAAAAATAGCATCTTTTGTGTTCCCGTCAGCATTGACCAGTATGATTTAGCTAGTCATCCTCATGACATTTTCACATGGAAGCTGACCGTTCCTCTCAGGTGGGGATGAGGTCCAGGAAAAATGACCATTTTTGGACCGAAAGGTGACCACAACTTCAGCTGGGTCTTCTTCCTGACACCTGTCACCTGACACCTGTCACCTGACAGGTGTCAGGTGACAGGTGTTGGCAGTTCCCGTGGTAGGTTCCCGTGAGGGTTGCCATGGAAGCCAAAAAGGGGCAAAGTTGTGTGTGTCTGTGTGTGTCTGTGTCCATGTGTGTGTGTGTGTGTGTGTGTGTGTGCCTGCTCAAAGACACCTACATGTTGGGGTGTGGGAAAGAAGTCTGAGAGATACTTTCCCGTGGGGGTTGCCATGGAAGCCAGAAAGTGGTGTAAGGTGTGTGTGTGTGTGTGTGTGTGTGTGTGTGTGTGTGTGTGCCTGCTCAAAGACACCTACATGTTTGGGGTGTGGGAAAGAAGTCTGAGAGATACTTTCCCGTGGGGGTTGCCATGGAAGCCAGAAAGGGGTATAAGGTGTGTGTGTGTGTGTGTGTGTGTGTGTGTGTGTGTGTGTGTGTATGTGTGTGTGCCTGCTCAAAGACACCTACATGTTGGGGTGTGGGAAAGAAGTCTGAGAGATACTTTCCCATGGGGGTTGCCATGGAAGCCAGAAAGGGTTATAAGGTGTGTGTGTGTGTGTGTGTGTGTGTGTGCCTGCTCAAAGACACCTACATGTTGGGGTGTGGGAAAGAAGTCAGAGAGATACTTTCCTGTGGGGGTTGCCATGGAAGCCAGAAAGGGTTATAAGGTGTGTGTGTGTGTGTGCGTGCGTGTGTGTGTGTGTGTGTGTGTGTGTGTGTGTGTGTGTGTGTGTGTGTGTGTGTTCACACACATCTGTGTCTGCTCAAAGACACCTGCATGTTGGGGTGTGGGAAAGGAGTGTGGGAATGTGTTTAACTCTATTTTATACACTAATTGTAGTCTTACCCATTCATTTCTAATGACCGGTCATTTGTGACCGGGAACACGATGGGTGTATACAAGTTAAATAAAACATTCAAAAATTAATAAAAATTCTCCAAATTTATTTTATGTGTTCAGATGCCATGTGTGAACAAAGTCATGGAACCTCATGACAAACAGATGAAATTAACTGCATTTTTTGGAGAGAAAACTTGTACACCGGTCAGATTTGACCGCGAACACGACAGGAGGGTTAAGCGCATATTTCCCAGCAATCCTCTCACAACATTTGATGCACGCTGAAATTCTTTGCTTTTGACTTTTGGAGATATGCGCTGAAATAAGACAACGTGGATCAAGCAGCAACGATGGGTGCTTAACTCACGACCATCAAATAAAACCACTGATCTGAAACATGAAGTGTTATATCCGATACTTATTACATCCAATATTCATATTTACTGGACAATGAGGTCCTCTTTTTTGGGTGCCGGAGGGGCTCTTGACATCCCTGTAATTAACTGACAGGGAAATTATGAAAGTGAAAGGAATGAAATTGACCCCAACAAAGATGGACTTGACATCTCTCAAATGCAGAGGCTAGAAGCTGCACCACTTCTTATTTTCATTGTTCAACAAATCATTCAATATACTGTAGTCACCCAGTCAGGTTATTTAGAGCAGCTAATTTGCATCAGAGCCATTTAGAGCACTTTTCTTCTGTCAGATATCATTGTATTAGTCACTGAATAACCACTTTTTAATGAAAAAATAAATAAATAAACTGACAGTGAAACTGGCAAAAACAAATCTTGGAAGAGGGAGACATGGAGACTGCTTTTGGTCTACTCTCACCTTAGGCGTGCTATTTTTATTTTTCCGACAAAAAAGACCATGCCTCTTTTTTCATTCCTCCTTATGCTGCATGTCAAGTACGATCCGAGCCCCAGGGACCGCCGAACTCATCATTTGCATGACAGTTATTGGAAAATCGGGCACACAATTGTAGACAGTCGCCCGCAGCAATCTTTTAGTGCCTGTTTATCTTATCCTCATGTAGACGATTCGTTGACACTTGTAAGAGTGCTTTCGAGCAGTGTTTTTGGTTTGTGACTTCACAGTGCAGCTCTATTAGGGGCTTGTTTTAAACACCAAGTTAAAACATCAAGCCGGTTGTTCTCATGTCAAATTTGCACTTACAGGAGAGGAATGAAAAGGAGATGGAAATCACATGAGCCAGTAATTTTACATTGAAATATCAATAAGTTAAACATGGTATAGCACATGTTGTACAATCAAATGCAATGCAACGTTAAACAAAATGGAGCATTAAAGAAATAAAGGTGTAAACAGTGTGGCAGACGGACAAAGTATAGATTTGCTTGCGACTCCGGCAACTATGGTTCAGTTCCCAACTCATGCAAAATACTGTTTTCAGTTGAGGTTTCTCTAACCTAACCATGAACTAAACTTTAACCTTACCTTAAATTTAAAGTTTTTTTGGCTTGAAGTTAACCCTGACCTTAATCTTATTCGTAACCTGTTGTTTTAGGGCAGATTGAGTGCAGTGCATTAATACATTGAACCATTACAAACACAACATATATACTATCAAAGAGGAGCCCCAAGGAAACTAGACTAGCTGATGGAAAAGACATAGCACTTCTTACTTTCTGCTTTTGGTCCTTTGAAAGTGTGTTTACTGCATTTATGGACTTTTGCTGAACGTTTTGCACTCTTGTGTTGTTTCCTGGGCTCTGTGCTTTGTGTCTGGGAATTTTGGCAATTTGGTTTTTGTGCGCTTTTGTCCTTCACGTTCTCCCGTAGTCTCACCCTGTGCACCTGCTCTACATTTGTCTCGTTTGCTCTGCCCTCGTGTTGCTCCCCGCCACAGCCTCATTGTCTTCCTTATCAGCCAATCCTCGTGTTTCCCTCCAGATTCCTGTGCCCTCCCACTCCAGCTGTGTCTTGTTTTGTCAGCTTCCCTGTGCATTTATACCTGTGTGCTTGTTCTTTGTCAGTTCGTCGTCACCGCTCCCTGGTGTTGCTCCTCATGTTTAGTTCCTTGTGTTGCAAGGCAGCCTGTTCAGTTTGCCTTCACCTGCTTGACCCAAGTCTGGGAATAAATAGTTATTTTCCCCAGTTCCTGTTCCTTGTTGTTTTCTGCGTTTGGGTTCACCTGCCTGCATCACCCGTGACACATTATTAGCGTTTATTCCCTTCACTTGGGTTTGCTTCACAATACGATTAGTTTTCTGCTGCACTTGTCTTCCATGAAAATTTATCCTCCATATGTTTTAACTCTTAAAAACCATAATAACTGTTGGTGGTGCAGCTATACTGTATTATGGTCAAACCTCGAGGCACTGAAGGACCAAGTACGTTCTCAAGATAACATCGGCCAGCCCATTTGCGGCTTTAAAGATGACATATATACAATGATAATCCCCATGAGGGTGGAACTGACTTGAATAGGTGGCGATATATGTCAGGAAATTAGCAATGCAATTTCCAGACAGACATTGTGAGACAAGGAAATGATACCTCGTGCTCCAGAGGGCATCCGGGGAACATTAAATCTCTAATGGCTGATGATCCAGAATTAGTTGTAATAAAGACCTATTCTGCAAGACAGAGAGTGATATTAAACGTTTGGGTCCAAACCATTACCACATGCACCCCCCGCCAAAAAAATTAAAAATTAGCTGTCTCCGGTCTCCAGTTTAAAGGTACAATATGTAATGTTTTGCTTGCTCAAATGTGCAATTGGCTATAACACAGCACCAGGAGTTCATAAAATGTCTTAGTGTTCCTTTAACAGTACCTGTCATGCAAATAAGGTTGGCGTAATTTGGCACTATCCGGGACTCGCCTTGCCCTTGAAATAAAGCATCAGGTGAAAGGGGAAAAAAGGGGGGGCTGATATGTACAGTGAAATTAAAAGTAGACAGGTTTAATGGTATGCATAATGTGACAGGAGAACAAAAGCTGTCTCGCTGTCCTAGTTTCCTGACATTTGTTGAGATTGCAATAAAGGTTTGGTACAGCAGAGTGATGTACAGTTGGCACATCACATCATTAAAAAAAAAAAAAAAAAAAACAGACAAAAAAATAATGCTAGTTCATGATATATTTAAATACACAACTGACCCAGTTTTGGGTCAGTGCTTGTGCAAGAATCCGTTTAAGCTTGTATTCAGATTATGAAAATCCTGCTGATATCGAACAGCTCACTAGTGACCATTAATATCTCACTCCTTTCACTTTTGATGTTACCTGTTCCAGACTAACTCAGATTTTTTATGTATTTATGTAGTTCATTATTTTTGCATTAATTTCACTCTGCTGGGATCAAGTGGACAGGACAGGAATATTCTTCTAACTGGTGTCATTTACGGAAACAAGAGTGCTCCATTGCAGGATAATAAAGATGCATGTAAATAATTTAACTTGAATAAGACCTTAAGCGGAGTATGGCCAGTAGATTTACGAGCCAATATGACTAGGCATGTAGATACCAGTCATATCGCTTGTAACTGTAGTCACTGACTGAAGTTGTAAACAAGTCCCATATTTGATTAAAAATATGACAACTCTATAAATTAGATGTGCCTGTAAGCTTCGTCTGCCGTTATGAATGATGGGCGACATTTCTGCTGGACTATCTGTGCGCTCCTGGACACACTGCCTCATTTTCCATTCTTAAATATTAAACAAGTGGCGATCTCACCACTGGGAACAGGAGTAAAAAAAAAAAAAAAAAAATCTGCTTTTTAATTTCAGGTCACAGCTATGTCCTGAAATAAATATAGAGCACACACAGTACACAACGGTAGTCTCATTTCTTGGCATGCAGTGAGTAGTTAAGACATGTTCTCTCTAAGGAGTTAAATACCACATCCAATTACATGAAATTATCACTTTCTGGTTTATGAAAACAGAAGGAGTCATTTGTTTCATTTCCTCCCCTCGTCGCCATTATCACACCCCACAGTATGCATTAATTGGGTGAAAAACAATCTGCAGCCCCAGCTCCCTCCACATTTCTGACATGCAAAATTCTAGTGTGTCTAATAGGCTAATAGGTCAGAGTCTTTCGTTTTGGCGCATGCAAGAGCTTTACTACCACTGCACACATTCAGCAGATGTGCATTTGAGCCTATTTGATGCTCAGCTAAAATCAATATGGGTAATCGCCTTCTTATTCACGATATTTCAAAAGAAACACAGTGACGCCTATTTGGACATTAGCAGGTGATGCCATGTCCACAGGTTTTGCTCATAGCTGTAATACTCACAGGAAGCTCCTGTTCTACAAGTACATTACGTTCATTCCTACATTTTGAGCAAACATACCCATGATGTACATCTACTTTTTCTGCTGAATCTAGTGATACCAGGGTTGAAGCAATTGCACTTGCTACATAAGAGTGGTTCTGTCATATCAATATCAGGGTTTTCCTAAAGAAACTTGCTTTAAACAGCTCTTTATTTCTGTGTCTAAGCGCACAAACATACACCTTATACATCAAAAAAATGTTCACTGTTTTCTGCTGAATCGAAAGATACCAGGATCGAAACAATCTGACGTCTGTTTTTCCCATGACAGGCTTCGTAAGCGCAGCTCTGCCATGTCAAAAAAAAAAAAAAAAAAAAAAAAAAAAGGCTATTCCAGCAGAAGCTTGGTTTAAGTGGCTTTTAATTTCTGTGTTTGCTCCCACATTTTAAAATAAGAATAAGACATGTTATACATCAGAACTGTTTACCCTTTAATGCTGAATTGAGTGACGCCAGGGTTGAAGCAATCTCATGTGCTTGGAATTCAGCAGCATCATATTCAAGGGAGGTTCATTTCTGTATTCGTCCTCACACCTTTAAATAAACATATACATCTTATACATGTATTTTTTCAGTATCTTCTACTGCATCTATTGATGCCATGGTTGAGGTAACTGCACTTCTATTTTTATCATGACAAGCTTCAGAAAGGGCTGTGTTATGTCTAAAACAGTGGATTAGCTGGCACCGGAAGCTCCGAGACAAAATGAACAAAGATGGCCCCTTCCTTGTTGTCATGGAAAATAATGTGAATATTTTAAATTCAGGCACACTGCGTAGAAGCAGCTTTACTGCCTAGCCTCCCATCCTCAACTTGAAGTGTATCTTCGTATCTGCACATTTGTTTACTCCCCCTGTAATGATCTGTGTTCTGCGGCTGTACAGAGAAAATTGATTCCCCTGAGGAAAAAATGTTTGATCTCCCCTCTGTATGGTGGCAATAAAGGGGGACTGAGTCTCACAAAGACACAATGCTTTTAACCATGACACAGCTGCTGCGTGTATATACTGTATGCTTGAGTGATCATGTAACTGCTGCTCCAGACGTTTCTTCTGCTTTTCCGGATGTTCCTGAAGGTCTTAGGCTGCGTTCAGTAGCAGCACGCTGATCTCAGAAGGCATGTTTCTTTAATGAGAGGTCATTTAATCTTACTTCACATTACCAGATGCTAAATTACTTGTAATAATTACCAGTAATTACTATGTGAGAAATGCTACAGCTACACAATAACTAGTGGCACTCAAAAACATACATGGTAAGATCTCATAGGATGCATATTAATGCATGTAATTATGTATTTTTTCCTATAATAGTATAAAAAATGCATTATGTTTGTGTACTGTTTTGTGTTCTGGTGTTGCCATTTAGATTTGGGGAAGTTTTTTTATAAAATGAGGCCGCTGAGATATTTTGGTCTTTTACGGCAACATTTTTAGGTATATTCCATAGTAGAAATGTTGCATAAATGTCAAAAATTCATGTTTAGCAGTCACAAGCTGTCATATATGAAAATGTAAGGTCTCTGTTTGAGAGGAAAAATGTATCATTAGTCAAGTGAATCAAAATATGGAAAGACAAGCGTGGGAGGGTTTGAATGGGGCTTCACACTGTAAGTGGCACTTTAATGGGTGATTTTAAAGTATCTGCAAGTTTTGAGAGCTGAGTTTATGTCCATGGATGTTGTGTGTGCCCTGCGAGCTTAATTATGTTTAGATGAAAATTATCAATTTTCACACGTTGCCTGTCAAATCGTAAGCAGCAGCGTAACGAGTTAATTACGGATTCTTTCTCAATCCTCACCAATTAATACCTTCAAAACCGTATCTACCCATTTCTCCTCTCTCATTTAGGCCATACGGGAGTCTTGTGTTTAATTTGACATGGCTGCCACACTTTGGAGACTTGCATCACTGGACTCAGGCATGTGGGTCTTCCTTCTGCTCCTCAGCCTCTTTCCTCAGGCCAGGTAGGAAAACTTACCTCACCCCTCTGTCTTTTTATCTCTGTCCCTCTTCACTTCGTCTTTGTACCGTTTATCTCTCTCAACCCATTTTTCCCCTCTTGTCCCCCCACTGTGTCCATCTTGTTGAAGTTCAGGGGATGTGGTTTGGCTAATACCTGTATTAGTCAGGCCCAGTGCCACTGTCAATACTGTGATCTGTGCAATAACATCAGAAGATGCAGCTGCACTGTACTGTAGGCAGATAAAAACAAAGAATTGTTTTGTTGCTGTCATTTCCCTCTATCCATCCATCTAGCTCTCTCTCTCTCTCTCTCTCTTTCTCTCTCTCTCTCTCTCTCTCTCTCTCTCTCTCTTGCTTTCTCTCTCTCTTTGTCCACTCAAGGGTCTGCTGGACAACAGTGTGACTTCCACGTTTCTGAAGTGCGTTTTAAAATAGATTCCCCCATCACCTTGGCCTAAATCGGGTCAACAATGACCAAAATGAAGTGAAGCTTATCCTTCAATCTAAAAGTAGCGCATGCTCTCTTCTGCACCATTCTACATTTCACTGAGTGGTGAATTAATTTGCATTGTGCAGCACACCACAGCTATGATTGTCCATTCACAGCATTTTCACTCCTGCATCCTGTGCACATTTTTCAGACTGCGTGTCAAGAGTCAGCAAAAAAGCTATAACACATCTAGAAGTCTCACTCTAATATCACACCTAAGAGATTGCACAGGTTGCCATGTTTGCATTGTTGATAAGGTAGGACGCTATGGCAGAGAGATGCGCCCGAGTGTAAATCACTTTAGGATTTGGCATGCCAGTAAAAGGCTCAAGAAACCTGGAAGAAAGCGGGCCGGGGGAAGAAATGGAAACAGTGTGACAGGGATTAGCCCAGATTGCTTTGTCATTGTGCCACTTGGCTCTCACTGGTTATTAACAGCACACTGTACCTGTAATTACATATATAAACTAAACCTGTGGCCAAGAGATGGTGTTGGCCAGACCTGACAAGAGCTCTCCTACAAGAATTTGGCCCTGGATGTGCTGGATAGCTGTGGCTGCACTTGTGTTTTCAGTCCAACTTTTACCCATTTTTCACCAGAGGAACTGTCCCCAGAGCAAAGGAATGGCATGTTACAGTCCACTGATCTGGATCGATATATGGATCAAATGATCCGTGTATCCAAGGTAATCAATACTAAGTGAAAATATTGATCCACATCGCCATCGTAGAGGTACGCCTTTATTTTGAAATTACCCTTATTAACCTTATCCACAATGGTCGCTGCAACCGAGGTAGTACTCTCCAAGTTCTTCTCCAAAACCAAATGCATTATCACATCAGCATAATAGTACAGTAAGTAATCATGATCATAGCGATGGCTTCTTCTATGTTTACTGTTTAGGATGCTCAATTTGCCACCAGAGCCCTCTTCTAAGGAATTTTGCCCCTGCACGTTTAGATGGAAAAGCAGCCTGGTATCTGGGGTGCATTAGCATACAGGTTTAACAACTCCTGGTTTGGATTTTGCATCTGATGAGCCAAACTATATCCAAATGTGGTCAGGTTTGCAATGTGGATATGTGTGGACAGCAATCTAGGCACAATCTACACAACTTGGTTGGTATGTAAGCAAATCCACACCCAACGGCCAATCACGGTCTTTCTGCTGCAACAGTTCCTGGTCCTGCAGAGGATGAAAAATGAAAACCACAGTGGAAGATTGCAAATCTTATTGGGCCAATCACCAAAAATACAAAACAACAGAATAATATGTGAAAGAGTGAATTTTTCTATAGGTAGTGGTAGAGATTTAAGTATTATACTGCCCACTGAGTAAGAGGCTGAATGGTTAGAAGTTCACATTTGAGACTACATTCACAAGCATTAAGAGGGCTGGGGGCTTACAGGAGATGAGACTGGATGGAAAAGGCCACCTTCCCCCGCATTAAGCACAGGAGGCTCTATCAGTGGGATAAAAAAAAAAAAAAAAAAAAAAGGCTGAACTGCTGCCCAGCAGAAAAGTCAGACTGTCAGAAAGTGTTGCTCAAGCCATATATATAAGAACAAGAGACAACAGAGGTGAACACTTCAAATGAGGTGCCGACCAAAGCCATCATTTCTTAAAAAAAAACAAAAAAAAAACAGCTAAATGTAACACTATATGATTGCATCAGCACAAAAGACGAAAACCGTACATGTAAGTGTATGGATTTTAAAATTTATGAACCTCATGCACGTCAAGGGCACTTCATGTTACTAGTCATAAATAGCAGTCATCGTGAAACTGTCAGCCAGCTTTTCCCTGCTCCTTTTTATCCCACACAAAAAAACATAAATGCTTGTTGCTGTTTGTCGAAAAAAAAAAGCACCCTATAGCCTGTTTTGTAATTTTCTATTTATGTCCTCAGTAAATTTATTCAGCATAAGGTAACTGTAAAAC
The DNA here is from genome assembly GCF_902150065.1 of Myripristis murdjan. Lineage (NCBI taxonomy): Eukaryota > Metazoa > Chordata > Actinopteri > Holocentriformes > Holocentridae > Myripristis > Myripristis murdjan. The sequence continues at coordinate 25,465,715 of NC_043993.1, forward strand.
AATATTAGAAACCCTAAACAAACAACTCCGCCAGCCGTGACAATTGATCATTTGGAGTGTGGTTGAGTGCAATTCCAGAAAGACATTGTGTATTTCTTAATGGCACCGGTATCGGCATTACTAATAAAAGAAAATGTGCCAAATCGTTAGGCGTGATGGCAGCAGCAGATTAATTAGGGAAACTTCTGAAGTGTAGACATCCTTGGGGGCAGAAAATTGTTAACACCACACTCTGCTCCAACAGTGCCAAAGCAATCACTGTGACTCATTATGTGTGGACATAACCATGAGTACAAGGACTTCAGTATTTTCACAAATGCTAATCTTGATACAGTGAGTTGAGATACAGCATCATGCACATAAGCAAAGTGCTTATGTGCCAATAAAAAATATGCCAATATCCACTTGGCATATTTTATTCAGTAATAGTCTACCGAGACTAGGTGAGATTTTTTTTTAATTCTTCTGAGAATCAAAGTGGTGGACACTGCCGGGGGATATATTAACTTAATGGGTTAGAGTTAGAGGAAAGCGATATCTGAACAAAAATATCATTTCTCAGGAATTTTGTATCTGTAGGTGAAAATGTACATCAATTCACATTGAAGCTGAAGTTCACAAATAATCCTTTAGGCTTCAGCACAACAGAGCACACATAACCCTAAAATATCTCCAAATCTGCAAAGCTGTGACTCCCTGAGAACTGCCACCTCCCTGACGCCCGCTGATACCATCGCCAGGCCCCAAATCGGCTTTACCACGGTTGAGGCAGAAGACTTTCCTAATGGATTAAGGTGTAACAGACAAATCCCCTATATAAGGTTCTGTCACCGTGTGCAACACTACATTTCCTCATTTCACACACGCTGATAGACAGGGCATGATTAAGCTATTATTCCCAGCAATCCATCTATTGCATATGAATGAGAAGGCTGTGTTTATTTCCATTCTATGAAGGTCTTTCACTCCTTCAGCTTGCCTCGCTTCCATTCTCCACACACCACATCCTCACTCACCACCTAACAAGCGTGGACAATCAGGCCAGCTTGTTGTCTGTTTTGTTTGTAATCTGTTTCAGTGCCACTGGCTAAAGTGACACATAATCAATAGCTATGAGACTGAGAGTGCTATATGCACACTTTACCTATAGATTGGGTCTGAAGTCGCCCAGCATTGCCATTTACTCCCTTTCCCGCCCTCATCTCACATGAATTATTCACCGGATGGCAGAGAGGGGCATCACTTTGAGATGTGACCCGGTCAACAGATAACATTCTGTTATGGTGGTGTTGTCAAGGTTAATGTGTCACAAGTCTGGAAAAGGGTAATGTATTCGCAGGACGAGCCACTTTGCTGATTGAACGACTCGGCATGTACTTTCTACCTGGAGTCACGATGGGAGAAAGTCAAGAGGTTCTAGTAACCACAAACATTTTAGAAAATAAATGAATAAACATTGCACAATGGATCAAAATCATAGCACATCGATGAATATAAGCCCTCTCCTTCTTCCAGCATTCCAAATTATTTTGAGATTTCATGGATCCAAGTCCTAATTATCTTGAGTTTCAGTCCATTTCCTACTGATGTACTGAGCAGTCGTCAGTCAAATATCTAATTTGCAGAAGTTATGCTGTTCATTTCATGGTGAAAAAGCTTGAGCTAACTAGTAACTAATTGTGGTGGTAGTAGCAACATGAAATCAACGATTCAGATCGTTCTAATGTTTTTTTTTATTATTATTTTATTGATCTGTTCTAATTACTTTGAGTTTCAATCAATAGTGTATTGATATAGCGAGTAAATAGTCAATGGGCTTCAGAGTAACTAATTAGTGAACATCCCTAGCAGGCATGAATCAAATTGAAGGTGCAATGGATCCCCCAGAAGGTGTCTGCACGGCTGCACAATGAACACAGACGCTCAGTTCTGCATGTGAAAACACTAATGTCTGATGCCTCTTCAGTATTAAACCTATAGGATGATGAAAACCCATGAAATGATCAGGTTTAAAATTAAGTTTTGTTTTTACTGCTCTAATGTAGCTAAAACACCAATTTAATGAGGCGGAGGCTTTTGCAAGTTCCTCTAATATGTTTGATGTAATTTGGAATGTAATCTCAGGTAGTCTCCTCTGTTTCAGAGTCACACAACAATTAACACAGACCAGAGTGGTAGAATAATCATTTCAACTCATCCCATATTCATTCCCCTCCACCCCCACCACCAGCATCCACCTAACCTCACCCCCTTTTGAATGTTGAAACTGGATGTGAGCTTATGATCTGGATAAACCGCCTGCTCAACATAGATTAAAAGGCCAACTGTTTGAAAATTTGTGGTACGGTATAATGAAAGCGTACTGAATTAATTTTGGTATATGGTTAACCACAAAGTGTATACCTGCCAACACAACCTCTCACTTGTGTTGTTTACATGGTATTGCTTTCAGCACAGTGGTTTGTTAGGATTGGCATTTTCTTCTAATGGTGGTGATTGCTGCAGCTACATATTTGGTTGGTCTCCGCACAAAAACAACAGTAGGTGTGCAGTAGGCCACAATGCAGTGTGGCACAGAACAGCAGCCTCACATGTTTTAACAGTAAAAAAAAAAAAAAAAGTCAAACTTCTTCAGGCTGCCTGTTTTCAACTGGAATAGGGTACTAAATAATCCCTTGGGTAGATTGTTACTGCATAGTCCAGGATGTGCTCTTACCAATTAAATGGTCTGCACAGTCTCCATACTTCATTCTTTCTTGGCAAGTAAATTGCAGTATCAGAATAATTAACTACAGTATTCAAAGACTTAAATGGTAGTTGTCATGGAAGTGAGTTGAGTAGATGTGGTTCATAGATGTCACCTGTCAATCAGGTGAGTGTATGTGTGTAACAGAAAATACATTATGCCAAGACCAAACAACTCAAGGGAATGAGAGAAATCTCGTCTTAACAGGGCAGCTTCATGCGAGGCAATTGTGAGCTCAAACAACATGCTATTGACAGCTCCCGCCAGCAGCGCAGGACAGCCAGACCTCACGACTGCAGATGTGCTGGCCACACCTGAAGCAATAGAGAGTTTGCTGAACGCACGTTTCGACTCACTTGGAACTATGCTGACATCCTTTCAAGAAGCCAGGCGTGCAAGTGGTAATCGGGTTGGTGAAATTGAAGTTACTCTAACTGATAATGACACTCGCCTTGGCACTGTAGAGGCTACCTGTGAGAGGCTTCTCACTGAAAACAACACCCTGAAAGCCAAACTAATGGACTTAGAAGGGTGCTCCAGACGAAAAAATCTGAAAATAATTGGAATCCCAGAAGAGAGTGGAAACAGCCGTCCTACTGAATTTGTTGCGACACCGCTGACAGATATCCCAGGCAAGGACAATTTCAAGGAACCCATCGTCATTGACAGAGCACGCCGCTCACTCGTACCAGTCCTGGCTGCCAAGGACAGACTACGGTCCTTAACAGAAACTTCGCTTCTACCAGCAGACAGAGCTCATTCTCTGCCTGGCGCAACAGAGGGGGGCTTTGCAGTACAAAGTAGCAGGCATTCACCTACCCAGATTTCCCACCTGATGTGCTGGAAAAGCACAGGTCCTTCAATCAACACAGTGCGTAAAATGCTGTGGGATGCAAAAATAAAATTTGCCATGATCTATCTGGCCAGACTTCATATCTTCCATGGCTCAACACCTAAAACATTCAACTCACCAGAGGAAGCCAGCTGCCTTCATAACAACAGAAATGAAACTCAGTTGAATTACACGCTATGACTCGCATCCCATTCACCCAGAGGAATGGCAACGGTGATGTAAGACTGTTGACATATATTAAAATTAATATGTTAGATGTTAAAATATATGTATATGTATAAAACATAGGCAGAGAGTGCTTGAAGCCTAAATAGTTTATACCTTAACATTGCTGCAGGGAAGTTTTTTTTTTTTTTTTTTTTTTTTTTTCTCGTTATCCTGCTACACCAAATAAGAATGGGGTTTATTTTACTGCTTCAGAAGGGGAGGTGTGAAGGTGGGGATGGTTTTATGCATGCATGCAACTAAGAGAAGTATTACCACACTTGAAAACACTAGCTGCAGGCATAATATTTCTGCAGGAGATGCATATCAAATATACAGAACAGAGGCGTTTGAGATGTGACCGGGTGTCACAAATATTTCAATCCACATTCTCCTCCAAGGCCAGATGAGTTGTAATTTTGGTTTATAAGACCAATACTCTTCAGTTCTGACAAAGCAAGTGATCCAGATGATTGCTCTATTCTAGGTTCAGGCCATATAACAACAATATTAACATTATTTCTAGTGGGAGAGGTTAACTGTTACCTCAATCCTCTTATGGATAGACTATTATTCCACCCACCACTTGTGCAGTATCAGAAATCTGTGCCTATACCGAATAACTTAAAAAATAAAATTCACCAACCTAATTGGCATATGGAGACTATAGCATCAAAATGATAAAGATTTTTCCCTTTATTCATTTGTGCACAAATCATATACTAGAATAGTACATAATTTTACCACAACATAAACACATCAGACCATGCACCTGCTGGTTCAGATAGAGTTTTTAAAGGAATGTGGTGTCAATATAATGCCTTATTCCTCTTTAGGATGCTTAAACATTCATCTGAAGAACTCCCATGCTGCTTATATAGTTGTTGAAAAAGGATCATGATGAGCTGGATGTAGGCTAATATCATCGTTTGACTTGACTAAATTGAGATCTCAAGATTTTAGCCAAAATACTTGCTAGAGGATTATGTGAGCATATTGTTTCAATTATTCATCAAGATCAGACAGATTTTATTCATAGCAGATACTCATTTTCTAACACCAGAAGGCTGCTTAATACACTGTACAGCAAATATGAAAAAGGTTCAAAAGCTTCCCTCATTGGATGTACATAAAGCCTTTGACCAAGTAGAACAGGACTTTCTCTTAGCTGTACTCTGGAAATTTCACCTTGGTGACCCTTTCATTGACTAGTTTAATATTATGTACAAATGTCCAGTAGCATATACTGGAAGTCTAGCTTTCTGTCTCTGCCAGGGATGCACATCATCACCGTTACTGTTCGATATAGCAGTTGAGCGCCTGGCAGCCAGCGCCAGAAGCCACAGTGAGATAGAGGGAATAAGCGTCAAATCTACTGAAAACGCAAGTCTCTATGTTGATGATATAATTGTTTATTGTATCAAAACACTAAAGTTGGATATTGAACACTGGAGGATATTATTCTGTTTTTGTTATTGTATTGTAATTCCGTATTGTTTTTATGGTTGTTATACATTCGGCATCATTGTAAATGAGGGCTTGCTCTCAATGATTCTCCAAATCCAAATAAAGGTTGAATGAATGAATGAATGAATGAATGATAGGGCGAATAAATACAGTGAAAATGGTGACACTCCAGGCTTTTTTCAAAACATGTGATTCAGTGTCAGTGCCATTTATCTTGGGATGTAAGATACACTAGCTATCCAAACTACAAATTTGTAAACCCCTGACCATAGGTGGTCTTGATCACATGCAGTTTTTTGAAATCCCAGTATGGGTGGAAATGGAAAGAAATGTAGACCATACCACCTCTCATCAGGCAAACTGCCAACTTCAGCAACAGAAGATAATTTTAAAGTGTGCTACTTCCTCAGCATATAACATCAAATCATGCAAAAATTCAACCTAAAATTAATATCCATTCAGAACTGCATTTGACAGAACGATAATTTCTTACCATCCCAAACAGATCTTAATATGGAAATCTAAAGGCCTTATTAATCTTAAAGACCTTTACATCACTAACCAGTTTGCAACATTTGATCAGTTAATTGTCAAATATAATCTACCATCAGCTCAGCTATTCCACTATCTGCAAGTCACTCACTATCCTAAAAAGAACACACCAAATTATATCATCATGCTCAAACAACCCCTAATTTATGATCTCCTGGTCAGTCCTTATGCCAAACATTTGTGAACTTTTTTCTGAGCAGATTGTATAAAACACCATGAACTCACAGGAAGCTTGGGCCAATTAATTAAATCTGCAGATTGCGGATGAGGTCTGGGATGCAAGTCTTATGAAAATATATGTAAGTGCTCCATCAACACCAGACACAGACTTATCTAAGACAAGTTAGTTCATATACCATCTCCATTTCTCTACAGCTAAACTGAATAAAGTTTATCCAGCCATATCAGCAGTAAGCAATGAATGCAAAATTATGGATGTAGTGCTTGCCTATTTGGGTTGGATTAATCAAAAGCAGTAGATCTGTACAGTCTATACAATGCAAGCCTCCAGTTTAAATAGCGACTACATGGCTAATTGTGCCAAAATTGCAGAGCTCATTTAAATGTCAACTGTTAGTAAATTACTCACTAAAATGATAATAGTTGTGCCTGTTATTTTTTTGTAGAGCATGCAGCTGATTTGCATCTTCATCAGTAAATCATGGGGTCACTTGGCTATGAGCAATATATGATGCTCTGGTTCATTTATATTACTGGCAGTAGGCCTATATGTAGTCTCGTCTTTGTCCTTTTAATGTTTTCTTTGTGATTTTTTTTTTTTTTTTTTTTTTTTTTTTTTTTGGAAGCTGTTGTTGTTTCCTTTTGCTTGTGCAGAGTCAACCCTCTATTCAAACATACTAACATGTACCAACTACATTCACTGCACGGTTCATCCTACTCATTATCACCTAGAGCTGTTTGTACAACCCACTTATGTCTGCACATGCCTCTTTACATCACGCCACGCCAGCTTCTTGCTCCAGGAACTTTAAGATCCACAAAGCTCAGGCCTCACGGTGTTCTGACCTCACTGAGTGCACAGTAGTATCCTTCTCATGTTTTTCACCTGCACTGCTGGACTGCACTGAAAATTAGTTTTTTTGTTGGTTTTGTCTCTGCTGCATTTGTATGTGATGAGAGTAACACTGTTTTATTTATTTATTTATTATTTGTTCACTCTATGTGATTAGAGGGGTGGTTGACATGGGTGTGTTCCTGTTTGTTGATTGTTTGATTATATCTATATATTTCTGAAAAATGTATAATTAAAATACGTTTATTTATAATGGTAGTTGTCATTATAGTTATATAAGCTGATAACCTTTTTGTATGAAGCTGCATGTTTATTATCAGGTACTGTAGCTTATTCGCTTTGAAATGCCTTGTTTTTGCTATGCAAACGAACCTGCCTTGTCTTAATACAGTATCTTTAAACACATACCGCTGTGGGTCTACTAACAGTTAATAGTGGCAATGCCCTTCAACTGGTAATTATAATAAGAAGAAAAAAGCTCATGCACACCTACGAAATGACAGGTATGTTGGAGAAATGGTCAATTAACAGGAGAAACAGAAAGCTCCCGCACAATGTCAACTTAACTGCAAGAAAATATTTTACTCAGCAAACAGTAAACAATCTTTTGGTTTGCTGAATAAAGTATGTTCTTGCAAGTACATCAGCGGTGTGTGGGAGGCTTGTGTTTTTCTTAATAATAACAATAATAACAAGTGACACATAGTCAGTCATTATTTTTCTATTTCATTTGCTATTTTTTTATTATAGCTCACCCTATCATCTAACTACTCAAGCTTTTGATTTATGGCTTTCAATTCAAAGAACTAATAAATGTGCACCTCGCTTACTGAAGATAGGAAAAGTGGAACAAAATCTGGACTAACATGAGCACAATGTGGAAAGAAGGCCAACTTAGGCCTAATATATCTCCAGGTTTTCAAGCCAAATTTTAGCATGTGGCTCTGACTTCTAGCGAAAAGTTAACAGCAGCAACAAGTAGCCCTAAATTAATCTCTCTATACTGTGGAAAACACAGACCTCTCATTTGGAAACATTAGCAAGTCAGAGTGTCTTGTCCGCAACATTAAGTATGTTACATCATATTAGTAGTTGCTAGTCATAAAATGTGGAAAACAGAGAGCAATGCACTCAGGGGCTGACAGTGCAATCAAAAAAGGAGAAGGGAGCTGCCAGTAATGTGAAAATGCATTTATTTTGGGTACTTTACACACTTCACACACAAAATAAAAAGTTACAGAGGGCTACATGGAAACACCAGTGACTAACATTAAATTCTTTGCGCATGTTTTTAGTTTTTAGACTTTACTCTTTGGTAGGTGCACAGCATAACTTCTGAATATTTCTCCTTTGCCTCGCTGTTCTCTCTCTGTAGCTCCAGCCCTGACAGTTTTGCTGCTCTAGCAAAGACTTTTTTTTGCTATCTCAAACTCAGGGGAGTAACATTCATTCATGGCATATTATAATAATGGTACAACATTGATGGGATAAGATTTATTACACTAGTTGGACTTGGCATATGCACTCATCGACCAAGGCCTAAAAATAATGCAGCAAACATAAAAGCTTGGGTGCTCGTGGCATTTATTTTTCAGGTGTTGGGTGCAGTCCCAACAGTTACCTACTTGTGATTGCTTATCTAATAAAGATGGCTTTTTAAATGACTTACAACTGTGTCAGCTGGCTCAATGAGCATTATTGAATCGACCACCATTTGTATTTAGAAAATCAATTGGGTCACATCTCTTCACTGGATCCTGTGTGTCAAGCTGTGCAGTCGGAAAACGTCTATCCTAAGGTTTTGTCCGATCGTGATGAACAAAAGTACCAAGGTACCAAGGAATGGATTGCACAGTCATGGACTTGAAGAAGCTAAATCACTATCAGAGTAATCAAACTGGTTGAATCTTGTCTAATACGATTTGTATATCCAAGTCAAACCAGCACTGAGGCAAGTTAGCATAGTGTGAAACTATTTTTATGATATAAAAAAAAAAAAAAATGTTTTCGCCATTTCCTTTGTGAGCCTTTAGCAAACATATAGACTGAACAGCATCTTAACTCCATAGAACAATTACTGACCATTGTTTACAGAATGTAACTTGTGTTTGGCTCCATAATCTCTCTTAAGTTCATGATGAATTTTCTTTCTTATGGCACCCTGTTGAAGGCACACTGCTGAAACATGGTGGTGATCTAAGCAAACAAATTATTTGGTCCATAATCCTCCCAAAAGAGAGTAGGTCACGGTGACTCTGTGTCTATGCAGTTACCATTTTTTTTAGTCATGGTGTAAGACTCTGTTATGTATATCATATTAATCCTCAGCCTTCCCCGCTGAGATCTGAGGTTGTCTGTGTGGAAGGTCGTTTGAATGTCCTCAGTATTATAGTTGGCATGCAAAACGAATTGCTATGACTGACAATGACACCGGTTGCCATGGACGGGCTTTTATTGCAGTAACTAATTCAAAGAGTTCACATTGTACCCAGAACAAAAGGAGACAATATCTCATATGCTTGTGAATGAATCTTGCACCTTCGTGTAGAGAATTCTGCTTACATTAAAGGAAAGATGACATGGAAAATGATATGTAAAAGGCACATAGTACCCTCCTATTAAATATACGCATTTGTTGAGCAAACTATTTCCTTATGTTTCTTCACATATGCACAGCAAATAATATGCAACTCAGTAGAATAGGTAACATGGGGTGGAAATGCAGCCATTTCTGCTGGTGTCAGGGAAAAAAGGCAAATCAAGTTAAGAGGAGCATAGCGATCAGAGATGAGCAGAGGGAACATGTGTTGCAGAGATGGAAAATGATGAAAGGGTAACGCTGCTGTCAAGGATGCATGTGATGAAGAGGCAGATAAAACATCTGATCCAATATTTTCAGGCCTTGTCTCCGAGAGGAGCCAAACTCTATGACACATCTTACCCAACCAGATGGGGACACATATGTTTGACATTATGGTGTGAGTCATTGCTCTATACGGGCTTTACCTGTGGCTCACTCACAGCATGGCTTCGACATGACTAGGTCAAGGCTGTGTGAGCCTTAAAAAAAGTACATACATATCCTATAGTTGGGTTTTATAGCAGATTGCCTTGATCGAGTATATTCTGGCCAGTGGAGTCAAGATTTATGTATCGCCCTATTAGAGAAAGCAGGACAAACCCAGCACTGTTTAATTCACTGGGTTCTCTTTGTTCCCTTCCTCTAGCTACAATAATGCTGTTTATGAATTATTTAACAAAAAAAGGGGGAACTTCTCAGTATTTTCCATGCCCATCAGCACCTGAGATCTTCTTGAGCTAGCTTTCTTGTGGTTTTATGGCAGACTATATGTCATATGAAATCCCTCGTTCCATCCTGGTCCTGCCCTCCCCCATGAAAAATGATCACATCTCTTAGTAGTTCAGGTTTTACAGCACTCCGTAGTGCCGTGTTGGCCCTTCTTACACCTGCAAATGATTTCCTAATTGCTGCTGATGCTGGTGATTGGGCTTTACTAGTCCCTTCAGGTGAAAGTGGCAACGTGGCACAAATGTGGCACCATATAGACGATGCCATTCCTCTGGCACCGGAGTGGGTTAGTGTCAGAGACAGTGCTACCACGTCTATCTTTTTAGGTCATTTCCTGTTGTTTCTGTTGTTTCTTGTTGAAGCATGGTTTATGTGTGGTTTCCCCCAGTGGAATATCTTGTTTTGATTATACTATATGATTCCCCTTGGCCACATCGTTTGCAGACGCAAGCTGTCACGCAGATGACACCCAGTTTTATGTGCCCATAAAAGCAGAGGTGATTTTTTTTTTTTTTTTTTTTTTTTTGTAACGCAGTTGATGCAATTGATATGTGACACTGAAAAAATGTAACAAAAAATAATCTAGCTGAAGATCTCCACCTTTTTACAACAGCCTTGGTCAGTCTGCCTGCTGGACAATCCCATTTTGCTGCAATAAAAATGACTGAAGTGAGATGAACAGACTGAAAATTTTATCTTATCCGATAAAACATGTTGACAAAGTTTTCCTTCTGGGACATATTCTTCAGCTGAAAAAAGGTAATTGCAATATATTATAGTAATACTCAATATATATCACAAAATGTTTCAAATCACAATACTACTGTATTGTGACCTGAGTATGATGATGATATTAACACATTGATTTTGAAATCCAACTGAATGAAAAGGAAGGAAGCTAGTTGCCATTATTATTTTATTTTTTCAAACTGTTATTCAGGTCTCCCAAATGACAGACCAGCCTTCTTCTGTCCTTCCCGGTGAACAGATATTCGGACAGTATTTCTCTGCCCTCCTAGCGACCTTGGCTGACATTGCAGTGAATTATGGCTCATTAAGATCAAGGACAAAAAAGAGAGGCAAACTTAAAATCCAAGATCAAGTAAGGTTGAGGCTTTTACAGAGAACGTCTAGGGAATTGAGACAGTGTGTGGGAGGAGGAGGTAGGCTGTATGTGTATCGAATGGTAAGAGGGACGCATCACTAGAGGGGACAAGAACACAAGTTGACCAGTGTGCTTTAACTAAAGGCAGAAATATGTCTCAAATAACACTGCTAATGAAAAAATCCCTAGAATTACTAGTGGACATTCCTGAGTGACGATAGAGTAATTGCAGTTTTGTGTGGTTTCCCAGTGGATTGCCAGATATGTCACAAAAACATACACACACATGTACAATTCACATGTGCATGTAATGTGTCTGCTTTGACTTCACCCATTCGAAATGCAGAGCTGACATCGCAAAAGTGCAGCAAGTAATGTAATTACTGAGACAGCTTCAACGAACAGTGTCAGTAAGCATTATGTATATTCTTTTGTATATGTATATATTTTTTTTCTACAGCATATAATATAGGGCATAAAGCAGCAGTGTTTGTATGTTAGTCATACCAGCCAATAGACAATAAGGCTGGGACAGTAAATTGATAATGCAATATTTCATGATACTTGTTGTGTGATTTATTATCAATGCACATGTGCCAAGTATCAATAGTTGAGTTTTCAATTTAATTTGCACAGATGCACATTTGAGTTCCAGTGAGGTGTATTTGTCATGTTCACGTTGCAGTCAGTGTGCACAGTAAAACATTGAATATCACAAGTCATTCCTGCTTATTGGAAAATTATTTTGCCTTTTCCAGGGTGTTTTTTCTTCTTCAGTTACAGACATTGTGAACTATCATAGTTTATTTTCCTTCAGTGTATCGCATGTCACAGAATCGCTTGTATCATGATACCATTATAGGTAAAATATTGTGATAGTATTGTGTTGTTGGGGACCCAGTGATTCCCAGCAAGTTGAAGAATAACATTTTCCTTCATTTTTCTCATTTCACTGCCTGACCAGATTGTACCCATTAAACACTGCCTCCCATATTTGGCCTCTGAATGTGATCAATATGCCAGGGAAACCTTGAATTGCTCCACAATAAGTCTCTGTTTCCACTTTTTTTTAACTGGCAGTGCAAAACAGATGTTGGAGAGGGAGCACTGATTGTGGCTTTTATTATTGCTAAGAAACTATTGAAAGCTTTTTGCCAAGTTGAAATATTTTAAGAAGCACTCAATGCTCTGGGCAGTAAAACCTTTGCTAATCTCTTGGCACCGTGTGGAAGATGTAGCTGCTTAGTCTCTCAAGTCAGCATAATGGGGAAAAAGTAGACAGGGCTGTGAAGAGAGCTTCCCAGTGGACTGATAACCAAACTTGGCATCTATTGCGGATATATTATAAAGTGTGTCCAGTTGAGGTAGTTCAGGATGCCCATCAGGCACTTCCCTTTGGAGGAATATGAGGCACAATAGACTTGGAGGAGACCTCAAGGCAGACCCAGAACCCGCTGGAGGGACTACATCGCCCAGCTGGCCTGGGAATGTCTAGGGATCCCCCCAGGGGGAGCTGGAGGACATTGCTGGGGAAAAGGTTCTCTTGGCTGCTCTGCGTGCCCTGTCATCGCCACAACCTTGACCTGGATAAACACCTAGAAATGAATGGATTGAAACGGATGAAGTCAGACTCTACATTGGACCAATACTCAGTCAATCAGTTTGTGTAACTGATGTAAAAAGGAAAACTGCTTAAAGAGACATGCAATTTTTCCTGAAGTTCTTGAGGTCATACAAGACAAATTGCACCCGCTGACACTTCATCAAACCAAGTGCTTTTGCTGCTAGAGCCTCAGATGTACTTCTCGCGGTCTCCCCATGACACCAAACGTTTCACGAGTTCAGATAGCACGGTGGAAATGATGCGAGCTACGTTGCAGAGATAGCAAGAGTTCAAACTTCAGTGGCAGACAGATGTGCACCCACCCTGTTCACAGAGTCTGGAAGAATTTGCTCTGCAGAGAGATTGCAAGTAAAAAAAAAAAAAATGAAAGCAATACACAGTGCAGCGAAACAAGAGTTGCAATCATGACCTCACTGAACTTGTGTGAATAGCAAAACATGAAAAGATCTGCAGTGACCTGGCTCATTTTTTTGCTGAACAGGTAAGACTCTTACCTGTTATTACTATGTTACTCAAAGATACATCGACACTAAAGCATGTTGGCCTTTTGCATAATAGCCTTGTAGACAGCAGTCAGGGATAAGGACAAATTGTACTGATGCTCACCTAATGTATTGGAGCTTGTTAACATTACTCTCTGTGTTGCATTACTTAGTGACCAATTTGCGAAACAGATGCGACATTAGGAGGAGATTCATGGGAAATGTGTTAAAAACTGATTGGACGTAACAAAAAAAGTATCAGTCACAGCCAACAAATGTTGCATAGTAATGCTTAAAAAGCCTTCTGCAGTTTAAATATTGCATATGTTAAAACTACTTTTTTGCCAAAGTCATTTCCACTACACAAGTTACAGTTTCTACAGTGGAAATTAAGTTTCCAGAGCAGTCCCAATTTAAAACAGAATGTAACAGCCCATCTTAGGTTACAGTGGGTGAAAAAAAGTAAGTAAATGAGAAATGTTGTCCCCAGTGAACTACTGTAAGATATGGCAAATGTCTCTGGAGTCAATCAAAGCTGTGTTAGCAGCTACTGTATTGTGCCATCCCTTTCCTCCCTCTCCTGTGCATTTTATCTGCTCAAAACAGGCAACTGGAAGACGTAGAGGAGAGAAGCAAACAAAGAAAAATCAGTTATATTGTGAAGGCTTTGAATGATACAAGGCATGCCTTTGTAAGGGACAATATGCTGCATAATGTGCTGCTGCATAACATTATCAATAGATTGTGGGTAGACTGAGCGGGAGCGTGAGGGGGAGGATCTGGTGGAGGAGATTACTTGTAGTAAGGGTTAGCTCAATCATGAATTCATGCATGGAATTCAGCGTTTATTAATCAAGAGTGTGCTAATTAGAGATCCCGCCCTCATGCATTTGCCCCACTGTTGGAGTTAGATGACATTTAGATGGAATTAAATCTTCTGTTGCCAACCGGTGCCCTCATAACCACAGCTGAGGAAAGTCATCAGCTTCCAATATATCCTTTCTACTAAAGCCCCAAGCACTCCTACTAATCCCTTCTATTCGATTTTGGTCACCCCTGCTGCTTAGCTGCAAGACAGTGCGTGTGCATTTTGCGGGCCTATCCACTCTAATGGTGGCGGGATATCAGGATCTTTATCAATCATTGTGTACAGTGGTGGTGGTGGTGGTGGGGGGGGGCTTAGTCGGGTGTGTAGGATGGGGCCCTTCCTGAGGTGCCATCGTTGAATTCAGGATGTACAAGCAGCAGCCACTAATGTTAGAGTTAACAAGTTTGCTGTTGGTGGAGATATAATAAGAGTTTTCTCCTCCCCCACCTCTTAGCTAACTTTCTCCTTGCTCTGCAGTGTGTTTATCAAGCAGACTACTTTTTAGCTGAGCCTCCTGCCTTTACCTGGTATCTGGGATAATTGGAGGCAACGAGTAAGAAATTCATATGTTAAGCTATAATGTGATAGAGCTTGCCAAGTTATGGTGTAATACTATAGTTTTAGTAGGTCGACACTTGTTTTTCTGACCTGTGGTCTCCATCTCCTCATTTTCTAGTTTATCCTTCTCTATTTTAGCAAAAACAGAAAAAGAATAGGATTTATTCATATCCCCAAAATGACATTCACACCGTCTGCCGCCATGTTTGCCAGTGCAGACCCTGATTGTGAACATGCTACCTCGAATACTGTTTATTTTAATCTGTGCGCAAATTCATGACCCCTAGAGGAAGAATCCCAGTGGTTCTGGTAACCCCACAGTCTTTCCTGTCGCACTATCATCAGGGCAAACTTTAAATTTGTGAATGCATTAGTTCCGGCATTTTTTTATTTAAATCTTTTCTAATTTGCTGTGCACATTCATGACCCTTGGAGAAAGAGCGCTATTGATTTTGTTGACCTCATGATCCTCCCTCTTGTGCCTCTGTCAAGCCAAACTTGTCACTTCAGGAATATTCCTAGCTGTTGTTCGCTGATGTCACATGTCTACTTTAGAAACAGAGTTTATTTTAGCAGACAATCATTCTCCTGATAAACTTAAATAATCCACATGGTTGTCTTTCTTACTTTCCACAAAGAAATTGCACAATACAGAACCATGTCAAACTCCTCTGACTCAAATGTTGGGCGACTAACTAATACAAAGAAGCATGGCCCTCATGTCTTTTTATCATGTCATTTCATCATTTCCAAATTTGGAGTTCAGTCAGATCTAAGCTGACCTCTCTCTCGCTTGCCTTGCTTCCACTGATAAGCTTGTTAACATGTAAATTGTTAAACGTGACCTGCAACCTGCTCTGTTTAAGTCAGTCTGTCAATCATCTAACCAGAGCCTTCAATGAATTATGTTGCATTAGTTAAGTAAATCAGCAGAGAACCTCCACATTTCCCTCAAGTCTTTACGTTTATGTTGTCGCTGTTTTTTTTTTTTGTTTTTTTTAAACCAGTGCAAGTTCACTCTAACTGGTGTAGCTGGCTAGCTGATAGCTTTTTATAGTGCCTTGTGTACTCAGAGCACTGTGGCTACTCCAGGGGAAAAGAAAGTAATGAAACGTGCACCTGCAGCATGTCTAAAAAGAATTTCGTCAGCACTGTTTTTAAATACTCCAAAGGTTTTCAGATCAGAAAGCTCGAGGACAAAACAGTAGATCTCATGCAACAAGTCATGTCGGTCATTTAACCAAAAACAGTTTTTTTTTTTTTTTTTTTAAAAAGTGCTGTTTTACTGTTTTACCCCTCTCACTCAGGAATGCCTACTCTGCCAGCCCGGCAAACCCCATCATCCAAACAGCGCGTTTTTCTCTCACTGCTGCTCACTTCCTTGCAGCCTCTCTAGCTCCTCCACCCCCAGCCTCCTGCCTGGCATCTGGCCACAGGGTGCCCTGGGAGACCACCACGTCACCCACTCGCTGGTCTGACCAAGCCTCCAATCCTTCAGCTGTCACACTGCTTCGATGCACTTGTCCTGGATGAGGGCCAGTCCACTCAATATATGCCCTTTCCTCCAATTCAGACTGTGTGTGAGAGTGTGAGTGTGTGTGTGTGTGTGAGTGTGTGTGTGTGTGTGTGTGTGTGTCACACACCTTTGTCCCTGCCAGTCCACTGAGCCTGTGTCACCCCATCCCCTGCTTCCATCCTTCCCGTCCTGCACCTTACAACCTTACAAAACTGAATTCACAGCTCAGAGTTCAAAACAAAAGGGAACTCTGACCTTTATGTACACATGTGGTCAAAACAAAATTATTCCACCACCAGATGATTTTATTCATTTTTTTGCATGGATTTTGAGTTGATATGCATAGGGAATGCAATAAATTTCCATATAGGTTTAGTGCCAATGTGGCTGCACCTTAAGCTTTTTTGACTGTATTTTGTAAAAATGCTATTTAAATATGATGACAATGATGATTATTATTATTAAGGTGCTTGTCCCAGCTTAGTGTATCAGACTTCATGATGCAGGGCAAGGTAATGCAGGGTATAATTTTTTGACACAAACCATGGCAGCGACTGTCCATTTTAAGTTCCAGCCCTTCCAATGCTGTATTTTCACCGCCATGCCAGCCCCTTCAAACTAGCCGAGCACGTTATTTAATCTCGCTTGACACCATCTTTATCAAAATCAATTCTCGCACCAGGTGTGACAGTAATGTGCTTTCATTACTGTCACCCCCCTGTCACTCTGTGCACTTTTGTGAGGTGTTAGTTTCCATTTAAAGTCCAGTTGCTTTGACAAATCAAGGCTGAGTGGAGGAGCCGCTCCCCTTATCTGCACACGTCTGAACAAGGCTGATGGAAACAACACAGGCAGACTTCAAAGTGTTTTGCGATCTAATGAGCAGCGCGCTGTAACCACACTGGGCTCTAATGCGAGTATGGCAAGCCGAGCCCTATTCTGTAGCCAAGGCTCATCAGCCACAACCACACCTGTTATCACAAAAGAAAACAACTAAGAAATGCCAGAGTGAGGTTGATAATGGACCTTGATTATGAAGCTTAATGAAATATATACCCATCTGTAGGGCTGGATATTGTCTGAAATTTTATGCTACCAGCACTACCAGCTTATTATGAAATAATAATACACAAAATAATAGCAGTGGCCTAAGTATCAATTCGGGCAAAATGCAGTTTTACAATCACATTTTGTTAACAACATCAGACAAGGTCTTATTATGAACGATTAAAACATTTAAATTTTAATATTTTGAATAATGTACAAAATATTTCACGCTTACAGCTATTAATAATATCAAGTGTGAGTAAATGTTTTATGACTAAATGTGAAATGCAGTTTAGCGTGATCTTTTTTTTTTTTTTTTTCTCTTTAAAAATCAATTTTTGTCACCATCTCTTCCCCTTGCAGTTAACCATGGTTCAGCTCTCTTGCTTCAGGTTAATACTGTGCACTATTAAGTGCTTCATTAGGTTGGAGGTGTTGCTGGGCTTGGCAGTTATATTCTTGTCACAAACATTGCACCATATGCTGTCGGCATCAATATGAGTAAACCATAGCCAGACTTTGGTCAGTGTTTGCAACATTGTTTACTTCCTGCAAGAAAACCGAGGGGTGATGTAATGACAGTCGCGCAAGTTTGTTTTTCCATCCTGTGGCAACTTCCTGTGTCAAAGATCTGGCGCACTTGGTGGATGAGAGACAATGTGAGATTAACTGTTAAAGCACTGAACTGGGGCAGCGAGCGTTTCAACATATTTCTGTTCGGTCAGTGCTTTGGGGTATCGAGTTGTATTTTCCTGATTAGTCCAACTGATGAGTGTGGTCAAGCCTCACAGAGCTGCCTGGCACGCTGCGCAGAGACAGTTCACCCATCATGATAATACACTACAGAGTTATTTCTCCATGATTTCACAGGTGAAATGGATTTCTCCCTGAGGTTGAGGAATGCTGCTAGGTAACAGAGCCCACAGCATAAGCTGCACAGTAGAACAACGGATTATCCACCTTCTCAAACCAGTGTGCTGTCAGAGGCTAATAACATGTGCTACCAATATACAATGTTCTGCAAAAATTTTTTAAAAATGAAATAAATAAAAGGGCTTGCAATAAAAAGTGCGGGCTATAGTGTGATTACTGAAATGGCCTGAATTTTAACCTCAACTATCTAACCAAACAGGACACGTTGTCATGCCAACCTCCCTTAATCTCATCTCTTAAAAGCCCTTTGTGTCTTCTCTTCTGATTTTGGAATATGTTGTGGATAGTTTGAAGTTTAGTGATGTGGTTATTTCTGTATATTTTCTTTTTTGTGTGTGTGTGTTTCATTTGATTTGTATCAGGGCCTTTTGCCAACACAGTCATGCCCGGCTCTCTTCGTGTTCACACAGCATCGGTGAACAGCACCTTTCTCGTGATCAAATATTCACAATTCACTTTTAACCATCAAATAACTTCACAGTGAATACAGATTATAATGCATTCGGACAACTTGACAATTATTGACACTGAATATTATTTATATGCTGATCCTGTAACTGGTATCAATATTTTATAAATGGAGAATATAAATATATATAGTTCAGAATGAATTGAAATGCAAGTAGGCAGCACGGCTGAGTAAACTGCTGGGGTTAGTGAAACATTTCAGCTTGCACCTGCAGTCCTTGCTGTTTACATGTAAGCCGTTCCCTTTTCTGCTCCTGTGCACCTTGTTCCTCTTCAGACAACGCTCACACACAGGCTCATTCAATCAGTGTCAATTGTCAGAGGAGAAAAGGCACGGTTTGTTTCCTTCAGCTGTTGAGACCTTTTTTCTTCTTGTGGTAAATTTGGAACGATATACTGGACAATTACTGAGATGCGGGCTTCTGTTAAGGAATATAATTACTCTTCTGTTCTTCCTTATTTTCTTATAATTTTACTCTTAATGAGACAGTGAAAATACAGAAAAGTGAGAGAGGAGGAAAAAGTGGCAGGCTTGATTATAAAACCTGTATTCTCAAGCGAAAATGGTGAAAAATCCAGATGGACTGTCCCTTTTCACTGCCTTCATCAATGGGAAACGGACTTATATAGGGGGTTAGTCTGTGTATGTGTGTGCCGCAGTGTAACAGGGAGATGTTACACACCACACAAGTACTCCTGTTTCTCTCAAGTGGATTTGTAGTGTGAACCTGGCGCTGCAGCCAAATGGTTTTGTTAGAATAGTTTCTCAGAGGCGAACGGTATCTCATTAATTTTTGAATTTCCGCTGGTGCTGTCAGACAGGATATGGAGCTTTTTGTTTAATATATGATTCATGTTAAGCGAGGTATTATATGCTGCGGTCAGGGGTTAAATTGGGACAAAGAGACACAGCAGTATTTAGGTGTGCAAGTTGCACGTTAATCCTTCCTCCCGTCGCCGCACCTTCCCCCGAGCTTTGCCTGGTCAAGGGTTCCCCAACCTTCCAGTTCCTAATTTAATCTGACTGCAGGTCTACAACTGCAAAGTCCCAGCTATTTTGTAGTTGTTTTGTGTGTGTGTGAATGTGTGTGTGTGTGTGTGTGTGTGTGTGTGTGTGTGCATGTGTGTGTGTTACATGTTACATGTTTGAGCAGCTTAAAACATGCATGCCGGCTACTTTTTCAGTGAAAAGTACAAACCTAAATTTTTAAGAGATTCATGGTGAAACTCTGGATAAAATCTGCACAACCCGGTTATTATAGTACCATTATATTACTATTTTATATTAACATCACTAATAGATTACTTCAGTCTAGTTTGTAGGGAGGAGGTCGCCTATTTGGTAGAGTGTATCTACCCTGTTTGCCACTCAATATGGTACACATAGTGATCAGCACATAAATTTAGAAAGGTACTTTGCTGGCAGAAGAATTTTTTTTTTTAAATTTCAATGTCCCAAGAAACCCAACTGCGTATCCACTTGAATTGCTGTATAAAATATTAATCATTTTTATTGGTGCAGCAACATGGCCTCATGGTTATTGAGGTTGTCCCAGCCATTTGATGCCATGAGCCCATTCAGTTAAAATATTTTTGATTAAAATACTTAACCCCTGCCACAACTGGAAGGCAGTTAGATTATTCCCCCATTGGAAATAGTGACTGAAATGTTTGTTTTGATTTTTTTTTTTTTTTTTTTTTTTTTTTTTTTATCATGGTATCAATTTGAGGCGGTGTTACTTCATTCAGAATTTTGTTTTTAACGATAACACGCTCTCTTTCTTCTTCTGTCAGCAGTAAATGTGCATCTTACGACCATGACGTAACGCTATATCTTATCTTTGTATTTTTTGCCTCCCACATGTTTTTGTCTCTGTGAATGGCACTTTACATCACTGCAGACCATAACAAGAGAGGAAAAGGGCATCCTGGGACATGAGGGAGCAGGAACTGATATGTATTTATTACCCACATAATACATTCATTCAGATATGATTGCTACTGTGGCAAACCAGCTTGGTTAGAGTCATTTAAGAAGTAAAAACAAAAACTAAATTAACAAAAAGTAGAATTATGATGAGTTTCCAACTGAGAGTATGCAACATTATCATTGTTTCACTAACTACCACACTCATGATAATTATAATTTAATAGATTTTAAGTAGTGACCCTCTATTCATTTAGGTAATGTTTAAACGCATGGGACTGTTGCTTCAACGGACTCTAATGTTGCATTATTATAAGACAGAATCAGCTACAGAGGGACTATTAATGACAGACCGGCTGTCCAGCTGCCACCCCAAGATCCTCAAACGCCGTCCCCACCAACCAGTTTGTTGTCGTCTCAGTGATCCTGTGTCAGTATTTACGGTGGAGTCACTTGTGAAAGAGGTTACATGCATATTATGGGTCAGCTCCGTGAGGGATCTTGGTTTAATTAAAGCTAGTACTCATTAACTCATCAGTGTTACACCAATAGTATAGTGGCCTTTTCATCTCACCACCATATTGTTCTGTGGGGAATTGTGGGCCAAGTAAATTAACCAGTCGCTGACGGCATATAATTAATTCTGTAACAAAATGCTACTGTATGTATCCATTTGGAAAAGACCTTACATTTTTGATTCTGTATTCTTTATAAATAGTCAAGATTCAGCCTGTAAAAGTATTCTAATTTTGACAGCAAATGACTGAAGATACTTACTGTCCCTTTAATTGTATCATAATTCCATGCCATTAGTGAGTGAAATTAGGACAAATCCTGCCATTAGAACAAATCAAGTGGATCAAATTTACTATTAAAATGAAATTCAGATAAATATAGGCTGAAAGCTGCTTTTAGATGAAGTGCACAGTAGACGTTTCATCCACGTATTTAATCACACTTCAGAAGTGCTGTGTTATCTTCTGTACATCTCATCTGCTTAATTGTCTGAGACATGGGAGTAGAATGGTGCAATGGCATTTTAATCATTTTGAACTTTTCTTATTTGTAATTAAAAATCTAGATGTCACGAACTTGTGTGCTTTAATGGGAACTCTGTCCAGGCCATGCATACACCCTTGTAGTTCAAAGAAGAGTGATACCATCACCTAAATTACAAAATGATGTAAGTTGATGCTCTTGAACATTATGAAAAAAGGTTTGGGGCCTCTTGTAAAACTACTGCAAAATTAGGCCAAATAGATTCTCTTTTTCCCTAACCACAGCAATGCCAGTGTTTCATCTGTGTTTAGGTTTTTCAAATGTGTGGGGGGTTATTTTTGACTTCCCTTTCCTCTCTCCATTTCTACCCGCAGGACACAGCCTGTAGTTGGGCACAGAGAGCCATTACCTGATGACAGTAAAGACAATATCACCATTTTCACCCGAATCCTAGACAGGCTGCTGGATGGATATGACAACAGGCTACGCCCTGGGCTGGGAGGTAGGCTGCATGGTAGATATAAACCTGCACACACTGGACTGGCTTTCTCTAGTATTCATGCTGCTCATGCTGACTCAGAGGCACTCAAATTCACCTGATTCGACTTTTATCATGCCATTGAATAATCACCCACAGGTACAGGTTAGTAGGTCCCTACTGTACCTTCTGCTATTATTCTACTATTACTATTTCTATCATCAATCGCTCTTAAGCACTCAAACATTAGTTTTAGTCACATTCATTCACTAATATCCTTAACAAATCATAGTTAACATTACATAATGTTAAAACCTAAAAATGAACTCTTTACTTTCTTGAGTCAGGACTCGGGTAGGGTCTCGGGTTTCTGGAGAGAAGAGAGCCAAGATTGCCCCGTTCACTTTAAGGCTGATTTTAAGCTCGTGGTTTGTGGTTTGTGCAGTTGCAAAAGCAAGACACGGCACTTAAACCAGTCATAATGCCATGTTGTTACAAAAATTGCAAGGTGGACGGCAATGCTGCTGAGCTCTAGTTTGACCACCGTTCAGCGCCGTTCAGAGTGTAATTGTGTCTTTCTGCTGTTCACACCATTCACGGCGTGGACAGTGTAGCAAGCATAAATCAGCTTTTACATGATGGTCTTTGTCGCTCTGTATACCGCGTTATGGTACATGTGGCTCCAGGGTCCTATTTGACCGGTTGAGACAAAATGACAATAAGAATAGATGATAACAGCCTCTGATCCACTAGATGCTGCAGTAAAGACTTACTAACCCACACCTGTAGGGGTGATTATGACCAATAATGTCCTTTCAGGGCTGCAATAACAGTCAAATTGGGTACTGTGGATGGCCAATGATGATTGGGATAAAGTTTTGGGATAAAGTTGGGATAAAGGAATCATGGTACATTCTCATACACATCTTTGCAAGAGTTGTCAGAAATCACATCAGAAAATGTCAGTTGTCAAATGTAATTTTGAATTTGGCATAAGTTTCTAATGCAGTGTAAAGAGGAAATAAAATGCGTACCTTACATTAACCCCTACAGCTGAATTGAATTAACTTCTGGCAAACACAGCACTGGCTTGTTTACACAACCAGTCGCTGCTTCCCTAATCTGGCATAGCCACACCTTTGGCTGAGGCTGAAGAGGGCTGGAGAAATTCTTGTCATAAAAAAACGGGAGATTTTTCTGAGCCAAAGTCAGCATTGATTAGCTGGCACTTATTCACACAAGATCCCTCAATGGAACAGCTCGAAATGATTTATGGAAAAGGCTGAACATGTGCACATATGAGCCCCTTCAATATCAACACTGAAATGTTGTGGTGCAAGAAATGTTTTAAATTGCATAAGATCATAATTTTAGTTGAATTATTTATTAAAAAAAAAAAAAAAAAAAGAGGAAGAAGCTTGCATGGTCTACAAATTTAAATCAGTAGTGTTGTGGCAAAATTTAAGTGGCTGACATTTTAATCTTTTCAGATATCTTCATGAATGTTTTATGCTGCTTGTTGCTGTTTGTAATTATTGTTAATAGCTGTGTTAAGTCTGCTACGCCCTTTTCCAGCTACTTTCCAACTCTAGTTTGTATAGTCACGAGCCACAGAGACAGGCCTCTTCAACTAGTTAGTTGCTAGTTAGAGTGTATTATTACCACTCAGTCCTCTTTGAGCAGTACTGGTGTGGGAAATGAGCCCTCTCAGACCCTGGGGTTGAAATCTTTGCTCAATCATGCCCAAATGGCAAATAAGCACATATGTCAGTAGAAATCCCTCTAATTGATGGCATGCTACCCAAATAGTTTGGCCTTAAGGACAACGAAGTGCTGATCAGCAAGCCCACATGCCCATTTCATGCCATTTCTCAGCCACCCAGCTGGACTGATCACATCTGCTCTAGTGCTCGCCACTAGAGCCTTGAGCATGTACCAAGCTCCAGACACAGATGCTGACTGACCTGGACTGCATGGCACTGGCCAGGAAGTGGCACCAGACACAAGATACGTACATCTCCACAGGCAAGGCAATGGTAAAGGCAATACTGGCCTGCTCCACTTATGGCCCACTCCCATGCTGGGTGCTTCATGGTGCAGTGACTTGATCCGCATATGGTGCTGTGAAGCCACGAGGGCTTTTCCATAAGGTCCTAGAGGCTGTCCAGGCCAGGAGACAACCACATGCACCAACAATGTGGTCTAGACTTGGGTGCTTTTTTTCTATTTAAAAATTGTCAGTGAGCAGCAAGTGCTGGTAAAGCAGTGTTCACACACATGACGCATGATGTGTCTTTTAAACTTATGCCCCCAGTTCTCTGTGGATTGATTGTGAAAAATAGACTGCATCGTGTGCACTTTGTAAACTGTTTTGAGTCGTTGAACTTGAGCTTGGTTGAGGATCTTTGATTTACTCACATGTAGTCCATGGTTGCTCATAGACTTAGATGATTGCTTATTCTATATTTTCAAATTTAATATGTATAGCACTGGTAGTTGTCTTTTATTATTACAAGCATCAAGTCTGCTATATTGAAATATATTTGTTTTTAATTACTGTATTGATATATCAAAATAAATACCTTATTTAAGATGATAGCTGCAAATGCTCTGTTTGCATTTCATTGCAATGAATCATTCTGCAATGCCAGTGATACCCAAAATGCTCTGTAGTTCTTTATAGTGGCCTTTCTAGCAATTCCCCTTGGCTAATTTTATTATTTGTCCCAGAATAGCAGGACACTAAGTCATTTTTGCTGTTTCAAATTGAGCTAAATTGTGCTATTATGTTGTAAAACTACAAGAAATAGGAAATTAAATGGCCAGAACTTTCTTAGAGACAACCTGCAGGCATCTGTCGGGTATTTCGATTTTTGGATGTCACTAAAAATTTTGGCCTGGCTTTAGCCCCTAAGTCCACTAAGTCCATCCTTCCATCTGCCTGCAAACAGACTCAGCAGTGGCACGTCCCTCCTCGACCTGCCAACCTGCCCAGTTCAAACCTCAGTCCCGTCCCTGAGTAAAGCGTTGCTTTGTCCCTTGGGCCAAGGACAAGACAACCAATCTTTCTCCAGCTGACCACCTCACATAAGACCTCTACAATCTCTGAAACGCCCCCCACCCCAAGACAATCCATTTTCAACAGCATTTACCACATAAGCTCTGGCTACCATGCTCTGCTGCATCATTGTACACATAACCAGAAAACCGGCAACTCATTTTCTTCCCCTCCTGTGGCTGTCATGTAAACTGCTGACTAGGTGTTGTGATCATCATGTATTTGTGAGGGCCATTTGTGTCCCAGGAATGATTAATGTGGAAGTAAATCTCCTTTCTCAAAGAACCCTCACTTGTGGGTGGTCTCCTAGATCTGGGACACATTCAGAGCTGTGGATCTGCTCCTCATTCCCCGTTCTTTGCACCAGCGGGAGCAGCTACTCCATCTAACCAATGGCTTAAAAGCCTCCTTCACACATTTCCCCCAGAGGAGCTGATTCAGCCAGCACTAAAGAGGGTATATTTTGATATGTCACGACTCTCTTATTACGCCCAAGTTAATGCTACAGTATATTAAAGTCATTTGTAAAGTATTCAGTATTAATTGTTATACGGCTCATAATTAATCAACATTTCACTTTTAATGCGTCATGACTGACTTACTTTATAATGATCCGTTTGACAAATGATCAAATCAACATTATCCTGAATGAGTTATTAAGCATTACGGTAGAATAAAAGTGATTCTCTAGCTCATTATGCATAGTCATGTGCAATGATACGTGTAAAAAATTATAATTTAAAGAAATATACAGACCCTA